>NW_025224135.1:5834387-6030123 GCF_014066325.1 Apis laboriosa
TCTCTCTCTCTCTCTCTCTCTCTCTCTCTTTCTCTCCCGTTTTTTTCATCAGTGGTCCGTTGTTTAGTGGATGGAACGCGTTGTCTGGCCCCTTTATGGATTTTTGAAGACTCGCCGCGTGGTGTCGAAGAATTTCTAGTTTTCAATGGAAGATTTTGGAAAGAATTATCGTTCCCATACCAATTTGGAAATTTTATAACGCGGTATTTTAAATAACAGATTCGGGAAAGATCGGTATCGATTCGGTCGACGGCAATTATCCATTTAAAATTATCTGATATTCTTGATAATTAAAAATCAGCATTTCGATCGAGACAAGAATAATAATAACCGATTAGTCCTTGAGAATCCCAACGTTCTCAACGTTACTTTACGAATATATATATATATATATTTTTTTCTTAATAAAATTTCGAACGAAACGTTCGCGACAAAACTCTGAGCGGCAATTATGATTAAGAAACGTGATCGTTCGCGGCGAAGATTTTTTTCTCCGGATCATCGAAATCACCGATTTAATTAACCAACGATTATATTTTCGATTATAAAATCGTTCGTTTCATTTGCGAGGGGGTTCGAGCGGCAACTTAAAGCCCGTATCGATTACGCGAGTTTTCGCGCTTGTTGTGCGTACGCACGCACACCGACCGCCATTCATTACCCGGTTTTATACCCGATACAATATAAATCACGCATGGGCCGCTTGAATTTTTACGCTGGCGCAATGACACCTCCCCGCCTCCCCCCCCCTTTTTCTTCCTTCTTTTTCTCGCCTCCTTCGCCTCCATCCCTCTCTCGCCGCCATCCCGACGCTTTCAACCATCGTGTGTATTTGCATGTAAAACACCAACGGTGCGTGCAGTGCAACGCATAAATATTAACCGCGAGCAAAGTATGCGCGCGTAACTAGTTTCATCGAGAGCTTTTGGAAGAAAATCGTCTTTCTTGAAACTTGTTAAGATTTTCTCTATCTCTCTCTCTCTCTCTCTCTCTTTTAAGAAGATATTGGCTTCGTGCAACGAAGGTTTAAAAGATACGGGCAATTTTTTTGTTGTCGTTCTTTGTTGTTCGTTTAAATACAATTTATGAATGATTTTGTTCGCAAAGAGAGGAGAGTAAACTTTGCAAAAAAGTTGCGGTTAACGAGTTTATTAATAAAAAAAAAAAATACTGGCCAATCATAGAGCGCGTAGTCGACAGTAGCGTTGGCTACGAGCCGCTGACGAGCACGAACAAATTCAAGCAATATATATGTGTGTATGTTGAATACGAATATTTTATCGATTATATCGAGTTATATCACTCGAAAGAAATTATGATATTTAACGATATATGTTCCTTGCATTTGTTTTTTTTGAGTTAACAACTCGTCGACAAAGAAAAATATTGCTTGAAATTATCTCAGGAAATTCATAAGAACACGTTTCTTAGTTTATTAAATATCTAAAACTGTAAATTGCAATTATCTCGTATTTCTCGTTCGTTCGAATGAACGAAAATGTTTGTGCTAGAGACATCATCTCGACTTGTACTATTCCAGCGTTTGATACACATCCTTCTCCGCCATCCATGACACGACTCGTTTATTAAAATATCGCGTAAGACGTTTTAAAATAAATGTTCAATAAATCGAGAAAACACGTGGAGAAGCGCAATATGGAAAATTACTACTTGGGGGATAAATATAAGAATCTCCAATTTTTAAGAGCGGGGAAACAAGGGGTACTTAATCATCGGCCAATTTCTTGCGAGCGCACACGGCACAAACAACGAAGAGTGTAATTAATCGAAAACACTGTCACAGCTTCTCGTGCTTCGAGAGAGGCTGTCGCGCTAATATCTGGACCACACGCCGTTCCACGACGTTTGGAAAACACGAAACAGTTCTCTCTCTCTCTCTCTCTCTCCCTCTCTCGAAAGTGTTCAGCTCGACGAGTGTTGTTCCATTATCAAATCGTGCTTCGAGTGGTGTACAAGCGACAGAAGCGGTGAACGGAGCGTTAAAACACAGAGTTACGAATCAAACATGCCAGAGAATAAACCATCCGTTGGATAAATGAAATTTTTTTTTTTTTTTTTTGCTCTACAGAAAGGAGAAAAATTAAAAAAGCATTTACGATTTTAATCGAAATGTAATCTCAACTGCTATATAAAATTAACAATAAAAAAGATGTATTTCGAGATGATTATATATAAGTAGAAAATATATAATTGGTAAATATTTGATTGATAAGATACGTATTACGCTTTTACAATCATAAAATACGATAAACTATTGATATTCAAAATTATCCCAAAAATATATAACGAAAGAGTGATTGAAACGAGAACGAAATCACGTATAATTAAAAAAAGAAAAAAAAAAAGAAAATTTAATAAATCGTTAATTAATTAAATTACATTTCAATCACATTTATCGATTGTCAAAATATAATCCATAAAATACCATCGAAGGAAATACTATAAATAAGAAACAGAAAGCCAAAATTCCTCCATCCAGGGAACAAAGAGCAGAAACCAGTTCAAAGGTCAAGCTCTTTCAAACCGAGTTTCCTGCTCGCTCCGCGTAACAATAATAATTCCAAGCAATTTATATTTAACACGAGACCACGTGTATAGATCTCGCCACGAAGGGGTCAAGATGAAGGTCACTCGAAAAGGAAACGCGTCCTTGTGTTGGCCGCCATTACGAATATGTAGATCGACGGTTCGGGTCGATCGATAACCCTTCGACGTGAAACACGTATCTCACAAACGATCACTGTTATGCATATCTTCGTCAAATCTAAAACCAACACACACACTCTTTCTCTCTCTCTCTCTCTCTCTCTCTCCCCTGTACAAGGCGTTTCAGAAATCTCAGCCGTCTTCTTCTCGTATCTCTCTCATATCTCTTGTATCCCCGCTAAATTTTCTCTTCATCCGTGTAAAATGAATATCCGTTCCCTCTCGATGCAAACAAAAACAATCCTCCAATAGAAAAACGATTCGTCCAACTTTTTGAATAAAAACTCTTCGATGTTTTAAACGATCACTTTTTTGTGCAACAAAGAAAGCGTTAACTGTGCGAACTGAAAAAATTCATCTACGTGATCTTTTCCTTAAAAAAAAAAAAAAAAAAAAAAAGAAAGAACAAAATGGAGCAAAATTTATCTAAACCATCCTGTATACGCGCCTCCAATAACCTCCAAGAGGAAGAGGAAACGGATGAGAAAGAAAGGAGAAAGAGAGAGAGAGAAAGAGAGAGAGAGAAGAAGAAGAAGGTTAAGATCTTCCGTGAAAGGATGG
The DNA here is from genome assembly GCF_014066325.1 of Apis laboriosa. Lineage (NCBI taxonomy): Eukaryota > Metazoa > Arthropoda > Insecta > Hymenoptera > Apidae > Apis > Apis laboriosa. The sequence continues at coordinate 5,837,676 of NW_025224135.1, forward strand.
AAAAGCTCTCGGCGAAGGAGCTTAGTCATTATCATTCGAATGCTCGAAGCATCCCGACGATTTGAATATTTCGTCAATTAAGCCGGTTGCCCGATTTGCATAGGTGAGGACAGGGTCGCCAACCGACGATTTATTTCCATGCGTGAAACGTGGCGGCCGATCGATACCGATTCTCCGCCAAGAGAGAGAGAGAGAGAGAGAGAGAGAGAGAGAGAGAGAGAGAGAGAGAGAGAGAAAGAGAGAGAGATAACATCTCTGGATGGATGGAAGAAACCATCCATCCGTCCGACTATCTCCTTTTCCTTTTTTCCCCTCCCCCTCCTCCCCCCTCCCTCCCCGTTAACCTCGATTTTTCGACCGCGGAAATTGCTTCGAGGCCGAAAGAAAAAAGAAGGGAAGGAGGAGGGAGAGGGAGGAGGCGAGCCTCCTAGGGGGTGGAAAAAAAGGCATCCCCCCTCCTCGAGGGATGCCTCGAACGTACCTAGTGACACGAATAAAATTCCAGAGGAGTGTTCCTACGATTCGAAAACAGGAAACTCGGTTCCGTGGTTAATTCTCTTAAGGCTCTATTCCATATTCGTGGTTAAGTTGGAAAATTGTCGAATCCTTTGTATTTCTTTTTTTTTTTTAATTGGAGATAATCAGTTGCGCGAAGAGATGAATTTTTAGAAACGTACAATTTGATTGTTTAAAATTAATTCGAATTTTAATAGAGACGTCGAGTGTTTAATATTTTAAAATGAAATTAGATTTAACGACGAATCGAATACGAATTCAATGTGGCGATGGTTACGAAATAGCGGTCTAATTTCTACGCGCTTGTATTAACGCATTCGATTCGAGCGCAGCGTTTGTAATCGTAACGTTTGATATCTTAACACGGAGATGTAGCGTCGAAAGCCCTCAGCAACGATGAAAAGCATTTATCATTCGAAACGACATTAATATTCGATACTCGCGATGAATCGACGTTCGGTTTCTGAATGGGCAAATATCGGTATCCATTTTCGAAAATAATTTAACCGTTCGAAATTAAATCGATCTTTGACGAATTATTTCATTATTATTCGGTAAATATTATTTCACGTTTCGTTTCGACGAGAAACGAATTCAACATTTTATTTAATAATTATAAGATCGATTTTTTTTTTTTTTTATTTAAATTTTACACACCGAAATATAATATATTACTTCGTACTACTATTTATAAATTCTTCTAGCAAGAAACAATAACTTGACACACTTGATAAAAATTTATGCGTTAATTCTTCGTATCTGTTATCGACCGAACTTATAAAAAAAACTTATTGCGTTTCTTTTCTATCCGTAACGCTTGCAAAAACTTTATTTGAATTCAAACGACGACGAACAAATGTAACGCTTCTAACTGAAGAAAAAAAAAAAAAAAAAAAAAAAATTGTTCGTCGTTTTAAATTTCCTCATAAAAAAAAAGAAACATAAATAAATAAATAAAAACTACTTCTTCGCAAAGAAAGGAGGAGACACGACAGAAGAACAAAGTGTGATAAAAATAAAAATAAAAATAAAAAAAAATCGAAGGAAAATAACGCTATTTCTAAATATAGTATCAATGACACCGCATGCGTGTCGCGTGCGTTCGAAACGCGTACACGATCGAACGTTTACGTAACCTTTGAACCCGAACGGGAGGCGCATGCGCGCACGCTCAATTTCCGGTAATACTCGAGTGTCCGCTTATTAACACGGCCGACGTGGAAAACACTCGTACTTGGATATACCGACGCGACGACGACGGGCGGTGGTTGGAAACGTTCCAAGAGAGCGGCGGTGGAGGGGAAAGGGGAGGGAGAAGAGGGGGAGGGGAGGGGATCCCCGAGCAGGGAAAACGTCCAACTCTCCTTATTTCGTAACTTCTCGTTTGGATTGTTCGAGAATAAAATACCAATCGCACGCATAGGATTTGATAGAAGAGGTTACAATTGATGCACGTTGTTTGATGATCATCTAATTGGGAAACGTGTGAACGCGTTAAAAAGAATTTGCGTAATACTAATTGTTTGATACGTTCCATTTTTTTTTTCTTTTCTCAATTTTCAGTAATATAATTCTATCTAGTCGATTTGAAAATTATTAATTATTTTTGCATTGTATTAATAGTTTATTCGTATCTTTTCTTCTTTTCCATAAAAAAATTTAAATTCCAGAAAAAATTCCGGAATAAATATAGAATAATATCGCGTAATTACGTAAATGTTATTCATCAAAACAGGAAGAAACGTGGATCGGAAGATTATATAGGAGAGACTATACTAACAAGGGACATACGTATCTATAATTATTCCCGGGTTAATTATTTCTCTATATTAATATTTAACAGAATTTCAAGCAGGATACATAATTTCTTTTGATCGATTCTCCAACGGAATCCTCTTCGCTTTCTCAAAAAAAAAAAAAAAAAAAAAAAAAAAAAAAAANAAAAAGAAAAAGAAAAAAAAAAACTCGTTTCCACCGTGAAATTACACGTGAACACCACACTCCGGCGGAATCTCCAACTGTGACCCAAATTAAATCATTTAAATTCCGCGCGTTACAACTTCGATAACGTTTCATTAATTTTTTTTTTTTTTTTTTTTTTTTATTTACATATCCCCGCTGCGTTTTATCACGTTTGAACGTTCAACGCATCGAACTCGATAAGGATACGAACGTTTCTCGCTCTCGAGGAAGGGGTCATCGAACAAGGAAACGTTGCACGAACGTAAATAGAACAACGTTACAGAAAGACAACGCGTCGTTTCGGCACCTTTTTCCGCCGTGATAAATGGGCCTGGGCCGATTCCTGGCCTATGCCCACCGAACCTGACCCGGAAAAAGGTAAAAGGGGGGAAAACGGTTAGTTTCTTGGGTGCCACGAGGAAATGTATATGTATATGTAAATTCGACGAGAGATAACATTCTTCGAGAGGCGATATCGTTGTTTTGAAATTTTCAACGTGTCGAGTGGACGCGTGCGGGCGCTTTGACCGAGCGCATACAAATTGCCTGTCTTCGATAGGTTCGAAAATCTGCTTAAAAATTCAAGGAAGCATTTTCGCTTCCTTTTTCTTTTTCTCTCTTTTTTTTTTTCAATTTTGAAAATTTATAACGATATCTGTATGCGGTAATTGAGGATAGATCGAAGTTGAACGGAATATATTTTTCCAGTTATATTATAGATTTTAAAATAACAATGGATTCAATGATAGATATTCGAAATGCTAATACGTAATAAGTATGTATAAAGGAGAAGTGTAAGATTTATTTAAAACTTTCTCAGAAAGCTATATTTAACAGGAGGTATTGGATTAAATTTTATTAGATTTCGATCGATAATACAAAATTCAAGAAAGGATTTTCACTTCCTTTTTTCTCTTTTCTTTTAATTTTGAATATTTAAAAATTGATCAGAATATATTTTTCCATTGTATTTTAGATTTATAAATAATAACGGATTTAAATAGATATTCTTGGAATTAACTTATTTCTCGAAGTGCTGTTAATATGTATAAAATTTATTTAAAACTTTCTCAAAGCGTCGTAAAGAAGATTATATTTTACTTACAGACTTCGATCGATAATACAATGTAATGCAAAAATTTAATTAAAAAACTTAATAATCTTTTCTGCAAAAATTTTTTTTTTTTTTTCGAAACTCGCGACGATACGAACCTTAAACGGCGAAAATCTGCGAGTCGATGAAAGAACGAGGAGTAACGAAAGGAATACATCAAGAAATAAGGATAAAGAATGGACAAAATGGAGATAGAAGAAAGGGAGGTGAAATCGAGATGGTGGTGGTGGAGAAAAACACGGAAGATAGGAAGGAGAAAGGGTCGAAAAGGAGAAGGCATCGTTCGCATTGAGATGCAAATGCGCGCGGTAGCTCGCGTGATTTACGAAGGACAGACGCGCCTCCATACGCGATCGGGACGAGGAGACGACGTTTGAGGGAAACAAGCAAGATAAGATCTGTTCGAACGAGACGTCTACAATAGGACATAGCGGAACATTTCGAGAAAGCACAAGATTTGTTTAATGTCGTTGAAAATTGATTATATTCTTTTTTTACGTATATCTCGTAAATAATGGATTAAAGCAACGTGTAAAACAAATAAAAATAAAAATATGTTGAACACGCGATAAAGTAAAAACCATTAATTTTCGAACGTTGATTCGGGTATCGAAACGAAACATCGGTTATTTCGAGAATTTGAAAACGAGACGAAAAAAACGTGCTACGTTTTATTATCATTATTTCAATTATTTCAATGCGAATTCTTTTCTAAAAAAAAAAAAAAAAAAACTCACGAGAATCGTTATTTGTCCATTTATCTCGTATACGTTTCGAACCGAATGACGAAGTTGTTTAAAAATTTTTTAAAAATTCCACGCTCGTAAAGTGAGTATTTCGCTTCGAGTAGTCCCCGCAATGGATCAATAAAATAAATCTATTAGCGCGTAAAAAGGATCCAAGACCACCTGCAGAGGTCTTAGACTAGCAACAGAAACGCGAACAGTCTCTTCAGAGCGAATATCTCGTTGGGCGGAAGATTTATACAGGCAATATCACAATTCCTTTTTTTCCCTTTGCGATAATAAAATATAGGGTAACGTAGATTTTACATCCCCACAAATATTCCTTCAACCGCCCATCATTGATTTTAACGAAACCCCGATCTCCTCCCCATCCCCATTCTCTTCTAATCCCCTTAAATAATTCATTCGACGCTCGTTCGACGGAAATAAAACGATTATCGATCGATAAAATAAATTTCGTAAACATTTTAATTTTCAATTTTCCCATATTTCATCGATTCACGGATCGAGAGAATCATTCTTTCAAAGAGTCTTCTTTAAAAAAAAAAAAAAAAAAAAAAAAGAATCGTACAACGAAATCCAATTCCCCATAAGCAAAAAATCATACGAGCTCGCCCGTCGCCTGCACTCTCGCGACTACCAGCCGCGGTGCGTATTGACGCGGATTGCAGGCGCAGCTTAAATCGAGCAGACGGTGGTGGCGTCGCGACGTCGGCTGCGCGCGGCCATGCAACCCTCCCTCCCGAGGGTGGGGGTAAATGGCGAGGGGGAAAATTTATAAAGAGGGAAACGGTGGGGGTAGACTACTTGTTGCGCTTCGGGCCGCCCTCGTGACGCCGACATACCCCCTTTTCCTCGACTACTACTACTACTACTACTACTACTATTACTACTACTACTACTACTACTACTACTATTACTACCGATGACGGTGCACAACGTCGCGCGCCCCTTCGCTGGCGACGCAGCGACGTCGCTACCACCACCATCACCGCTACCACCACCACAACCACCACCGACGTCGCCACCACCGACTCGTGATGCCGCCGACAAAAATAGACGTGTCGTCGCGACGCAACAGATATCATTCGGCCGAGGTTGACGCGCGCGCGCGCGCGCGATACTTTGTTGACTCCGTTTTTCGTCTCAATCTATTTTATTATTATTGTTGTTGTTGTTGTTTTTATTGGGTGTGCGATATTTTTAATTTAGATCGTTGCGCGATCAATCTTCGGTGAGTAATTTTTCGGGTAATTTTGGCTTCTTTGATATTCGTGTAAACTCTTTTATTTTATTTTTTTTTTTTTAATCGTTTACGTAGGTAGGATAATTTGTATTTCGAGTCTGAGAATCTGAGAACGTCGAATTTCGTTGGATTATTTTTAATCGGATCGCGAATTTCGAAGATGTAATCCGATTCGATGAAAATTGAACGCGAAGTATATTGAAATTTTGTCTATGAAAAAAAAAGTTACTTTTGACAATACGGTAGTGACGTTGCGTATATACATTGATGGTATCCGATTTCGCTGTTGTAAACGGATAATCGTTACAACGATATTGTAAACAATATTAATCGCGATTGGTTACGAATTTCGTTTAATATAATCGAGCGTATTCAGGAACAATAACAATTTATCGAAAGCATTTGTCACACAATTACCGTTAATTGATCGATGATGTAAAATCACGAATATGAGGACGTTGACTTATCAACAAAACAAAAGAAAATACGAATCGCGTCAAATTCTGAATCCCGAGTAAAATCGAAGAAAATCGAGCAACTCCACTCCAGTACACAAGAGCGAAAGAAAGAAAGGAAAAGCGGGCGATCCACTAACCTGAATCTGATGGCCGGGATTGTTAATATGTAACTGCTGCGCCTGGTTGATTTGCAAAGTGGATGTGCCGGGTCCCGAGGGAGGCCTCGGCGGCGTGGAGCTGGTGAAGGATCCCTGGGATCCGGTCTGATTGGGTCCGCCGCCCTGGGATCCCCTAGGCGGAAGCGGATAACCAGGGCTGCCGTGATTCGGCATCGATCCCGGGCTACCGTACGGCGAATACTGCTGCTTGTAACCGGCGCTCGGCCCGAGCATGCTCGGCTTCCCACCGCTGCTCGGCTGCGGTCTCTTCATGTCCGCCAGGCCGGCGGCGAACTGCGTTTGAGATCCTACGAACATGTCGTTCGCCTGCTGCCCCTGGAACCCGGCCGTCCCGTTGTTCTTGTGATACGACCCCGTCCCGGCGGCCCCCTGGCCCTGTCCGCCCGGCCCGGGGCCGGCGCCGCTCCCGGGGCTGCCCAGGTAGTCTGAAGTGCCGCCGAACTGGGGGAACTCGGCGTAAGGGGAACGGGCGGTGGGCCCTCTGGCCGCGGCGGCGGCGGCCGCCGCCCCCGGATTGAAGCCGCCCAGGCCCAACTGCTGGCTCTTGTGCTGATGTTGCTCGGCCATCTGCTTCAACGTTTGAGCGGCGGGGCTCATCTCCGACTTGAAGTCGAGGCCGGAGTAGGGCAGCCTGGCGGGGGAGTATTGGGCGGAGGCGAGGGCGCCCGGGCTGGAATTGGCGGGGACGTTGGCCGTCCCGTTGTTCGCGGCGCCCGTCTGGCCGTTGTTCACCACGCCGTTCCCGTTGTTCACGCCCCCGTGTTGCTGAGGTTGTTGCTGAGGTTGCTGCTGAGGTTGCTGCTGAGGTTGCTGCTGCTGGTGTATCCCGTCCTTGTCGTCCTCGATCTTGATCTGGCCGTTGTTCGTCCCTATCCCGTTGTTGGCGCCGGCCCCGCCGCTGTTGGCGTTCGTGTTGGCGACAGCGGCGGCGGCGGCCGCGGCCGCCGCCACGGCCGCGTTGCTCGCCGCCAACGCCTCGACGGGGATCTTCTCCTCGAAGTCGAAATCCTTCATGAACTCGGGGTGCAGGTCGGATATCTCGGAGATGAGATCCTTGAACGCGTCCGAGGTGATGATCTCGTCGCCGGTGTCGTCCCCCATGAAGTCGGAGAAGCCCGGGAAACCGGCCCCGTTCGCCGCTGCGTCCTTCTCCAGGGCGGCGGCGCACTGCTCCAGATCGACGAACTCGTTGTCGGGCTCCTGCTTGCACTCGACCAGGTTCCCTATGTCCACGCAGCCGATCCCCCCGGGGGCGGCGGGCCCACCGCCTGGCCCAGCGCCGCCCGGCCCGGGCCCGTTCCCGCCGCCCGGGTTGCCCGGCGGGCCTGGCCTCGAGCCGGCCGAGGCGGGGCCGGTGTCGGGCCCCGACTTCGGGGACGAGGACGCGTTCAACAGGTCGCTCTTCACCGAGGCGTTGGTGAGCGCCTTCACTGTCACGTTGGTGGAGATCTGTTGGGCCTGCGAGTTGGCCGCCGAGGTGGTGAACTCGAGTTGTTGCACTATCTCCACCGAGAACTTGGTCAATCCCTCGTTACCGGCGCCGTTCCCACCGCCCCCGCCCGCGCCGTGCGCGGGCCCGGTCGTGCTCGCTCCGTTCCCGGCCGGGTGCTGGCCGTGCCCGTGGTGGGGTCCGCCCCCGCCGCCGGCCCCCGGCCCCTGCTGGTGCTGATGCTGTGCCTGCGTGCATTGCAGCTTCACGGGGGGCTCGCCGAAGCCACCGTCTCCGCTACCACCGCCGGCTGGCTCCAACTCCTCGGCCGTCCTCTTCACGAATTTTTGCTGCTGAAACGAGAAAAGAGAGAACGATCGTTGGATTCGTTTCTTGTCCCGTATTCAGAAGGAAGGAAGGAAGGAAATTTTTTTTTGCTTCTCTTTGGATCTTTGGTCGAATCGATCGCTGAACTAATTTTTCGAATTTCTTAGCTAACACAGAATGATTTCAGGCACGAATCGAAGTATTTTATATTCTAATATTTTGCGTATCTTTTCAACTCCTTTTCACGAATTTTTGCTGCTGAAACGAGAAAAGAGAGAACGATCGTTGGATTCGTTTCTTGTCCCGTCAGGAGGGAAGGAGATTTTTTCTGCTTCTCTTTGGATCGCTGAACTAATTTTTCGAATTTCTTAGCTAACTCGAAATGATTTCAGGCACGAATCGAAGTATATTATATTCTAATATTTTTGTAATAATATTTTGCTTATCTTTACAACTCTTCGACCGTCTTCTTTACGAATTTTTGCTACTGAAACGAGAAAAGAGAGAACGATCGTTGGATTCGTTTCTTGTCCCGTCAGAGGGGAGGAAGGAAGGAAATTTTTTTTTGCTTCTCTTTGGATCGCTGAACTAATTTTTCGAATTTCTTAGCTAACTCGAAATGATTTCAGGCACGAATCAAAATATTTTATATTCTAATATTTTTGTAATAATATTTTGCTTATCTTTACAACTCTTCGACCGTCTTCTTTACGAATTTTTGCTGCTGAAACGAGAAAAGAGAGAACGATCGTTGGATTCGTTTCTTGTCCCGTCAGAAGGAAGGACTAATTTTTCGAATTTCTTAGCTAACTCGAAATGATTTCAGGCATGAATCGAAGTATTTTATATTCTAATATTTTGCTTATCTTTACAACTCCTCTTCACGAATTTTTGCTGCTGAAACGAGAAAAGAGAGAACGATCGTTGGATTCGTTTCTTGTCCCGTCAGAGGGGAGGAGGGAAAGAGATTTTTTTCTGCTTCTCTTTGGATCTTTGGCCGAGTCGATCGCTGAACTGATTTTCCGCGAATTTCTTAGCTTCGAAATGATTTCACCAGACTTTTGCTATGAATAGATTTGTGGATTACTTTAAGATAAAGAAACGAAAACTCTAAATTAACTCGTGTGAAATTCTTTTTCTAAATATTCTAAGATATTCTAAAGATATTCTAAAAGATTTTCTAAATATATAATATAAAAAACAACATCACATTTGGAATCAAAAATTTTTCCTCTGCTAGAAATGATCACACTGAAGAATGATATTCTTCTGATAAAATTTGACAAATAATTTCAGATATTACGAAGGAAGTCTCCCTACATGTCTCATGAATTTCTCTTTTCAAACGATTGCAAAGCGCGCGAATGAATCGTGGATTTAAAATAAAATAAATTCATTCACCGCGAGGATCGAACGAGGAGGGACAGGAAATCAACCTGGATCCTGAAACCAGGATTTTCTGTAACACGCGAGTTACATGGGGAAGGAGTGGGGGGGAAAGGGGTGGAAAAAGTTTTTCCAGGGTGCGGCACACGGCACACGGCATCGCATTTGTCACGATTTGAATCGGGGGGGATAACCCGCGTTTCGTTTCAAAATCGATAATAGGTATTATCCCTCTAATGGGGATACACGCTCGTTCTTCCAGTTTCCACGGACTCCTCTCTCTCTCTCTCTTTCTCTTTCTCCCTTCGTCTTCCCCTCTTTTGCTAGGACGGATCTCTGCAACGAGATATGGCGTTGAATTCGCGGGTAGGAAATGGTTTCTCGCGATGAATCGAAGATTGATCTTTCTTCTTCTTTGGTGGGTGTTTGTTTTTTTTTTTTTTTTTTTTTTGGTTTATTGTTATTGTAGTTCGATTAAAAACTCTGACGAAAGTTTTTGAAGGAAAATTTTTATTTTGATTCGAATTTCGTGGAAATTCGTAGAAATATTTAAAATATATTTCATCTTTTTTTCTATCGTTCCAAGTGAAGAAGTACGTATGGCATTGATTTGAATCGAGAAAGATACAATAAGAGAATATTAATACGTTTCTATTTTCAAAGCATCGATTTTTAAAGATTAGAACAAGTATAAAATTGATATAGCTATTCATCTAATTACTCGTAATGACTGAGCAACTGATATTTTTATATTTTGCTTTCACTTTTAAAATCGACTCTTCCGTGTATATTCAAGTAAAATATCTATTTCAATTAGATATTTCCAATTTGAATCAAAAAATCACTTTCCTTCAATCTTTCTCAAAATTTCTAAAAAACTCAACAAAAAGATAGCCATTTTGGTATCGAAGCAGATTCCACGATGTATAATCTCAGTAATCTGTGTAATCTCTTAAGTATAATATATCCATTTCAATCAAACAAAATAACTACGAATTCTCGAATTAAGATAAAAACTCAAAAAAGAGGTAGCCATTTTGATATCAAAATGAATTCGACGTATATACTTTGCATTAATTTCCAAAATCGAATTACATATCTCATATAATCCTCACAAAATAGCTGCCAATTCTCGAATTAAAACTCAAAAAAGAGGTAGCCATTTTGGTATCAAAATGAATTCGACGTATATACCAATTTTTATACTTTACTTTGATTTCTACAATCGACTCTTTAAACCATTGTCTCATACATTCCTCGAATAACTGCGAATTCTAGAATTAAGACTCAAAAAAAAGGTAGCCATTTTGATATCAAAATGAATTCGACGTATATACTTTGCATTAATTTCCAAAATCGAATTATATATCTCATATAATCCTCACAAAATAGCTGCCAATTCTCGAATTAAAACTCAAAAAGAGGTAGCCATTTTGGTATCAAAATGAATTCGACGTATATCAATTTTTATACTTTGATTTTTAAAATCGATTGTTTAAACCATATTCCTCATATATTTCTTACAAAATAACTACGAATTCTCGAATTAAGATAGAAACTCAAAAAAGAGGTAGCCATTTTGGTATCAAAATGAATTCGACATATATACCAAATTTTATGCTTTGATTTCTACAATCGACTCTTTAAACCATTATCTCATATATTCCTCGAATAACTGCCAATTCTCGAATTAAGACTCAAAAAAGAGGTAGCCATTTTGATATCAAAATGAATTTGATATATATACCAATTTTTATACTTTGATTCTACAATCTTTAACCATCGTCTCATATATTCCTCGAATAACTGCGAATTCTCGAATTAAGATTCAAAAAAGAGGTAGCCATTTTGGTATTAAAATGAACTCGACATATATACCAACTTTTATACTTTGTTTTGATTTCTATAATCGATTCTTTAAACCATCGTCTCATATCCTCGAATAACTGCGAATTCTCGAATTAAGACTCAAAAAAGACGTAGCCATTTTGATATCAAAATGAATTCGATATATATACCAATTTTTATACTACTAATCTTTAACCATCGTCTCATATATTCCTCGAATAACTGCGAATTCTCGAATTAAGACTCAAAAAAGAAGTAGCCATTTTGGTATTAAAATGAACTCGACATATATACCAATTTTTATACTTTGTTTTCTACAATCTTTAAACCATCGTCTCATATATTCCTCGAATAACTGCGAATTCTCGAATTAAAACTCAAAAAAGAGGTAAAAACGACTGTTCAATTCATTTCATATATTTCTCACAAAATAACTGCCAATTCTCGAATTAAGACTCGAAAAAGGGATAGCCCCCCTCCAAACTCGAAGAATCAAGAAAAAAATCGATTTCCCTTAACCGATTAATTAATTTTCGATAAACACTCAAAATATAGAAAGGTAGCCTAGTATTTTGTTATCGAGGCGCGTTGCGATATAAATCTGGACGTAAACACGGTCCTTTCCCTTCGCCGTGGCCCCAAGCGGCTCATGGCGGCCCGCGAGGAAATTGCGGAGAAAGCGCGCGGTAATGCAGACATTTCCGTCGCGTAGCGGAACCGGAACGCCCGTATTTTTCGCCCGGGAAAAACGGGAAAGCCTCGGCTCGCGCGCACGAACCTGTAATAGAAGCGAGGGCCGGGGGAGCAGCAGCAGCAGTTTCGCCCGCCTTCAACGGGACCAATTTCACGAGGCGAAAAGTGCACGGATAACGCGAGGGATCCCGGCGTCGATATTCGTCGCTGTTCGTGGTTGGAGGATTTTAAATATTCTTTTCCTTCTTCTTCTTCTTCTTCTTCTTCTTCTTCTTGTTTGCCTTCTATTATTTGGTTTTCGTTCGTTCGTGTTATAATTGTGTACTTTGGAGGATTTGGTTTACTTATTGCAAATGCTCGTTGCGAATGTTGACATTTTTTTTTTTTTTTGAAGAGCGTCATAAATTTGAGATCGAATTAAAAATTACTTTTAAATGTAATTGATTGATAGGGGATTAGAAGATTAATGTAGGAAAAGATAGGGAGAAGATTAGGCGGGATATTTTAATTTATATTTGTCGGATGATTGTTGGACGTATCGTCTAAGAAAGAAATTTCTTTTTTTCTTTTTTTTTCTCCTCCAAGTCTCTTCGAGCAATTCTTTCGAGACTTTCCAACCGTCACAAATCATTTCGATACACGGAAGAGGTTGGCGGGAAACGGGCAACGGCAGATGGATTAGAAAAATCTAAGAGTCCATTATCGGTCTCCTTATATTAGATACACTCGGTCCATAAGTTCTCGGAAACGGGAAATGGAAGTTTCAACCGTCGCTTCGAACTTCCAGGAAAGCGATTCTTTAAGCCGCGCACAAAGAATTCGTAGAATCTTTCTTCGATCGATCTTTCCGCGTCCTACCTCTTCCACGAAACTTACCTCCACCACTGTTTCTAATTAACTCGCGCGCGTTCATAATGAGGCGCGTGTCCTCCTCGAACGTCGAATTTCAACAAACTTTACCCCGATTATCCTCCGCGTGTAATTCACCAATTATAATTAATTTTTTTGAAAAAAAAAATACAAATTCACCTCGATGAAAGAAAGAACCAATCTGTGAAGAGACCAATCGGTTGAATACGGTTTCGCCGTTTAAAAAGAAAATAATAATAATAATAATAATAATAAATAATTTCACGAGAAAGTACATCCTCGTATCACAAATCAGAGTCGAACAATACACGGACAACAATATATGAATATATAATTCATAATTCGAAAGCTTCGAACAACAACAATATATATATATATATATATATATATTCGTCCCATATTCGTAAAACTTGTTCAAATTGCTCGCTTTCCTCGCATTCGTTTGAGAAAAATGCCCGGTTAATGATAATCTCGATACGCCGATGTAGTGCTACCGTAAGAAGGGACACACTTTCGACGCGAGAAAGTAAAAAAAAAAAAAAAAAAGAGTCGAAGGATGCACCGATTTTCCCCTTTACCTCGAGAAGGAAACACAATCGAGACACAGATATCCCGCGAAACGACCACGTTGGTTATTAAAGCGGACGTAAATCTTGGCGGACTTTCATTCCTTTCATACCGTTCCGTTTCATCAACCTGTGTCCCTCCACTCGCAATTTTCGCGTTTCTCTATGTGCGTCCACGCGTCACTCTTCAAAATCTGTCTTTCTCTCTATTTCTCTATACTCTTCGTCAGACCTCGAAGAATTTTCACGATTGATTTTTTCTTTCTATATATTTTATTTAAATTGGATGTAATAATTTTGGATGCCTTTTTTTTTTTATATTTTTATTTTATTTAAATCGGGCGTAACAAGATGTGACGTTTCGAATTAATTATTATTATTATTACTTATTAATTATTAATTATTATTATTATTAATATGTGGACAGAATCTTTTGGATGCCTTTTTTTTATTTTATATTTTATTTTATTATCGGGTGTAACAAGATGTGTGTTTCGAATTATTATTATTATTATTATTTGGACGGAATCTTTTGGATGCCTTTTTTTTATATTTTATTTTATTATCGGGTGTAACAAGATGTGTGTTTCGAATTATTATTATTATTATTATTATTATTTGGACGGAATCTTTTGGATGTCTTTTTTTTTATATTTTATTTTATTTAAATCGGGCGTAACAAGATGTGACGTTTCGAATTAATTATTATTATTATTATTAATATGTGGACAGAATCTTTTGGATGCCTTTTTTTTATTTTATATTTTATTTTATTATCGGGTGTAACAAGATGTGTGTTTCGAATTATTATTATTATTATTATTTGGACGGAATCTTTTGGATGCCTTTTTTTTATATTTTATTTTATTATCGGGTGTAACAAGATGTGTGTTTCGAATTATTATTATTATTATTATTTGGACGGAATCTTTTGGATGTCTTTTTTTTTATATTTTATTTTATTTAAATCGGGCGTAACAAGATGTGACGTTTCGAATTAATAATTATTATTATTATTAATATGTGGACAGAATCTTTTGGATGCCTTTTTTTTATTTTATATTTTATTTTATTATCGGGTGTAACAAGATGTGTGTTTCGAATTATTATTATTATTATTATTTGGACGGAATCTTTTGGATGCCTTTTTTTTATATTTTATTTTATTATCGGGTGTAACAAGATGTGTGTTTCGAATTATTATTATTATTATTATTTGGACGGAATCTTTTGGATGTCTTTTTTTTTATATTTTATTTTATTTAAATCGGGCGTAACAAGATGTGACGTTTCGAATTAATTATTATTATTATTATTAATATGTGGACAGAATCTTTTGGATGCCTTTTTTTTATTTTATATTTTATTTTATTATCGAGTGTAACAAGATGTGTGTTTCGAATTATTATTATTATTATTATTTGGACGGAATCTTTTGGATGCCTTTTTTTTATATTTTATTTTATTTAAATCGGGCGTAACAAGATGTGACGTTTCGAATTAATAATAATAATAATAATAATTATTATTATTATTATTATTATTATTATTATTATTTGGACGCAATCTGTGTACTTTTTTTTATAATACATTTCAGAAGGAATGTGGAAAAAATATCTATGCCGCTAATATCCAATGTCAATGAAAATTTTCGTATCTTCTTCGATTCTCATGAAAAGAAAAAATACGGTTCGCTCTATAACTTCAGAAACTGGGAAATCGGTAAACGATTGTATCCTCGGCAAGTTTACTGAAATTGAGGGCCGTGTTATGCCACTTCGACTGGAAGTAACAGTTTACTGCCAGTTTGTGCACAAAACGGTAACTTGTAACGTGTAATCGAGTATATTATTCGAGATTATTGAATCATTTCCAAAAAAAAAAAAAAAAAAAAAAAAAAAAAAAAAAAAAGAAAAAATTGTTTCGTTCGAAAGTTTATGAGAAAGATTGTCAAAGTTGAATTCGTTCGTTTCGGCGTTAAGAAAAGATTATTTCGTAAAGATAAAATAGTTTTAAAGGATGATAGAAGGAAAATAGAAAAAAAAAAAAAAAAAAACTTTACGCCAATGTGCGTGAAATTTATTATTATTAACTCTTTCTCTCGACCGGTATATTTTTACTTCTCTTTTATTTTACCTTTATTACACACGTTTTCACGTTTTTCTTCCTTCGATTAGATATTTATACACATCGATAATTTAACGACCGATATTAAAAAACAATTAATTGATTAAAATCGAAGAAGAAAATCGATTTTCGAGACTTATCGTCGAACTTTATTAAACTTTACTCGTTCGAGAAAATGAAACCCCCTAAAAATCCCCTTTCGCGATTAGAGAGACAACATCGCGATTTAAAGCGCGACTATATTTTCCACCCGATTGTATCTCCCTTGATTGTCGACAATAATCCGATAATAATAGAAGAAACCGTTCGAAATCGAGCAATCTGTTGAATCTCGAGCAACGTGTTACGCCGAGTGAACGAAAAGATAAGAAGCGTGTCAGAGCGAGTAACCTTGAGGAGTGTGCGCGCGCGCGCGCGCGCGATCGAGTTCCCTCCTGCGTGGGAGGATACACCACGTCTATTGAGCGTTACACGTTTCGTTAACGACGCCAGCACTTCGTTGGCGAAACTGTTAACACGACCTAAATATCACTCGACCCAATCCCCGTCTCTCCGCAAGTACTTCGATCGTCAAAATACGATCGAGATTTTTTCCTTTTTCTTTCTTTCTTTCTTTCTTTTCTTTTCTTTTCTTCCGAAAGCGAAAATGAAATTATGCGTATCTTCTCTCGTATCTTTTTACGTTACTAGTGTTATTATCGAGATGAAAATAATATTCGAAGATACGGTGTATTTTTTTTCTTTTTTTTGGACGTAATAATTACGAATAATTATTATAAATCGTTAATGAATACGTGGAATAATTTTAAAGCGAATATACGTACACACGAAATACTTTTAAAATGTGTTTACAACAATTGTTCCAAATGTGTTTGGAACGAGAATATCTTTTTGAAATCAACGTTTCCACGTGAATAGAATTTTAGGAGAAAATTAGTGGAAACTAGTGCTGGAGTTCTAATGTTTCTAGAGGCTGAGAGAGTAGACTATTATTATTGGAGCATTAACTCGTTCCCGGTGAGGAGCGTGTCTGTGACTACAGAGAGAATGCGATGAATCTAGTTATCTGCCATGACGGAACGATTTTGAGAACGTCCACGAGAATCGCTGTCGTTGTTGTTGTTTCTGTGCATATATTTGGTATCGAAAAAACAATTTATATATATATATATATATATATATATATATTTCTTCTCTGAATCGTATCGCCATTCAAACTGGCAACAATTATGATATTGAATTAGACGAAATTATGTATATTGACGGTAACTATACGTGACGTCAGAGACGTGAATAAAGCAAGCGTTTCATCGACCATCATCATCATCGTTCACAATAGAAACGAAGCTAAAAGTGGTTAACTGTGCACTTTCCAGTCTTTATAGGGAAGGCATATATTCCTTATGGGGAATCAAATTGCAACAAACAATTCCTCCTCCTCTAGAAAGTTTTACTTGATTATCCCTAGGAACGAAAGTTGGGGAATTATTACGAATCTTAACCTGAATATCGTATATTTTCAATCATACGATACAAGTAAAATCCTTTCTTTTCTAAGGAGAATCGGTATCGAAAGGGTGTGTCGAAGCACAAAGGAAATCAAATTTCAAGAAGGAGAAACACTTGTTCACAGTTCAATTTCCCTCCCCGATATTAACGTAACTCTTCTTGTTTATTCACCAAACTCGACGTCTCTAACGTTTATACATATTCAGACTGGAAATTCAGACTGGCTACTCCCCGGCCGAGGAACGTGACACGTGGGGATCGTAATCTTCTTAACCGATGATCGCCTCTCGTGCAAGGACGAGACGCGTTTCCGTTATCCTTGTTATCGCCATAATCCACCCTGACAATTTATTCGATGCTCCATATTGGATATCTCACTATCCAATTTTCTCGAATTGTCTCGAATTGTCGCGAGTTTTTATTATTTTATCCGACAGTGATGACGTAACAATAATTGCAACTTAATAACTTAGAAACGATTGAGTAACCTCTTAATATTTCTTCCATATAAAATATATATAATTAGAAATTTATTCGATGCTCCATATCTCACTATCCAATTTTTTTTAATTTTTATTATTTTATCCAACAGTGATGACGTAATAATAATTCGAAAATGATATCCATTTGCAACTTAATAACTTAGAAACGATTAAATAACCTCTTAATATTTCTTCCATATAAAATATATATATAATTAGAAATTTATTCGATGCTCCATATCCAATTTTCTCGAATTTTTATTATTTTATTCAGTGATCACGTGACAATAATTCGAAAATGATATCGGACGATATTTCACTTGCAACTTAATAACTTAGAAGCGAGTAATTTTTAATATTTCTTCCATATAAAATATATATAATTGGAAATTTATTCGATGCTCCATATCCAATTTTCTCGAATTTTTATTTTGTCCAACGTGACAATAATTCGAAAATGATATCGGACGATATCCACTCGCAACTTAATAATTTAGACTGAGTAATCTTTTAATATTTCATCCATATAAAATATAATATAATTAGAAATTTATTCGATTATCTCACTATCCAATTTTCTCGAATTTTTATTATTTTATCCAACAGTGATCACGTGACAATAATTCGAAAATGATATCCATTTGCAACTTAATAACTTTTTAATATTTCTTCCATATAAAATATATATATATATAATTAGAATTGAAACAATCATCATTGTACTTCATTTGTTGCAATTAATGGATTTTGGAATTAATGGATTTTCTAAGGCGATGGAATTGCAGGCAGATCCCTCGTTTAACGAGTTTCTAAAATTTCAACCAATACACGTTTCAGAGGAGAGGGATTTAAATTGGAAAAGCGTATATAACGACGAATTCTCTTCGTTATATTTCAAAGGGTAAACAGTAAATAATAAACAGCGGCAGGAGTATGAAGTGCATCTCATGTGGTTGCACGTGTCGTGATGCCACGCTATTTGCGGCCCGGATATTTATAAGCCGTTCTAATTCGGTCGCAGACGTATAAATATCAATTTAGCATGCGGTCGGTGTATGCGATTACGTTACAATTAACCGTTAAAACGCTTTTAACCAAATCGATCGATTTACGTTTAATTTGTTTTCATCGGGAGAACGAGTTCAAAATCGTTCTCTCGTTCGATCATCATTTGCGCTTTGTTGCCAATGCGTCATTGGATAGACTTTCGTGCAAGATGACGATTATTTATCACGGGATACGTTTCACTCGAGAAGGAATTAAAATTATCTTTCTCGTGAAATTTTTCCCTTCTTCCTATATATATATCGTATATATATCGATTATTATATATCTTTTGAATGAATTTTGAACGAAATTTAAATTTTGGAAAATAACCGCGAGAGGAAATTTACATTTTTTGAAAATTTCTAGAAACTTGAAATTAAGATAAATATGTAATAACAGAGTTAATTTTATTTCTTTCAGCATATGTAACAAAAACTCGAATGTTATAAGAAATATTTAGAAATAAATATCTGATCTTTTAAATACAAATTCAAGTATATGTCTTAAATTTTGGAAAATAATTGCGAGAGGAAATTTAGATGTTTTAAAAATTTCTAGAAACTTGAAATTAAGGTAAATATGTAATAACAGAATTAATTTTATAATTTTATTTCTCGTTCAGAACGAAAACTTGAGTGTTATAAGAAATATTTAGAAACAAATATCTGACCCATAAAACGATATAATAAGTGGAATTTTCCCGGAGAAATAACGGTCATCAACAAGATATTCAGTTGGCGGGGCAACGTTTAACAAAATAAATTTCCAATACGTAAGGAAGGGAACAACAAAATTCACGCGTGTATTCGTTATTCACACGGTGTTATTCAAATTCAACATAGCGTTGCATCAACCGTCGATAAACAGTTGTTACAACATTCCAAACGGAACACCATCGTGGATTGAAATAGCGGCAACTACACGAAATAATAAAAATACCCGGACCAACAGAATGTTACAGAATGCGTTTCAATCAATTTTTATCATCTGTGTATCACGGATTTATCGACCATTTTTTTTCTTTTTTTTTTTTTTTTTACACGAATCGTGAAACGACGAGGCGGTGATTTCGATAATTCGATAAAATTTCGATATCGCATCCTCCAAAATAATAAATAATGATTAAAGTAATTCGTGACCCAAACGGTATCGGTTTTCGATCCCACCAGAAAATTATCACAGAATCGTTAACGACGTTCGACGATTTAAGGATCAAACGCAACGAATAATTTCGAAATCGAAAAAAATCACGATTCTCATATGAAACGGGAAACAATTAATAATCTTTCTTTCTCTGGCTGATCAACAAATAATATCATCATTACGAACTCGATCGTATCCCGATCGATCGCCGATTCCACGAAAATTGTCAACGAATCCTAGAAAAGCAAACATCGTCCAATCTCATTACGCTAATAAACGATCGCCGATATTTTTAATCGATAAAACAAATCTTCCTATTCTCAGACCGAGAATACACTTGAGAATATCTCTTGGATCTCTTCCATTCGGATAATTAACCCTTTCGCGATATTCCATCACGTTGCTCCTTCAACCGATCACATTGGACCGATTCCTCGAGCATATTAAAATCTTCTCTCGAATTTTTCCAATTTTTAAAAAAATTTTCCTTTCGAAAAAAATTAAAAAGAAATCACTCCACGAGTTCTACTAACTTTATTATAAGTTATCCACGATTTTTCTCTCGGGGGGAGGGAGAAACAAGAACCGTTGTTGAACAAAGGACGTCGAGAGACGGTTGTTTCGGCGTTGATCCGGCAGGAAGAGGCGAACTAGGTGCATCGACTATCCGTGTAAGTTTATTATCAGTGCCTAGTAATATCGTGTCAAGCCACGAGTGTACGAAGGCGTACTGTAATTGCGGTTAGAAGCGGTGCGGTTAATAGGGTGTGGCAGCCCCTGCTTCCCAACTTATTACGCCCCTATATTATTGATACAACTCCATTACGAAAGTCCTTGGAGAGTTGGCGGATAGGACACGTCGTCGTGTCGGGATCGTTGCGTTTTAGAGACGACTTTTCCACGAGAAACACTTTTTTCGCGTTTGCGAAAATCCATTTTCGACATTCTTTCTTTCAATCTAACGTAGGTTTCGTTTTCTCTAGTTTTTTTAACGATCTTTAGGAAATTCAATTTTCAATATAACTCTCCTATTATCCAAAGATGAATTATCAACATTAATTACGCGCGTAATTTTAAAAGTAAAAATAATTAATAATTCATCGAATAAGATTCCCAAGCAATAAAAAATACGCGTTTACCGATTCGAGAGTCATTTCAACAGTCATCATTTCCTTTTTACGAAATTCCAACGTCCGCCATAAATTCACACTTTCTACTCGAATCGTCTCGAGTCAACGACCTCTTTACCGATGACTTTCAAAAAATCGTGCCTCCCCCCTCCTCTCTGACCAAAATCTGATCAAATCGCTCCAATTTTTCGAATTTTTCCCCAGGCTTCGAAAGAAACCTTCTGGATTCTGGACGGAGCCAATCAACGACCCCAGCCGTCCCGCGAAGGGATGGGAAGAAGGGATGACGATGCCAAGTCTCGTCGAATTGGCAGAAACCGCGTCTTCTTCTTCCTCGCGAAACTGGGCCTCCAACTTTTTGACCCAATTTTTTCCTCCCCTCTCGACGATGCACAAAAACTTTTCTTGAAACGATTGGATCATTCTCGTCGAACGTTTCGATGATGTATCTTGTCTACAACTCTGTTTCTATCCCTTAGAAATAAAGGGCGATCCTTTAACTTTAACTCCTCTCTCATTCGTTTTACCAGGAGATTGAATTAAAATTGAAAATCGATTTTATCGATCGAAAATTCTCGTTACGGGGGATCCACGGAGGCTTCTCCTCGAGATAAGACTGTGAATTCAGATTGCGAGTGGAGGAGATCGAAACAGAGAAACGCAGAAGCGGACAGGCTTCGAAACGTTCGCGTTTTCAACAAAGGCCAACGTACAAGCAAATCCATATTTAGACTGGGATATCGGTCCGGTTACTTTTAGACCGGGTGGATGGTGGTGTTTTGGCGTGGGCGTGCACGGTTACCCATCGAAAATCCCGATTTGTCCGGTAGTGATGCGCTCATTGTGCCAAAGGAAGGGGGAGGGAGGAGGAGGAAAAGGATCGTTTGTTCCTTCGCTCGATTGGTCAATAAAAAGTCGTATCGTTTTCTTGGACGGTCACCAGAATCGGTAAATAAGAAGTGACGGGGGAAACATCGTATCGTCTCGTCTCGTTGGTTTTCTTCTTCTTCTTCTTCTTCTTCTTCTTCTTCTTCTTCTGCCTCGAAATATCGTGCCACAATTTTAGAATTTAATTTGGAAACTTTTGCTTCGCATCAAGTGAAATTCGTACGAGTTAAATATATTCGGAGTGACCAAGGAATTTTTCTTTTTTTATTTTTATTTTTTTTTTTAATAGGAAAGAAAATCGTTCCCTTGGAACTTTTCAAATTTGATGACTCTTGACGAGGAGATTTATAAATTTACGATTCGATATCTAATCACGAATCAAGATTTTCTTATCATTAAAGTACACTTTTTAGATAATCTCGCGAGAGTTAGAGAGACTACTTGAGAGGTTAATCTTTGCACAAACTTCTTCCAATAATATTCTTTCAATAATATTCTTCTCAAATTCTAAATAATACAGAAATAATATTCTCGTCATCTACATTACTACACTTCCCATCTTCCTATATTCCTGTATATACAGATTTCATTGTGAATTCTAAATTCGAAACCTAAAACTTATTTCTTTTGGAGAGGAAAAAAAAAAAAAAATTAAACAAAAGACGAAAAGAAAGAAATTTATAGCGCGATACAATATCAGATTCTTCAAAAACTGGATATATTTCTTATTCATGCGGGATAAGAAACGATTAATTTTCTTTCTCTCTCTCTTTCTCTCTCTTCCCTTTTCCATCGACGCCCAAAGATCGATTTCGTGCAACACCGTTTGATTATATCGCGCGTCAACTATTACGGTGCACGATAGATCCGCGTGTCACGATACAAAGCACAAGCACGGCCATAGACTTTCGTCGCTTGATATGCAGATTCCAGTAATTACAATAACAAATCGCGCGCAGGCAGACATAATGGAATCACGTGATTGTAACGTGCGTAACCGGCACATACGCGATACGCGGACCAACCAGCGTACTGATTCGCCACCTCTCCCTCTCTCCCTATCTCTCCGTCTTCGTCCCTCGTTAGTATATATATATATATATATATATATATATATGTATGCGAACGGTAGAGATCCCCGTAAATTTACGTCACGTGAAAACTCGAACCGGAATTTTCTCCTGTTTCCAAACATTTCTCTTCAATATTTCCAAGGTTAATCAATATTCTTTTAAGAAGAAGAAAAATTAGGTTAGGAAATTTTTACGAGTTTAGTTATTAGCGAAAAACTACTTCGTAACTTTTTTTAAATAGTTGAGAATAAAATATGTATCGTGTATTGGATATATAATGACGATGTCAGGGTCTTTGAATAGTCCTACGATGAAAATAAAATTGTAAAGAACGATTAAAGGTTTTTGAACGGCGAGTAACTCGATCTCATTACTGTCGCAACAAATGGTGTAGCGCGTAGATATATATATATATATATATATATATATATATATATATTAGGATGTTTCACGATTAATGGTTCGCCTGCCGTTAAATTTTCATACGCGTTTTATGGCGTAATTTTTTATCGTCTACATTTTAACGAATATATATTCTCTTTCTCTCTCTCTCTCGAGACTATAAATCGAACATATTGTCTTACAACATATATATACATTTGCGTATTCTTTCCCTTCGAAAGGAATCGATAAATCTTATACTTCGCTATACTGAAATTTACTCCCATAACGAAATCGTAAAACTTATCGCGCTAACACCAAGAGAGAAGAATTAATTCAAAAAATAAATAAATCACACGTCGCGCAATTTTCTGAAGGGATAAAAAAACGAAAAAATAAAAGATCATCCTCGATTAAAAGGAGAAATAAGAAAAATTGGAACAAAGGTTAGAACGGAAACAACCCTTACCCATATTTTCCGCTCTACGTAGGAACAAGTTATCCGAGTAAACATCTTGGAAAAAACGTATGAGATATCACTTTTCTTCCTCTTGGAGAATCGCAAGTCTTGTCTTTCGAAAACAATGGAACGCGGGTAGTGTAAGGTAAGGACTTGACTCGTCGTGCTATCCATCGCGAGAAATTACACGGCCCCCTTTAACCTTTTCCTCATCGTTGATGAACACACGCGTTTCACCTTTGATGGGACAAGAGGGGGAGGGAGGGGTGGTGGTATTCGCACGTGGAAGTAAATGTGAGAGGAGCAGAGAGAGAGAGAGAGAGAAGGCGTTATGCAATCTCATTGCTCACACTTGTGGGCAATTAATTATTTATAACTATACCTGTTATTCTCGCATTTTTTTTTTTCCATTGCCACCAATTCGATGTTCGTCGAAAAAAAGATTCATTCCTCCCCTCTCCTTTCCCTCCAAACGAAAAATTTACGAATTGTAGAAAACAACACAGTAAAAAGGAGAAGAGTATAATAATCGAGTATAAATAAAATATGATCGGGAAAATTTCGATTTCTCGGATGGAAGATCAAAAATTCTTGCCGAAGGGGGGAGGGAAAGCGATCGTCCTCGAAAGAAAAAACGGACGAATCGGGTGTTTATTCAGAGCGCGACGTCAACACTCGATAATACTCGCGCATTAATTTCGCGTCGGCCAATCGCTATCGCTGTACCAGCATCCGGCCGTGTTCACAAACACAAACTGATGTCCCCGTGTAATAATTCACCGTGATGATACCCCGTGAAATTATTCACCATAAGCGTGGGAGATCCCATTTGCTATGGTGCACGCACGCGACGACTCTCGCACAACCCTTTAAACGCGAATACGAGCGATCCGCGAAAAACTTTCCTCCAACTGTACGCGTACAGTTGCGTCCAAAAATAAAATTCGGATATACCCCGCGTGTAAGGAAATTTTAAAGTTTTTAAAATACTTTTATTGTGATATTCTGTGTAAGTTGAGACAGAGTAATGATGTGGAATATGGAATGAAATATTTTTAACGCATTTATTAAACATTAAACATTCATTTGGAAAGATTAATATAAATATAAATATCTATTCCATTTGTTCAAAANAGAGTAATGATGTAATGTAACGAAAAAAAATATTAATATGGAATGAAATATTTTTAACGCATTTATTAAACATTAAACATTCATTTGGAAAGATTAATATAAATATAAATATCTATTCCATTTGTTCAAAAATCCATTTGTCGTAGAAATCGAAATTACACATGTATACACAATATATATATATATATATATACATAGTTTTTGAGAATAACTGTACTCTCTTCTTTCTCTGCCGATATCTGGCCGTTGTTAACCCCACACCAAGCGAAATCAACCGCTTCTCCCTTTTCTTTTCAAACGAGAGACTCGTCGATTATATTCACAAACGTGATTACAACGTTCACTGTATTGTCTAGCTAATTTACCACATCGTTTTCTTATTAACGCGTTGGGGGATCGTTATCGATAAAGTATTTACACGGAAGAAATAACTAAGTGGACAAGGCTAGTGATAAAATTATTCGAAGCAATTGTGATAAAAGTGGTAAAAATTCTTTCGACGAATCTATATAGTATAGTCTTATAGCATATACTATAGATATACTCTATATAGTATAATCAATATTATAATATATATATATATATCTTGTTTACTTTACGTACGAAATCAGTAGATCGTCCAGATCGAAATTATTCTATTCCACGTGACGTACGTTTAATAGTCTTATAGCATATACTATAGATATACTCTATATAGTATAATCTATCGATATTATAATATATATATCTTATTTACTTTACGTACGAAATCAGTAGATCGTCCAGATCGAAATTATTCTATCCACGTGACGTACGTTTAAATAACTCTCGCACTCGTGTTTTGCCAACACGTTTATTGGGTCTGTGGCAATGGAGTATTTATCGCCTAGTTGCCTTGACCTCGAACCGCTCGCTGAACGAGAAAGAAAAACGGGGAAAGAGGAAAATAAAAAGGGTCGCGCGCAATACCTACACACAGGCCGACTCATATTGTTGCTCGCGTGGGCAACCGAAAGTCGAAGAGCGACGACTCACTTCGGAAATCAACTTCGCGGTTGAAGGCTTCTTCCTGGGACGGGCAGAATGGACAAGTTTACGCGAAGTTTATCTAATCAATTAAGTTGGAATCCATCTAACGAACTATGAAGATTAACTCGCTCGCCCGAATTAATCTGCAGTTTTGGTTTTCTATATAAATACGACTGAATATACTCGACAGTGTTGCTTATTTGTAGTAATTATCTTAATCTTTTTTACATAAAACTACAACATTTTTTTGTGTTTTTTTTTTCATTTGTTAATGTTCTTAAGTATTTTAAAATAAAATAGAGAATAAAAAAATTGATGGACTACTTTTGAATTTTTAAAATGGTGGATTAAAGATGTTCAATAAAATAAGTATAAAAAAAAATAATATAATAATAAAATAAATATAAATAAAATAAGTATAAAAAAAAATAATATAAAAATAATATAATAGTATAAATAAGTATAAATTTTTCGATTATTTTATTTATGAATAGTCATAAATCAATAAAATTTCAGGATTGATTATTAACTATTCAGAGTTGAATACCGCTTTGACAAAAGTGCAATAGAAAATACCACGAGAAAATCAATTTATCTTAACAATCTTAAATTCGAAAAATATTATGATTCCACGAAATTCCTCGATCCTTCAACTACCCTGATCCACGCGCGAACCTCGCACAATCCTAAGAGTCCAAGTTTATTATAAGAAACTATACACCACGAGCGGACAATCAGATCGATGTGCCACCGGCCTAAATCGAAATCACTCTCACTTCCACCTGGCGGAAAAAAATTCTACCCCTATCCCTTGCTAGCCGTGACAATTTTTCACCCATAACCAGGGAGAACCACGTCGAGGAGGCAGGTTGGAGAAAGCTTGCGGATCGATCGGTCCGGAGCTGCTCGAGCTGCGCCGCTTCTCGCCGATAAATTTCTGGCGGGAGTGTACTGGCTCGCGAAACCTCTCTCTCTCTCTTCCTCTCCCTCTCCCTCTCCCTTTCTCTCTTTGGAAGGAGAGAAGGCCGGCGCGCATCGCGGTGGCTTTTTCCTCTGAAAAATATTTCACCGCCTTGCCACCACTCCCATCGGGGCGTCGAATTGATTATTGAACAAACAGCGTGATACCTGACTTACGTCCACCGACTGTTTCCTAGCGGAGAGAGGATCGGGCCGCGCCTAGGCCACCCCGCCGTTTCGCGCGTGAGAAGAGGGAGCGTAGAGGTGGTGGAAGTGAACGCGTCCACCAGCAGGAAATTTATAACTCCATCCTCTCGAGCCTTCTTACGGGATAACGCTTACAATTTACAGCGGGTAAAGTGGGTAAGGAGGAGGGGTAGATATCGAGATCTTTCGGTTTGGATGAAGATGGAATAACGAGCAGGATTTCGAGAGCAGTGATTTCGAGAAAAAAGGGAGGGATAGATTTGATGATCGAATCCAAGTCAGTTAGGTAATTATCCAATTTGGAATTTTTTTTTTCCTACGATCTTTCTTAAATTATTCTCACGTGTGATTTACCAATGATTTCAGATAATTTGAATTCTCGAAATCTTCGAATCGAATTCAATGAGATTACTTTTTTTAACAAATGCAAAAATTTTCTGTCTCTGATCATTTTATTATCGTATGAAGAATTTCACTTCGAGGATTTATTTAATTAAACGAGTGGTTTCTTATCGATGAGAACTGTTTTTTTTTTTTTTTTTTTTTTATTCAATAACGAAAGATCCTCGAGGAGTAATTGAGGATATCAGCTCCACGTATATATACGTGCATGATATGTCCTTAATATTCCGCCATATCTGAAGCGATGAAATAATATTATGGGAGGGAAAAACAAGTTTCGGAGGAAGTTCGTCGAGACGGAATTTCCCGAGGTTGGACTGAATCTCGAAGGTAAAATGTCAACGCGGCTTCGAAAGAAAATTTATGCACCTGTATCTCGGAAATGCGACTCGCGTTTCGAAGACAAATTCCGCTTATTTCGAGCGACGAAACTTCCTGATCAAGGTAATATTCGTTATTGTTTTTGCAAATCAAAATTCGATAGATTTTTCGAAAATTCATAGAATTCATGGTAAATTTAAAAAAAAAAAAATTAATCTAAAATTAAATCCCAATACAAATCTCTATTAAATCTTAACTCGATCTTAACTCGATGATAACCCTCGACTCAAATATCCTCGAAAGAATCGAAAACAATCGAGGGTATCCAGCGCCTCGACAACCAAGAGTATTAAACGATTTCAACCGATTTTCGCTAAATATCGATTTCAACCTCAACCTCTCATCTGGTCCCGCGTTCCTAGGCTAAAGATTTGCGTGAGAATTACCTAGCCGAGAAGAAGAAAATCGAATCCGAAGAGGAAACGCGTTGAAGAAAAATCGAATGATAAATAGAGACGCGTGCCTTTTTCTGCTTTCGTTCCCTCCCCCGCGTGTATTTATATTTTCGTGTATTTTCCGCGCGAAATATCGGAAACAGAAGTGGAAGAAAAGGGAAAAGTAGCGAGGGAAGAAGATGGAAGCGGTCTCGTGAAGAAGAAGTCGACTTCCGGGCGGCGATTGCCCTTCGAGTCGTCGCCTCGAGAAAAGTGGAGGGCCGATATTTTTATCTATTTTTATCATTACCCCGTTCGCCTATTTAACAAAATGGATCAGAATTTAAATTCAACATAGCGCCGTGTGTGTTATTGTATAGGGTGACTGTCCGTTCATTATCGCGATTTTCATTATCCCTGAAATTGATTTACAATAATATGAGGTTATATACGCTTTGCCGACCGGAAGCCTATTAATCGGCTATTTTCCCGTTAACTTTAGCATCCACTCGATACTATATGTGTGTGTGTGTGTGTGGGTGTCAGTGCTTAAATGAACCGGTAAATAGTGTGTCAAAGGGTTTACCTTGGTGCAATAAGAATGCGATAAGCAAAATACATTCGTTGTGAAAATTTTAAAATGTTGATTTCTTTAATTCTTCTTTTTCTTTCTTTTTCTTAATGAAAAAATTTTGAATTCTCAAAATTTCACGATTTTTTAAATTCGATATACTAATATGTACGGTACGAAAAAAGTAAGGAAAAAATTATAACAATAGATAATTTTTAATTTTCATTATTCTTTCCTTCAAATTTAATAAAAAAAACAATCATTATCGTTGGACAGTGACAATGCGAGCGCATTTTGTGTCAACACCTTGATCTTCGAAGAATGAATTTTTCGCGAGGAATATATTGAAATATATGCTAAATATATGCTATCGGGTGTTATCGAATTTCTATGTATTTGTATCGAGATAATACAAACTTGTCTATTAAAATATATCGCGAACGTAAGAGTGTATGTGCATGCATCGGTAAAGTGATTCTCGTGTGCGTAATCGGCTAGGTATATATTCAATGAAAAGCGAGCGTCCTTTATTCCGTCCAGTGGAGCTTCAAATTACTTTGAACTTTTCAAACGAACTGAACAGGAAATTGCTATATTGTAGCATACATGAATGCACAATTAACGAGCAATTATAATTTAATTCTCTTACGTCTAATTGTTTGCAAATATTCTCAATAACCAGTTTAATCCATTCTTCTTTCGAAAAAAAAAAAATAAACAGTTCTATTTAAAAAGTAGAAGAAAAATTAAGATCGGTTGAAATCGTCAAAATTTTTCGTACAAAAAAAAAAAAAAAAAATTTGCTAAAAAACTAAAATAAAACTTCGTAATTCGAAAAGAAGGAAAATGTAATAAGAAAAATTTCAATCGTCGAGCGATTGCAATATCGATCGTTAACGCGTGTGTAATCCCCGACGCTCATCCTCTCGAATTTCTTAACTGTCAGAAGGGGGTTACACGAGCGATGAAAGCACGGGCCCCACTCGCACGAGCTTTATTAACCGTTTTGTGATTTACAGCGACCCTCGCGGCTGATATGTTTCCCTTCAAAATGAGCTCGCGAGCGGCCGCGCGATTTAATTGCAAAAGAGTACAGCCGGATGATTTACGGCTGTTCCGTTATGGCGTCGTTCCCGATACGGCTCGTTACAAATCCTCCGTTACCGTTCCCAATGTAACGCGAAACGTAACGTTCGATCGAAAAAGCGAGAATATATCGGCAGGGTTCTTCCGCATTTCCGCTACACGCTCAAGATTCCACTTTTTCGTATTCTCTATCTTTCCTTTTCCCCCTATATTTATTTTCATATTCGCGTTATAAATGCCAAAGTGCAATAATTTTTTTTCTTTTTTAATCGGTAGAAAACGTGTTTATAATAGGAATGATTTATAACGAATGATAAGTGAAAAAAATCGATCTTTGCTCGAGTAATAGGAATTTAATAAAGAGATTCTGATTTTTTATTATTCGTAAAATTAAAATTATTTATTTATAAAGTTTTATAGAAAAATCTTGAATTTTCCCTCCGTGGAAAAGGAAGGAGAAAAAGAAGTTAAGAACATTCTTGGAACGAAGCAATAAAAGGCTGAGTAAATAATTCAGGAGAAGGGGGGCTAGGAGCAAAAAGATCGATGCTATACGAGCTTACAACAGTACGGCGCTAATTAATGCGATCCACGGTTAATCGTTGATTGTAATCTCGCAAGCCGTGGGTTCCTAAGAGCACGTCGCGAGCCGATTTACGATTGGCGCGGGTTTATTGATTTCAAGTCCGGTAAATTTTTTAAAGAACGGAAAGTTTCACGAGGTCAGCTCAATTTTTTTTTTTCTTTTTACGAATTTGTAGTGATTTTTAAGAATTAAAGTAAGTTTCGTAATATAAATTAAAATTATCGTAATTAAGTTATTCTTATAACTTATTTCTTGCATATATTGATAAATTGGATAAACAATTTATTAATGAACAATAAAAAATTTTCTTTAAATTCGATCACTAATATTTCTTTAATTTCGCTTATTAATTATATTTAAACGTATTTTTAATTTTAATTAGTTAAGTAAAATACAAACTCATTTCCTATTTCATTACTTCGAATCAATGATCAGTAATGATTTCTGTGTTAGTAATTATTTAATTCGTTGGTTAAAAATCTATAATTAGCGATAAATTAAATCTAATTTTATTTATAACATATTTGTAGATATAATCAGTTTAGTTGCGTTTCGCGTACGACTTGTATACGTACAGCGTTGTATACATATCAGTTCGAGCTGAATACGCGCGATTGCTTCCGGAGAACGGTGGCGGACTTGGCTGTTTCACGGTCGTTACACGTCGTCTATGTTCGACATCTCTCGGCTTGGTCGCGATTTCGTTCTGCATCTGCGTCGCTCGCATTATATTCGTTTTTGTTCGGTCACAATCGGGATACTTCGTTTACGCGGTGAAACAACTTGCCGAGCGTTCCTTATTCGAAGAAGCACTTTTACTTTCGACACTTGCAAAGTTTTGAATCTCGTTACTTGTTAAACTTTTATACAATTGTTTCGTACAATTTTGCAATCTATAATTTAAAGTCATCTCAACGAAAGTAAGGAAAGTAATTTCTCATCGTAAAATTTTTTAAAAGATTAGAAAACGATTACGTGCAAAATGCACTGTTTCGATTGTTTAAATAATTTGTAAAACGAATCAAAAAAAAATCTTCGTTTTACCGAAACAAAATATTTACTAAAATAAAGTGCAAACAAAGTATAACTATATGCATATACTTGCGAAGAACCGCTAAAACTTTCCAATCGGCCGACATGTTAATCAAGAACGTGTCCGAATAAAAAAAAAAAACATGAAAAGACGAAATCGTAAAAGTCGATACAGAATATCGTAATTACATTTGTTTTACCATTTTATTTCTATAGCCCTTCATAAATATACATTTACTGTCATATTTATCTCTTCATCAATATATTACTATCCCTTCACGCTTTCTGTACCTACACATGCATAAACACGAATATAGATACAAGATATATTTTGATTTAAAGTTCGTACGATATACAATCTAATACATATTTTGTCGGTCGCTCGACGTCGCTAATTAAAGATACTTGTCGCGATATATCCGACAGGTCATGTTCTATGCACGTATACGGCTTCCGTAATACTTGATCGATAACGCCGCATTTGTAACGAAGAGAGAGACCGCTTTATGCCACGTGCTCTGCGATTCTTCGCGAATTTTTTTTCGAAATTCTGCCCGATAAATTCTCTCCATCGAAACGAAATTTTTGAACGAAGAAGATCATTTTTCGAAAAACCTATATCCAATCTAACAACGAATAGAAATTTGTGTCGCGCATCTTTACGAAACAATTTCGAATTAAATTTCACACCTTCGATATTTATATATTTCTATTATCAAATTATATCATTGATTCTCTTTGATATTTTATCAACAATCTATTAAAATTTTTTTCCACTTTTGCACCAACGTACGTACGATTCCTTCGCTCAAACAATAATGCTCGCTTAAAAAATCGACGAGATTACTATCGGAAATATCGTCATTGTCGCGTTTTCCACGGTTCGCATTCTGCGCGAATATAAATTAGCCACGGTCGAACTCTAGCTAACGAATCGCGCGAGCGAATTCCGATTTAAAAATACACGGTGAGCGTCGCCACGAGGAGATAGATAAACGCGCGCCGATTATTTCGTCGGCAATGAAAACATTAGAGATATACCCTCCCCGATGCTAAGAGAGCCTCTCGTTCTCCCGGCCGATGTTAAGCGCCAGAATTCCCACAACACGTTTTGTCACCGATAAACCGCTTGACTCCTCGTCACCCCTGTCCATATCCGAGATAATGTCATTTCAATAAAATCACTTTAACCGCGGAACAGATAACGCTACCTAAATAAAAAAAAAATCAGCTGCGAATCACCTTCTTTTTTTTTTTTTTTTATTCCTTCTTTTTCCAAAAATTCGCATTTTTTTTTTGCAAACGGTTAATAAAAAAGATGTTAATTAAAGTCTTTACTTATTCCTATTTATACATCGAGATATATCTCCGCTTTTCATCGCATATCATGACGTACGTGAAGCGTAATCGATCTCGAAAGTCAGCAACGTTTCTTAATTACAAGGAAAAATTCTAACTGCATCTCAACCGATCGTGGAATGGAAAGTCGAGTGATCACGCGAGATATAGCTCGATTTTCCAAATCATCTCTCTCTCGGCCGATTCCTCGAGCGGTGCGCGCGACACGAGCACAGCAAAGGTTGGCTACGTAATCGCGAGTTCGGGCCAAAGTCTAACAGACACGACACTCCTCCGACCTTCCCTATCGATCTGCGGCCGGAGGTTTTACCACCCTCCTCGTCGACCCTTTCCCTCCCTCCCTCTCTCTCTCTCTCTCTCTCTCTGTCTCTTCACCATCCTGCTCTCTCGAGTCCTCGCGAGAAGGAAAATCAAGCTTTCGTGCGAACGTTTCTCGGCCACCTCTCTACCACCAGCTCCCTATTCACCCTTCGTTCGTTGTCCCTGTCGCTCTATCGGTAACCGCCCGTGCTCCGTTTACCCCTTCGAGGGAAAACGGAGGAGCCAATGAAGCGTCCTCCACGAGCGTGAGACACCTACGCGAGACGATGATGTGATCGAAAAGCGCGCACGTTTCTCCTCGTGAAAGTGATATTAGTGTTTGATTTCGATGGATAGGTATTTATGTTGGGTGTGGAGTGACGTCTATAGGGTGAAAGTTTTTTTCGAGAAATGATTCTGTTGAGGTGAAATTCGAGGTTTGCTCGATGATCGAATATTTTGGTTAAAGATAGTTCTAAAGTCTATTATTTGTCCGATATAAATATAGATTGTTAGAAATCTATGCCATTCTCGAAGGATTAAGATCGTACGTTATGTTATGTTGCAACATTCATCGCCGATTAAAATATCATTTACGTAGATATATCATATTGATAAATAGAATATTCGTATGATATATGATTCTGTATCGTGAAATATAAATTTTATGTTTTCAAAATAGGAGAAAAATAAGAAAGATTGAAATGTATCCGTCATCGATAATCGACATCGTCGTAAAATTTTCGTTAACAAAAGAAAATTTCGAGTTACTGCGGCTGTAAAGTTTTTAAGATCGAAGTACGATTGTTACAAGGGAGAGGTTAGGATTCTAAGAAAATGTAGTTACTCCACAAAAATTGAGTCACTATTGGGAACGTGTGTAAGAATTTTTAAGGGTAAATTGTATATGACTGAATAAAATGTTAAAACTCGTATTCCCGAAACTCGAAAAGCCACTTTTTACGAATGAACAAAATTTTTATACTTGTTATATACTACGTATTTCAATACACGCGAACATTTTTTAATGATTTCAACTAACCAAAATAAAGTCAATAAAGAAATAATAAAGTCAAAATAAAGATCGATAAATTTACGAATGATATTGTAATCCTATAATTTAATTCCAAATTTTATTCTTTTATGAGAAAATTTATTCTCATTTTCAAGAAAAATTTTATGAAAAAAAATAAAAAAGAAAAATTAATAAGATACTTTTATAGCTTCATTTTTATTCGAGTATACAAATCTAAATAAAAAAGCATTCCTACTACTTCACAAGTATAATATTTATTATTAAAGACGTTCATTGTATACTAGTCGGAGTTATAACAACGAAGATCTTACAACTGCTAAAAATCTCCCTTTAAGCCTCAGTCATTAACTTACGCAACATTATATTCTTTATCTTTACTTCTTCGTTTCATATCTCTTTGAATCTATCCATAATAAAAAGCTATTAATGTAAAAAATCATAAAAATCACTATATACTTTCAGCATCTAAATTTAAAAAAAAAAAGAAAAAAAAAGACAAAATAAAACGAATAAAATAAATATATAATTTCATTTCCATTTCTTTCCAAAAATATAACTAATTCATTATTCTAATGTAATTCTAATATGATCTTTAAAGATCTCTAAAGATACAATTAATTCACAATTCTCCGTGATTCATAATATTTTTCAAATATTTTCGCGAAGATATTGGGGGAACTGACAGACAAAGAAAGTGCTGGAATTTTAGCGATATTTCTGTACGAGTCGGAGGAGGTTCATTGCCGGAACGACTTTTCGTCACAGTGGAAATTAGCTGAGAAACATGCTGGTTTATCGCGTCGTAAAGTGCGCGGCCGCGTCCCAAAGAACAGCGCGCGCAGTTCATCGGATGGTAACACGACGAAATCGGAGAGGGGATGGGAGAGACCGAGTGACCAGGAAAGACCATTCTAAATGACGCGAATTACGGGCCGCGGTTCAGACGCGTGCATCGCGAATAATATGAATATTTACGAATGAAACGATACGAGCCAAAACAATAACAAGTTAAAATTACTTCTAATAGCCATGTTTGAAAGATATGAATCTATTTGAGAATAAAATCCTAGAGAGTCGCTCTCGAGAGTTATTTTTCATTAGTTTTCACAGCGTTAAAAATAATTGTCTGATAGTAACTTTCACTGGAGAATGCGCTAACCTTCTCGCTGTAATAAATTCCCTCGAGAGATTACAGAAATTGAGAAATATTTGATTATAAGTTCTGGACATCAAAATAAGGAAAAGTTTATATAGACATGAATCATTTCCATTGATGACTCACCAAGCGTTTCCTAATTTTAAAGATTAGCTATATAGTAATAGTAAATATAGCTAAAATATCACTTAATTTTATTGAGGTGAAATTTTTTATGTGAACTAATATATTGTGACAATTACGGTCTTTTTTTAGAACAAAGATTATGTTTCTGGATAAATGATAAAAAAAAAAATAATATTATTTTTTAATTGTAAACTAAAAAAAAAAAATGATCCAAATCATTTTTGACAATGTTACTGGATAATTTTCAAAATGAATTAAACAAACTTTTTTTATCAAATACAATAACAAAAAAAAACTTTATTATAATCTTGTCATCAAATTATTCTGAAACATTTTAGATAAAAACCTCAATGCGATTATAATAAATTAAAATATAATAAATTATAATAAATTATAATTATAGAAAGAAAGAATGTATAATCATATGAATGTATATATCAGTTTGAAAAATTCCATATACCTTTGATGAGAGTGATGAAGTTATAAAAATATACTGCGAAATGTCAATAATTCATAAATACAAGAATCGTCTTTATGACGTTGAAAGAAACCAGAAAAAATAAAAAAATTATTTCAAAGATAAAAAAAAAACCGATTTTAACATTGCCTATCCTGTTCATCTATCACCTTTTGAGTCTGATTCGTCTTTCTACATCGTCGATCTGCGATACCCTGTTACAAAGCTAAATATATCGCTACAGACACGGGAGCTATCGACAGAACAGCAAGACGCTGAAATCTCGTTTAAAGCGTAGCCTAATAACGCGGCAAGGTCGACGAGGCGTATTTCGGTGCTTCGAATCGAGAATTACAGGGACTCCGCACGTACCAACGGAATTAATAGTCTTCGAATCTCTACCGATCTCATTCCGACATATTTGAAAATATATTTAAGAAATATCCAAAAAAGTATTAAATATTTTTAAACGAAAAATCAAATGTATAAACTGACAGTAATTTTTATTATTATTGTATGAATTAGGATAATTTTAGTTCTTAAAATTAGATCAAGAAACTATATTGAAACTATATCATACGAATTATATTACACGAGTCTATACTAGTAATACTCTTACATTACTAGACCTTTATTAAATAATTTTTACTATATAGATGGATAACAACATTATTTGACACATTATTAACGCAAAACAAGCGTGAAGAAAGAGAAACGTACGAGTTGGCATAGATTATCATTTTTCTATATTCAACTATTCTAATATAATTTCTCGATCTAGTTCCAAGGTCCCACACAGAAACCTTGATCTTCGCATAGTACAAAAATTGTTACTTACAGAAATATATTCAATTTTTCTAAATTCATTCTTTTGTCGATGAAGAGGATTAAATCGTAAAATATCTTCTTTATCTTCCTATAACTTTCGATTGTGCCACCATTGATGACCACAAATAGTAAATGTCACGAGAAACAAGTCGAGAATAAATTCAAGAAAAAAATATATATACCAAACATGAGGAAATTATCAAGGATTTCGGCGTTGTTATCAATTTCTTCTCAATTTAACGAAACAAATTCGTTTCCTCTCAATGACTATCCACATGTTTCTAAAATAAATTATACCACACCGGCAAACAAATTTATTACTGGTCGCGAACTGGAACATTCGAGACGAAAACTCTCACGTGTTCATAAATATTAAAATGTCCTTAAAGCTTTATTTAGGCGATACTGTTTCCTCGTGAGGGCGCGCATGTTTTACTTTCGCGAATCAACGCAACGAACGATGTCGTTCGTAAACTGTGACAGCCAATCAAATTCGTGTACATGAAAAGAGCCATCTTACGTCACGTTTTTCAATTAAGATGTATACTATTCTTAGGACCATTTGAAAGTTCTTTTTAAAATAAGTATACATAACACCAGATATGGAAATTCAATCTCAGTCAACTGTTAGGTATGTTTGGATCATAACTTGAGTAGTTAGTCATTTGTTGTATTCTCTATTATTATAAGCAATAATGATTATTATAGTCTTTACAAATGAAATATAATTTATGGATTATATATTCTAACCTAAACTATTGTGAATACCTATGATCCAACTAGTAAGAGCGTACATGTATTGTATTATGTATAGAAATAGCTGATTTGTTGATATGAAGATAAGAGAATATAACGTATGAAATAATTAGTAAGCTTTCATAAGTTCGGTTCGATATAGTTATCTCTTGTCATGAATCATATGTTATATATTATATATAATTTGAATAGTTTGTCGAGTTATAATTAAAATACGAAATTTGAAATTTATTTTAAATATTTTTTAATAAAAATAAAAAAATATTTGAAATTGTTCATTATTAAAATATATGTATTTTTTTTCTATTAGTCTGAATCTTTGATGTTTTTCCCAAATACAAATTAAACTTTGTACATTACTTTTATATAATCTAATTAAAATAATATAAATTTTTTATCTTTTTTAATTTATTCTTTAATAAAAGTTGCTTGAACATCACAGTGATAAAAGCTTACAGACTTTCATATATATATATATATATATATAACGATCACGAAACGAGAAAATCTAACTTGAAAAAAGACAACCTCATTTCCTTCGTCCCTTATTTCTTTCATTCCCGATGTATACCTCGTTCTCGTTATCGTCCGCTCGATATCGCGAAGGAGGGCAAAGTATGCCGGATTCCTCGCATCGATGCTCGATAGAGCGATGCGTGCGCGATTGTACAGCAAGCGTGGCTCGCACGGAGCCGAGGAACAAGCTTTCGGCCATTTCCGCCGTGAGCTCGGTTCGGTTCGGCGCAACGCGTGTAATCAAGTGGTATAAATAATTCCGTGGCGCAGCCATGAGCTGGCCACCCGAGCGAAGAGCTTATTCCCCTGTTATGACACGCCGGAATCGGGACGCCTAGCCGCGCGCGCGACTACGGCCCATCGTGCAACCCCTTCGCTAGAGAAAACACGCGACTATAGCTCTTACGGATTGGCTAATCGCCATTTGTTTCGAAACGGGTATGAAAATTATTTTCCTTTCGAATGTCTTACATTTTAGAAGAAATGAGATAATAAAATTTAAGATTATTATAAATAGATTGTTGATATTTTTTTGCATTTAAAATTTTTAGCGTAAGAAAATTGAATTTATACGTTGTTGTCAAAGTTTGATTTCATATATTATTATATGCCACTTATATGATTATATGAATATTACGTTTTAAAGATTCTAATTTTAATTATGTATATTCTGGCACTTCGTTTATTATATGAATATACATTATAAAATAAAAACTATGGATAAAATATGGACTACTGGAATGTAGCTATATAAATAGATTGGAACGATTAATTCATATATTATTCATATATTACTCATTAAATAATTTCACTCTTATTTTCTATAATTTGATTTAATTATCCATTGTATATAACAAAAACTTTCTCAATAAAATAAGAAATGATTACTCTCGATATATATTCGACAATCTTTATGCTCGAATTAAATAATTTGCATTCTAAATTTAAATCATACAACTCCAATATATATATATATATATTTTTTTTATTTACTTTCGTCAAAAATAACCACAAATTAATAATGAATTAATAATTAAAAATAATAAAAAATGAATTTTCAATAAAAAAAATATTTAAAAGGATAAAATATATGAAAATCGGGCCAGGTTTAAAATGCTTTAAAGAATCGAGAAATCGGGTTGTCTACAATGGGCCGATTCTCGACTAACGCCCCGGATCGCGAAGCGGTCATTAGTGCAACGGAACCGGTGCGCCTGGGACAGGGAAACGCGGAATGTCCGCGAGCCACAGAGCGCTCGCGCTGGATGCCCCTATTATCGGTCGTCCGACCGCTAGAATGCCGTTAGACGATAGTCAATCTATTGTTCTACGTGCGTGTATGCGATCTTGACGCTCCTCAGCCGGAGAGCAAAGCCAATGGCCTAACTGTGAGTGAATCAATAACGACAGCACTGCTCTCCGGATTTTTCTTTGATTTTTTTTACCGCGCGTTCTATTTTGTAAATTTCTCGACTCAATGTGAGTTTTGATATGGAATTTAAAATTGAAAGATTCCAGTCGAAGAAAAATAACTATAACGTGAAAATCGAAATTGATATAGATGTGACATGTGCCCGTTATTAGACCCAATTATTTTTCATAATAGGAAATTTAATGAAAAATAATTTCTAAAGTATACTAAAATAAAAAAAGAACGAATAAAATGAAATTTTAAAAATATCGAAACTCGAAAAATAAAAATCCATAAATTTTTTTTTGGATAAATCTTTGTACATCATTTTCATTCCATCGTCGACAAGTATCGTGTCACGGTATAATAAATAGGCTTGTGTTGTGCTCCAAAAGACACGCACCGCAATTTCAATACAAACAACCGGTGTACGTGGTGCAATACAGTTACGACGGTCAGACGTTTCCGGTTTCTTTGAATTTTCCAGTGCAACCAACGCATAGGTAAGACGTGTAATAGATTCAAGTTAGATGTCGTTTGAAAAGGAAGAGAAGCGAATGTATAGATTGTAGAAATATGAACGTCGTTTCGATCAAATAAACGCGACTTTTCGTCCATTTTTCGAAGCTGAATCATTTTTATCGTCCCGGAACTTCCGTTATCTGGTGACATTTCGTGCGCGCTCCAAGTTACCGCGGGCAGGGAAAAAGATAAACAAAAAAATTCACGAATCGATATCTTTTATCTACGTTGCCGTTGGAAGCCACAAAAATCTCTTATAAGTTGCCATTTTTTAGAACTTCGTATCTTTTGATACCAACCATTTATTGTAAATTGTATTTTAAACTATAACATTTTTTAATTCATATCGATGATTATAATTATAATTTTGAGAAAAAAAATAATTGTAATTTTATTGTTAAATTCAGTTTTAGTTGATTAATTTTTGGAAGAATGTTATTTTTATTTTTGAATATTTTCGATTGTATTGAAAAAGCTTTTTAATTGTTAACTTTTGATTTTTATATTGAAAGAGGAATAATTGAAATGAATTTCAGATATAAAATAAAATATAATGAAAAATATGATTGATGAATATTTCCTTCTTTTCATAAAAAAAATTTCTAAAAACTTATGTCTGTGTTTTAATAAAGAAATCAAAGTAAAAATATATTTTTTTTATATATTTTTTTTAGATATAAATATTTTAGAAATGTCACTTTTATCAAAAGTATAAAAGAAATTATTTTACCATTATTTTCATTTACAATTTTTTAAAATGATACTCTTTATGAAAATCATTTAAATTTAAATTTAATTTAATCAATTTCCTTAAATCAGATACATACGAACATGTATACTTCCTATTCTTTGAATTAAAAAATATATAGAATATTAATTTTAAAATTAATATTTTATATTCCAAAAATTTTTTCCAATTTTTCGAAATAATAAATAATCACATTTTTACATCAAATGTTATTAACGAAGTAAAATCTACTAACGTCATCCTTAAAAAATTAAATAAAAAAACATTTAAATTATATTCTTTTTAATCTTTGAAAACAAATGAAACTTCGTCACGATTGACCTTTATCATCAATCGTCCATCACGTAAAAGAAAATCGTTAAAAAAAGTAATGTTTCGATGTGTCAATAAAAACGCGAAATACGAGCGTAATACACTGACTGAATACACTTAAAAGTTACTTGTACTAGTCGCAAAACAAATTATGACACATACGCGCGCCACGCCACGTCGGTAGATAAGATATATTATTTTCAAAGACATACCATCATTCCAGGCAATGTAATGGAGCACGAGCGGCACGATAGCGAGAGATTTCCTCGTTACAGGGGGGCCACCCGGGCCTGTGGCCCTGGTTGGTGGGGTCCCACCATGCCCCTCCTCCGATGGCTTCTTCTCGTTACTAGAATATCTGCACTAGTACACTGTTAATCTGCGAATATTTTCTTTTATACGACGATAATACGTTTTGACAGATCGCTGTTACAGATCCATGTTTCTTTTCTCCAATCGAGTCATGTAAAATTCTCAGCAAAATTTAAAGATCATTTTCTGGAACGCGCCAACGCAATCGTCGTACTTTCGCTTTCGTCGTGTCTTCCGTGCTTTTCCAGAGATCCTCGAACCACCACCAATACGCCACTACCGATGATAACTTTCTTTCGTATGTAATTAAATCGAAGATCCAAGTGTCATAACGATGCATACACAATAAATAACAAGAAAAATTACAATTTATTTGTAATAGTTTTTTCGCAATGATGGGATTCAATCATCGCAACACGGATTTCTAGTCAAGTGACAATGGTCCAATCGTCGTTATCATTATCTCGTTATTAATCGTTTTTATAAAAAGGATATACATGCACGATATATCCTTGATTTTTTCTTCTACTGTACAACTTAAACACTTTATAATGAAGCCTCTCTTTTTTTACTATGTTATTTTTATTATACACAATATAACCAATCCGATGCCCGTATAATAAACTTAATGCCCTTCCGATCACTTTGACTAGTTATCACACTAGAAGCCGAGGTTAGCGTTCGCGTGCACTCGAGAACTTCGCCGCGTACGGTGTATAATACTCTGTTCTCGCCGCCAGTCGAACGTCATGCAACCGGCAAGAAAAAGACGCCGGGAATAGAATCGACGCTCCCGTGTCCCTCGACCAGCATATCACCACTGTTTTACGCTGCTATTGGCGTTTGGACGACGCGAGCGCGCCGCTTGAATCCGCGGGCCGAAATTCTCAGCTCGTCGAAATGAGTTTGCGTGCCGCATATCGTCCAACGGTTCCGTGACCTCCGAACTCTGTTGAGTCTCTTTTTTCTTTTTTCTCTGTCACTCCGACGATGCGAGCGACAGATAAGACGTATAGTAACAACGTTTCGATAACATTCACTCCGAAAAACACTCGGCGCACGGCATCGTCAACGAAAGTTTCACTAGTCGCATATTTGATTTTTTTCAATAACAATATTCTTGAAATTTCCACGAATTCTTGCACATTAATGATCTTCGACCGATATCGTACACGTCCGTGCGACCAATTCTACACTGTTCCCGCGAAATGTTATTGAACACATGGTAACAACGATCCCTGCAATTTGCTCGTGCTTTCGGTTCTTGTAGTTACTAACACATCAACCGACACGAAGGGAGGGTGTTAAATGATTTTTATGTAATGTCACAATGATATCGTCGAATTATTAGTTCGAATAAACTCTTGAATAAATAATGAGAACCAAACTCTGCCCACTTTATTTTCAATAATAGTATGATAATAAAATTATGTCAAAATAGACCACATCGATTTTCCCTCGTAAATCGTCAACAGGTGGTTCGCGCGTGCGAGAACGTTGACTTGAAATACGAATGTAAGAAACATAGTCTATCATAATCGAATCTAGTCGATTAAATATCGATTAATATCGTGTCAAAAATTCACATCAGAATACAACCGATCGAGCGAAAGAGAATTGTTAAGTTGCAATTTCGAACAGCTGATTGCATACGCAGCACTCTTTCACTATTAACACTATAAAGAAGAAAATCAGATTCGTTCAAAATAATTCTTTTTTTTTTCTTTCTTTCGTCTCGTTCGCTTCACTCGATTCAGACCTCAAATTTATCTCCGTTTTATTTTGGCTCATGACGAATCTCGATCGTTCTCGTTTCGTGTTTATCTCGAAAGTACCCTTCTCTTGCTTGTCTGTACTATCGAATGCGTCACCAGCACACGAAAGTTGCACTTAACTACAGCTGCTCGTATAATACGTAGCTCCTCACGCTGGTAACCAGCGAAGTCACACGTGTACATGTATATATTACGATAACTCGATATTCCTCCTCTTTCTCTGGCGCTACTATCTTCCTTCTCGTTTCATTGGCTGTCTGTCTCTTCTCCACCGCGAAGACTGAACTATTTTTGTTGCGATGGAAGTAACGACGGTAGTAGCACGCGTCAGTCCCCCACTCTTTATTTTTCTCGTTCGCTTTCCTTCCTCCTTCTTACATTCTTCCCTTCCCACGTTCTTCTTCTCCCCGTCGTTCACGCCGTCCTCGTTCCTCGTCTTCCTCGTCGTCGTCGTCTTCGTCGTCGTTAGTGTCACCGTTGACCCTTTGTTCTTTTTGTTTACAATGCACCGATCGACCGGAACGTTGCCCCCCTGCCAGCAGACGAACGCCGGAAAGAAGAGGAGGAAGAGGTGAAAGAGGACGACCGGATTTTTTCATACGCAAACATCGGCCAGCAGCTCTTCGCAGACGGCTCGCCTTTTT
The DNA here is from genome assembly GCF_014066325.1 of Apis laboriosa. Classification (NCBI taxonomy): domain Eukaryota; kingdom Metazoa; phylum Arthropoda; class Insecta; order Hymenoptera; family Apidae; genus Apis; species Apis laboriosa. The sequence continues at coordinate 5,881,255 of NW_025224135.1, forward strand.
CTTGCCTCTGTCACTGAGTTACAATCACGCCGTCGTAATGAAGCGATCGTGAAAATTCACTGCGAACTTTGACCAGACTTTTATCTACTCGAAAATACTCGCGCTTCACGACGACGGCCACGCGCCGTTTCATCAAGAATGAATTTTTTTTTATTATGTCCTTGTCTCTTTTTTTTTCTTATGCCACTATGAATAATTTACACAAGCGGCAGTATTATATTGTGTTCCAAAACTTTGCAATTGTAATATCCAATTAAAAAGAAACTTTTTTTCTTTAAGGAATAGAAGGAACAAAAGAAACGAAATGAAAAAAAGAAATGATCAGAAGAAGCAAAATTAACAGAAGAACACGAAAAGCACACGAGACCGCAGCACGAGGCGCGAAGAACGCGCTCGAACAGAAAAGTGTACAAGAGAGGAGGAAGAGCAAGGACCTATGGTGCTCGTCCTATCGAAGTCCGCGAGCGATTGACTCCCGCGCGTCCCGGTCTCGGAACCATGGCACGCGCGAGGGGAGCACGGGAGGGGATTCCCGCGGGAGGAGAAGAGGTACCGCGGAACGAGGAGAGATCGAGCGGGTATGTCGGGTAGTCGGACGAGGGGTGGGGGTCGCAAGAGGGAAGAGGGAGGTGGGAAGAATCGGTGGCGGTGGCGGTGGCGGTGGCGGCGACGGCCGCGGTAGAACCAGGAGGTAACGCCAAAGAGAGACTGCGGTGTGAGGCGGGAAGCGACGCTGGCGGAGGGGGACAGAACGTCCACGGCAGCGGAGGGGGTGGATATGGCGCGTGCCACTACACGCTAGCAGGTGGAGTGCGCGTGCCCAGAAATCTTCTCTCTCTTTACTCCCTTCCCTCGTCCAAACAGATCGTTCTTTCCTTCCTTCGTTCTCGTTTTCTCTAACTCGTTCCTTCTCTTATTCTTTCTCTTTCTTTCATACGTTTTCTCTATCTTTATTCGTAATCTTCATCTGTTCTATCCTATGTCGTATTACGACTATGTCACTTCCTCTCTGTTCTTCTATCACGCCGCAGTGGTTGCCTACGTTGAGTAGATATGCTTCGCAAATAAGAATACACCCTCCCTTCTACTGTTTCTTCTTCTTCTCTCGTTTCCTCGTTCTTCCGGCCACAGTCGTTATTATTCCGTTTCTTGTCACAGACGTAACTAATTTACACGCCTTATGGTCTTACTTCGCTACAGTCCACTCACTTTGTCCGTCTTACCGATTCAATCATATACTCACAGAGTTATTATTGCTTATTTAATTATTTTGTTTTTTAATTTTTATTTATAGTTCTACTTAGAAAGAAATACATCTAATGAGCTAATTTTGAAAAATTTTATTTGTCCTTGGCGCCACTTCCATCCGAACAAGATTGACAATGTTTTGGCCACGATTAGTATGCACTGTAATTTTAACTCATCGCACGATTCGAAAATTCTTGCATTCATAATATTTATGCTATGCGTGGTTGTCGCAAGTACGATAAGAGTTGCTAACAAAAGTCTTGATAACCGTCGAAGGCACGTAATAAAGTTGTCATGACAAAATTTTAAATAATATCTATGAATTTCTAAAGAATATTCGGAACATATTTTTATTCTTTATCGTTGCTTTTCATAAATTATGAAGCAATATTTTATACTTTATTTATATTGGTATCGAAAAGAAATTCTACGTTGAATCAAATATCAATAACATCACGTATCCGTAATATCGCTTATGCTTCACACAATAATTTTTAAAATTTTTTAATTTTTAAAATAAACTTTATGATAATACGTAAAAAATAAGCATTATAATTATAATGCAATTTATACTATTTAGTTTCAATTTTTCTTAATGTTCGAAAAATTTGATTCGAATTATTTTCTTTTTTTTTTAAAAACGTCACCAATCAAAAAGCTTAATTATGATAAATATGACGTTTCTTCGTATAATAATACCGTATACTCTGAATTATGTGTTAGAGTAGAGCTGTCACGGGGCTGCGCACGTGGTTTGCAAGGAGCGCGAAAGAACAACAAACCCCACATAACGAACTTGACGCCCCGAGGAGTCGCCAGCCACTGACTCTCTTTCTGATTCGACTCGACTCGACTTGACTCGGCTTGGTTCGACTGGCCTCGCCTCGCCTCGCTTCGCCTTGTCTCCCTCACCACACGTTATCCCGCTTCGTCTCGTGTCGTCTCGTCTCGTCTCGTCTCGTCTCGTCTCGTATCGTATCGTCTCGTGTCGCCTCGTTCGTTCCGTCCGCTGCGGTACGTCGCACCGCGCCACGGTGAAGCGCGCACGTAGGCACGCGTTCGGCTATGCTCGTCCCGAAGCCGATTCGATCCGAAGCGACTCGCCAAGATTCTGACTTCAATTTCGACTCCGATTCGCGCTCCACTCGTTCCAATCAGAGTTTTACCTTCTTGCGTGTTTTATATTATCCGTATAATGCCATCAACTACCATAAAGGTTCACAAGTCTAAATCTCCACAACTATTCGAACGGTAACAGGTATACAGCAATATCTATCATCTATAGTTTCGATAATCCTACATATGCTGTCAGTATGGCGTCAGCCAAAGGAAGCCGAGTCGATATAATATACCGTGAACTATGAGAATGGCAAGACAACGTGAGTGACGATGAATCGACGGGTATTGTTACGTGCTATGACTGTGATATTTATATTAACAAAAAAATTTTTAGAAAGAGAAAATTATACAATATTTAAATCTTATAATGTTAATATTGTTTTTTTTATTAGAAATATTTTTTATTTAAATAGTAATTTTTTAAATAGATAGAAAATTTTTCAATTCTTATAGTGACTTTATAGTATATTCATATGGCATTTGGATATGTACTTTTATTAAATATAAAGACAATGATTCCGAATTATAGAAATTTCTTTTCACCTTTAAGTCACGAGCGCGACTTAAGCGACTGCCGTGCAGCTGGCAGCCAAGCTTTTACTACACAGACGCATTCGCGACACGTCGCCCGCACTCCGAACCTCCACCAACACTTCGTTGCGTCATCACAGTTTCACGGTGTGTCGGGATTCGACGGGAGGAGAACGCGCGCGAGCGCGCAAACGGGACCACTGCGAAAGCGACGCATCTGTATCGCTCCGCTTACACTTATTACAAATCCGCCAGTGATACTCAACCTAATTTAAACTTCATGTAAGCGTGACGCATCGATACAACGGTATAACTCAAGCTTAAACGTAAATTAATTTTCGCGATTTATTTCTTATCTCTTTATATATATATATATATATATATATATATATAATATTAATTTAATGTTTGTTTATATAATTTGATAGATTTTTTTATATCAGATTTTCGAATTTCTATATATAAAGTCATAATATTTAATATATCTTGTAAAAAGAAATGAAATATTCGTTCAAATTAATATTTTTATAGAAATGAAAGATATTAAGATCAAATTTTAATAAAATGAATTAAAATAAATCATATCAATCATATGTTTTAAATAATATTTAAGCGTATTAATATTAAACCCTTTATATTTCATTTTATTATATATTATATTTATTATATTTTATTATATTTCATTTTATTATATATAGTAACATTTGATAGAATAATAATACGTAATATTAATATAATATTAAAATATTAATATATTGTAATACACGATTAATAAATTCTAAAGCGTATCTAGTATCTGCTAACTTTTTACATAAAAAACTTGTTTATAGTATTTTTAATTTCAATGCAAAAAAGGAAATCGCAAATTATTCTCACCAAAGTCATTTACTATTATTAATCTGAACTTGGAAATATGAGCAGTCATATGAGTAGACTTCTCATTACGCCTAGACACATTAAGATCAAGTACGCTAACGTTCCACATCCTCGAAAGCGATAATTCGTGTTCAACTTCGGCCCACGTACAAAGTAATTATCGTAGTTGAATCGGTCGCGAACTAAGCACTATAATTAAAGATCAAAGATTCACCAAAGCGTTTGTCAACTAATGGTAACCACCGATATGCATCTTTGGAACGAGAGGCAATATTAACAACATGGATGTCGCGTGCAGATATTATAGGAATATCACGACACGGTAGAATAGTGGGATGCCGTTTGTAATTAAATGTCCGACACGGTATCATAAAGACGAACCTCGTATCGCGACATCATCCGCGCAATTGATGTTCATCCATCGTACATTCTTTGCATACAGAATGACACGTGTTATGTTTCAATTAATATGAACGACAAATCTGGCAAAAATTTTAACGATACTCAATGATTTAAATCTTTGAATATAAATTGATGTTTATATTGGCTTGATTAATAAAATAGTAAAAAAAACAATTAATTTTGAAATTAATGATTAAATATGTATATGAATATTTATATATTCATGTATTATATTTAAATGATTACGATTAAAAATAGTAAGCATAAAGAAATAAAATGATAAAATTCGCGATATGTAAGAATAAAACGATTTTTTTTCTCATAATGAATAGATCATTATTGAATAAATTTTGTATCTTTGTTTCGAAAAAAAATATTTAAAAAATTTTTTATTTTTATAAATTGATCCATACTCCATACGACATTCTATTCTTTCCAAGAAATGAACAAACTGAAAATTTTTCGTCGAATCGTAAAGTAATCTCGATTAATCTTTAAAATAAACTAAAAGATTAATAAAGAAATTGTAAATATTTTAATCGATGTGTTACTTCGATATCAGTATAACTGATATGCTCTAACTCAATGATTCTAATATCACGAAAAATATGGACCTATATGGAAGTATAATAAAGATAAGGAAAGAAAGATAAAGAGAATAGGAGAAACCAAAAAACACAAGGGGACAAGCTGAAATAAGATGATGGAGTGATATGCTTCATAATTTCCATATATAAATTATTTAATTGTTTGATTAAATTGTTTATTTACAACTTATTCGTTGCTGTATTATCCATTTTAATATTTCGTTTTTATATAAATGTTTTTCCATAATTTATGCGATAGCGCCGTCAGTTTAATTCTAAATTCAATGGTACCGTTACAACAAGGCGCGATGTCAACGCAAAAAATAAACTGGTTTATAAGGATTACAGAGAATTTGCAATCAAAAAACAGCGGTTGATCGTGAAACTGAAAAAGTTAATAGGTTCGTGAAACAGTTCGAAAATAATTAAACTATTATTCGGTGTTTTATTTTATTAATTTTTCCTACTGAAACGTAATCGTCCGATTATTTGAAAAAAAATCAACCGTTCGAAAAACGTATCGCTCAATTATTCGAATAATCGAGATTCTGTCGCACATAACTTTTGCAAACATCAACCAAACATTTATCTATTTTGATTTTTAATAATTATTAATAAATAAAAAAAATTAACCATTGTATATACAATTATATATAATTCGTGCTAAAAAACAAATTCTTCGAAATCAAAATCTTATACCGTTATAACCAAAGCTAAAACTCGACCAAAGAAAATAATCTCACGTGATTCGATTTCGATTAATTCGATTCGATCATCTAGAAGCGAGTTCGAGTTATCGATAAATCCAATTAACGACACCCACCTTCCTCTCGAGATGGTGAGTTATTAAAAGTTGTCAGCCACCGATAACTCTCGGTCTACGTATCGAGATAGAACCGCAAAATCTTGAACCGACTTCTCTACCAAACGAACGAAAGAAGTTCTTCTCCATTGGTTTCACCACGCCTCCAGTTCTCGCATATGTATTTTTAGGTTAGACTATTTTCGAAAGTGCACGGAAGAAATAGGGGAGTGGGAAGAAAGAAAAGAGAAACAGAGAGAAAGAGAGAGAGAAAGAGAGAGAGAGCGGAGAGAAATAAAAGAGGAGGATAGAGAAAATGGGGAAGAATACCGATCGTTCCTTCCTTTTTTTCTTTCGCGGTATCTGCTGGCTCGTTTTCGCCTACAGTCACGTAAAAGAAGCCAGCACCGGTATTATCCGCACAATGCACACACAGAAGAAAAGACTCCGTGAGTGGAGCAAGAGGGGAAGGGAGGGAAACCGAGATGGAATAGAAACGGGGCGAAGGTGAGCGTCGTTGGAGTAACAAAGATGGCGGAAAGAAGAGGTCGATGCCGCCTTCCTTACTGATTTGCGAGATCACTCTCTCCCTCTTTCTTTCCATCCTTTTTCACTTCCTTTTTTCCTTTCTATCCTCGTCTTTTTCCCTTGCAATCCCTCCTCACGACTTGTCACCCTGCCAGTCCCTCCTGTTTCTGGGTTTGCCGTTCATTGGAATGCGAGAGTAATCATTCCATCCTTCTTCATCGACCTCTTTCGCGACACGGCCGTAACCAGAACCGACTGATTTTCTGTTCCATTGCTTTTGCTTCGATGCACGCGCCTATTTATCGCTACAATTATTGCCACGGATGCCTTTCCTTCCATCGACCATCGAAATACTCTACCTCTTCGTGGTTTCTCACGGTTCGCGTGCTTTGAGATTAACCTTCCATAAACGCACGTGACTTGCAAGTTTGTTATATGCATTTCGATGTATTTATCATTGTGTTAACACAAGTATTATTTCATTTATGTTACATGTCAATCTTTAATTTTTATAAATAAATGATTAATAAATTTAATTAGATTAGAATTAAATTAATATTTTATATTATCAATCTCTTAATATATGGATTTTTAAATTTCATTTATCTTTCATCTTGAAATTATAAAATTAATTCATAAGATTAATAAATACTAATAAAGATAGAATCATTTCGATTGTTACTTCGAGTTGAATCTGTATCAGAAAGCTATGTTAAATTTGGATTAAGATTCGATTAGACGGGATACAGACGAGACTAAGGATTTTGAATTCGTATTAAGCATTCTGATGAGCTACGACATAAATTACAAATACATTCTCTTTCACATCAATAAAGCATTGAACATTATTTCTTCACTAGCGAGTTAAAATATTAAAACTTCATTTCCATGCTAAAAATATTTCGAGTAGAATTCGTTATTCTTTTTTCTTATTCTTAAATTCAAAACTCACCAAAAAAAATCCCTTCATCCAAGCAAGATCAAACGCGACACGCGTATCTCGTGAATTTAAGCCGTATCCTCAACATGAAAACCGCCGCATCACGCAAAGGGTTAAATAAACGGGTCTCCAAAAGGAAGCAACGAAGAGGAACTGAAATAACGCGAAACATTTTTACATTCGCGTCCTTTCCTCTTTCCAACCTATGCACGAGCATACGCGCTAACGAGCCAACCGTTCCATACGGTTCGTCGCAAAAAGCCTCTTAAGGTTGACAAATTTCAATTACGCGCGCTCACTCGCTTGCCACCATGCCGATTTATCTCGAGGCGTGCACGATTCCAGCGAAACCTGTCGTCAGCGAATTCCTACGGCGAACAAAGAAGTCGACCGGTCGAGATTTCCTCGCGACTTAACCGGCGCATAACTAAAAAGTAAAAGCGTCAAAGGATTCTGGCTCGATTACGTCTTCGCGTACAGCGGCACCTAAAGTCGCGTTTGTTTAAACGAATGCGAGGCACTGAGCATGCGCACTGCGCACAAAAACCATAAGCTCGTAACGGACATCGCTAGGGTGGGAAACGTGCGGGACGAGAAACATGGCGTGAAGATTACGCGTATATAATGATACAGTGACGCAATAGAGGAAGTTTTCGTGTACGATTGCATTTGAACGTTTCACGTTTTTGTTAAAAACAAGAGATTAAGAAAAACAAGTAACTATTTAATCCATGATTAAATTCTCTCTTTCTTATTTCCTTTATCTAACAGCAATTGTTATAACCACGTATAAAAATGAACTCGTCGAAATTATTTATATTATATATAAATTTTTTTCAAACAAAAGAATAAAATATTACGATAAAAAAAAGGAAATACTATCGAAATTCGCAACAATCGAAGACGGTATCAATCGTAAAACAACTCATATGATAGCATACTCGAAACTACGATACGACATAGATCGAATCAAAAAGATATTTGCGTGCCGGACAATTTAAATAGCCAATAGCCTGCCTCGACCATATCCTCAGGCTACGAGAGAACATTTACTTATTTCATAACTCGACCAACTGGATAATAACAATTTCCACGGATGCCGTGAGGTCTGGTAAACAAGCCGAGTTCTCCGTTCTAATTGTCAGCTTTTCTCCCGATTCCCAATTCGCAAACGTCACAGTTACGCGAACGATCGGCTGGTGCGTCGTCTTCCATGTTATCCAAGGGAAGAAAGAGGATCGGTTAATTACACCATTCGTTCCAGCCTATTAATGAGAATCACTGCCGTGGAATGACATCTACTACCTACTTGTTTTCATTAGAGCCTTAGAAGTGCGCACGAACCGATGGCGTGTTTGTACAACTATGCCTCCTCTCGGCCAGCCCGGTATCGCGCATCCACGTAATTGAATCACGCTCGTCGCACGGCTAAACAGATCCGTTCTCGGTAAATGAGATTCCATGGAAATAAGCGGCCGGGATTGATCATGAATGAGAAACGGGCCAGGCGATCAGAAATTTTGGCGAAGAAATGAAATTGATTCAAATGGTTTCAGATTATAAGATGATTTGATGGTTTGATTAACTCACCCACGAGATTAGGTTTGCTTGGATTGAAAAACGTATGGAAAATCTATCGATGCACTTACCTGAAACAGAAAAGATTTGATTATTAGTATTTGTGTGCGTGATACGATAATTTTATCGCATATATTAAGTTGATAAAATGATTTTAATGGTTTTTTTTTTTTTGGAATTGAAATTTATCGGAACGTTTATAAGAATTTATTTATTCGACATATAATAGATCTCGTTGAGAATAATTTGAGACTTTGATTATTAGAATCAAATCGAGATGACGCATGATGCTGTTACTGAGAATGTTTAAGTAATCATTGCAGTTATCTTCTTGGAATTTTGTGTATTTTATCTCAAGTAATATTAATGAGTTTCGAATGGAAATAAAATGCGAGAGGAAAAAATTATCATAAAGGCAAATCATTTGTTTTATTTAAAAATTATTATATAATGAATTATTTAAAAAATTAAACACAGATAATATATATATATATATATATCTTTATTTCTATAAATATAAATTCTTCTTTCATTTTTAATAATAATCCATGTAAATAAGATAAAATAATTTCTTCTAGAGAAGAAGTTAACATTTAGCAAAGTGTGTTATTGGAAATATAATACGAAATATTGAGATATAATTTTTTAGATCTATTTGTTTCTTTTATTTATATTTCTTATCTTTCTATAGTATCTTTAGTGATTTCTTCTCTTTGTGAAATCGATACGATTGCTTGAAATAATCATATGCTTTTATATTTCCTTATCATACGTTGGATCAAAGATTATTTTCAAAAATTCGAAATGAATTCTTACCATAATCCTTTTTACAACATGCTTCATTATACTCTCAAATATTGCTCTACAATTTTTATTCTAGAAAATAATAAAATTTGTAAATAAACGAGTACAATAAATAATTAAAAAAAAAATTATAAATAAAAAATTTGCTAAGAAACAAGATAATTCACCGTATTTGTTAAACGGTTGATATAAACGGTGCAAGAACAACGAATTAACATTCGCAAACATAGTCGAAACAAGATACTAGTAGAGAACGTAACTTGTCGAAGTTGTTCTAAAGCCCAAGAATGGCGCGACCAATCCGTTCTCTCGTTATCGACGCTTTTTATGCCAGTCCGATAACGAAACTGCAGAGAGACACTTACGTCAGCACGGTGTACAACCAAGCCTTCGACGAACTTGCTTGATACAATGTCGATATCTTGTTCAAGTGCAATGTCGCCGCAAAATCTCATTTTCATCGTTGCGTTCCTCGATTCAAAATCTTAGGATAAGGTTTCGATCCTTTTTCGTTTCGATCATTTTAACATACGTTCTACGATTTGGAATTTGAAGAATCGATTCTAAACAACAATGAAAGAAAAAGTTGATGTTCATTTTTATGATGCGATGTAATTTTTATTAGAAAATAGTTTTTAAATAGGTAAAAATAATTGAATAAAAAAGAATATTTGAGAAAAAATAGAAGAGTTAGCGAGATATCTGTTAAAATCAATTGTTAAGATTCAGATGTAGTAAGAATTATTAGAATAATTTGATCGTGATGTTTATTTTTTTAATTTTTTTTTTTCTCGTTTAAAAATTAATTTATTTTCAACTTCTCAAGATCACTGATACATAAGTTTTATTTTTATTTTTATATTGCATAATTGACATTAACGTGCGTTTAAAAATACACGTATAGCAACGTGACTTTAAAACGTCCTCTGGAATTAGAATTAAAACGTAAAATTTACTTTTACCAAGGTCACAGATGTCGGAAAACAACCTGTGAATACAAACATGTTTACCATCGCGTGACTGATATCAGACACGTATTCGTCAGCGCATTGATAAACTACTGACAATGCGTTATTCCAACGAAGAGAGAATTAATATAATCTTCGTTTATAGTGAAAGTGTCTAATCGGATAGTGATTCAAAACGAAGACTTCGAAGTATGTACTTACATTACTACCTATCACGTTTCACCGACAAAATGTTCAAAATGAATAAAAATTAAATTATAAAAAAGGACACTAATTCTCAATTCTCGTTCATTATCATACTAAAAATTATTTAATTTTTTTTTATTGGAATATCTACAATTTGGACAGCTCATCACTAAAATTCTTTATCCAGTTTGCAATTTCTTTTATAGCAATCCCAAGTAAAATTAACTTTCTATTCTCACTCGCAAGAGGCTCAACTCTGACTGACGGACTTGGTTGGACAATGTTTACAATTTCCAGGATGACTCCTTCAAACATTGAATCATCGATCTTCACACAACAACGTTTCAAAGTCGGGCGTGTATTTCGCGTGACGATGAAAGAAAAAAAAAAAAAGGAGAAAAATGAGGGAAGGCGTTGGATACACCGGTGGCCTGGTTTCTTAAGATCATGAAAGGTGTTCTCCTCGGCTGGCGAGTGTAAACACTGTTGCTTGCTTGAATCTTCCTTAGTGCCGGGCTCTCGAGCATCGTCTCTCGTCATCTCTCCTCTTTTCCCGCCGGTTTTCCTTCGCCCGGCTGCGGCGATCCTCCTCTCTCCCCTCCCTCTCCCTTCCTTCTCCCTTCCCTCTCCCTTCCCTCTCCCCCACGCCACGTTTTACTCTGTTGAAAGGGCCATCGGTGAAAGAAAGTATTTTCGGTCGGAGGAGTATTTACACCAATGTGAAACGAAAGGATACGTATTGTAAGTATTGTAATTAATGGAGAAGGATTTTTGCGTACCTTTAACGTAACGGCTTCTTCGATTCGAAATTCATCCTTCACACTAAATATCTTAGTTGAAGGAAAGAAATTATCGATATACAAAATTGAGAGAAAAAAATTCTTACATTTACAATTATTTTTTTTAATCGAATCGAAGAGTTAAGAGTCTAATGGCATAATGAGGAAAATATTCTCGCATAAGGAAAAGATTATTATAATTTTCCAAGAACTCGAGGTTAAAGATCGAATAATTACAATTGATTATTTCGAAATTGTTATCTATTAATAAAGATAAAAATTTTTTTACTATCTTTTTTTTCGATAGATTTAATTCACGTTATTAGATTTTTTTTTTAACGATTTTTTTTCACGTATCGTATTATACAGAGAAAGATAAGTATTTATAAGACAAGAGCCTTAAATTCCAGTGAAAATGTTACGTGGAAATATTTAAGTTTAAGGGAAAAAATTGCGCTTGCCTGAATTTCTGACACTTTCGTTTTCTCTGGTGTTTAGTTTGTTTGAATAATATAACAAGAGTATATTCTTCGTCTAAGGAAAATGTTTGGGAAAAATCTTCTTCCAATAAAACATCTTTCGTCTAATTAAAATTTCATTTTTATCGATTACTTGTGCCACGGAAACCTCGTGTTCCTTTTATCTTTTAAAATTCACGTGAATAGTGTCGAATAAATCTCCAATAAAATCGAAGATAAATAACAAACAAGTAAATAATTAACAAAAAATGAAATATTTAGAATCATCGTTTATTTCGTTGTGAATAAATTTCGAAATATATCGATCTTTAAAAAATTCTTTTGGAATAAAATTTTTTTGCATCCTCTACGCGTTCCACCACGTAACAATGCCCGTGGACCGCTCGTTAAGGCCGCGATGTTAATTAGCTTCGTCGAATAAACGAACGAGAATGTAGAATGAGAATCAGACGATCGCCTTTTCTCGAGTCGTTCGAATCTCTGTGAACGAACCACAGCGACGATCCATCGTTTTTTCGACGATGGGCCGTAGGAATTGTGGCGTGTAATCGTTCAATCGTATCGGGTTATTGTTCTTACCAGTCGCGGTGATTTTTGCTTCGTTGAAAAATCGCAACGTTATATTATATAACGAAGTTCGAAGTATTGTTATGTAAATGAATTACGAAGCGAGAAAAGCGTGCTACGGTTGCCGGTCGAACAAGTTTCAGACGCTTTTGTTCGTACACCGATTATATTTAACTTTATCACGGAATTTGTTTTAGAGGGAGGCGGAAAGAGAAAGAATTCGATCGAAAATCGAACGATCGGTTGGGAACAATTTTTCAAAATTTCTCCTTTAACTTTTTAATTTTCTCGAATAAAAAAAAAGAAAATGGAAATAAGAGTGTCCTCGTTCGGGGAGCACAGTTGGAAATTTTCTCAAGTATCTAGGAATTTAATTTAGACGAAAGACAGTGAAGTGAGAATGGAAGGTATGGACGCGTAATACAGAGTGATATTAATCCTTCAAATTATAATTTTCTTCTAAGAAGAGGATTAAAATGGCAGCACTCCTTGGTATAATAAAGTCGAGTCGTGTATTTTCCAACACATTGGTCCAATTTTTTGAAGAAATTTAATCGAAAAAACTAATCATAATTTAGTTTCGTTTTCGAAATTTCTTACGAAACTTTTTTTTTTTTCGAAAATTTATTTTCAAAGAGTGAAAAAAAAAATTCTTTCCTCCCCAAAATTAAATCTTCTCGAACGCTTGGAAACGGGCCATGACCGATTGATTGTGAAGAAAAATCCTACGATCATCGAAACATCAAAACATCCGCTCGACTTTCTCTCCTCGCGCCAAGAAGCTCTCTCTCTCTCTCTCTCTCTCTCTCTCTCTCTCTCTCTCTCTCTCTCTCTCTCCTCTCGAGGGGGGACCTCTCTCGATTCGTTCCTCCGCTATCGGCTTCGTACGGTATACGGTTCGATTTATCGACGAGCGAAGGGATGAATCGTGGCGCTATTGGGGAGTGGGGAACGCGTGCAAACGGGCAGGAGGGCGACGCTTGCATAAAGTGGTGGAAAATTCGGGTTGAAACCTGTGAAAGCGGGGAAAGAAGATCAATAAAGTGGTATGCCATACTGTCGGTGCCGCTGGTGTGCTGTTGTAGTAGCGGCTGGCTGGCTGGTGTGTATTATTAAGCGGAGGTGTGGAGTCAGAGAACGAGAGAGAGAGAGAAAGAGAAAGAGAGAGAGAGAGAATGAGAAAGAGGGACAAGTGACGAGAGAGGAACAGTGTGGGTGGAAACATTGGTCAGGGATGAACAAAGATACAAAGTGTTGAGGTATGAGGAAAACGAGAGAGTCGAAAAGGGGGTATGAATCGAGGGAGAAGTGGGAGGAGATGGAAAGGCGGTGAGCAGGAAATATGGAACAAGATAATAAAAACTCACGAGAGTAGGAAGAAACCGGTGCGAGCTGTTTCTCGAGAAATCGCTCGTAGAGCGTGGATATTAGCAGAGGGTTGTAAGTAATTTTTAATAATGTGGACATACGAACGGTATGCTGGAAAGTTTCATGTAAGATGATGATTTCGGAAATTAGTTATTTTGTTTTCGTTTTTGGGCAAAGCTCGACTCTTTTTTTTTTTTTTGTATGATTATTTTTTTTGTGTAAAAAAGTTACTTTGTAATTTTGTAATTTCGATAATGATTCCGGGGGAAAAATAAGGGAAGAAATTGGGGAAAACGGTAAGATCTAGCAAAGGATCTTCGAGAGGAACGAAAAAGGCGTGTAAAATGGTCGATTTAGTGGAGCGGGAAGACGAAAAGTGAGCATCGTGTGCCATACTTGCGTCGGTTGCAACACGGTCTAGTTGGCAGAGTGCAGTTTTCTGCATGGTTTACACGTGGAATGGACGGTGCAACGGGAAAAGGTGAATTAGAAATTTGTTCTACATACTTATACCGGTGTGAAGCCGGGAAGGTTGATCTCTTGTCATTCGACTTGCTTCGTTTTCCACCGTTCTGAAATCGATTTCCTCCGAATATGGTTGTAAATTTCCGAAGTAGGCGAAAGAAAAAAGAAAAAAAAATCAAAATATTGGTTCGAAAAATATTTACGCTGGAAGTTCGGTCGAAATTTATCATTTGCGTGCCGCGATTAATTTTAAAGGATTTTGCTAAAAGATTGAAGCTGCTACCACGACGAGGCACGTGGTTGAACGAACCACCGTGCATCGATATTCGAGTTTCCCCTTTAAGCCTGATTCATAAGTACGCCTTCCGCGGCTTCACGATTACTTTCTGAAATTTATCGTTACTAAAAATTTTTTCTCCGTTTCCTTTGCCTCTTTTTTTTTTTAATCATCGATCGAAGAGCATTAAATTCCATCGAAACGAAAGATCGATGTTAATCGATCCATCCTTTGAACAATTGGATGATGCGAAATGATTAAAATCAGCGATTAAAAACCCTAAAAAAAATCTAAGTTTCGCTAAGCTAAGAAATATTTTTACTCATTTACATACAAATATCAATATAATAACGATATTTTATATACTCGGATGTTAAAAACGAATTTAACCCGATTCTTTACTTTAGATCCAATTTTTGCGTTAAAAAAATTGAAAAAAATTTTTTTTTCTCGTTAAAAGTGTCAAGAATAACGTTCAAAACAAAACAAAAAAAAAGAAAAAAAATCAATTCACATGTTTTTCACATTTGACAAAACCGTTTTACCATTTAACCTAAATATCCTAAATAGGCGATTCGCAACTGATATTTCAAAATTTCGAAATCGCAACGGTTCGATAATTAATATCGAATGTATACAAAATGGTCGTCCATTGTGGACCAAAACTAATAAAAAAAAAAACATTAAAAAAAAATTGATTCCCTATTCATCCTCGCTTCTTCTCCTTTTCCCGCCAAGCTTTCGAAAAGCGGGCAGCAGGATGTTCGTCGCGCCAATGGAAAAACCAACGAAACCCGTACGCGATCGACTTTGCGTTTTCCTTCGCCCTCTTGAGCGTTCGAGGATCAGAGCTGCTCGGCTTACCTTCGCGCATCCCTTTTCCCCCCTTTTTCCCTCTGTGGTTCCCTCTAACCTGCCTTCGAGCATCTTCCACCGATCCTCTCGCGTGTTTTATTTTCATTTCTCTCTCTTTCTCCCTATCTTTTTTCTTTCCCCTCTTTTCTTCTCTCTCTCTCTCCTTAAAACCCCCCATGACCAACCCCTTCCTCTCTCCACGAATGATTTTCCACGAGTATTTTATCCTGCTATCCTGACCAGATTTATTATCGATGCGTAACGTGTTTTTAAGGCAAGTTAATCTTGCTAACGTTTAATTTACGGGATAAGATAAGATTCGACGAAGAAACGTCGAATTATTTTGGAATTGGAGGAGTTGCGAGGACGAATGATGAAGTTTCGTTGTACGTCATTGAAAAGAATTATATATCGAGATGAAAATATGCTTTTCTTTTTTTTAATTGCTCGCAAATATTTTCATTCAAAGGATCGATTTGAATTCCCTTTCACGGATTGCCTATTCGTTTGCCCGCGTTCGATCATCAGTTTCGCGTCTCGATCTCCCAGGTGATCCGCTCCACCAGGGGATGAAAAATGCCCGTGTGTCGGATGTTTATTCGGCAACCGAGAATACTCGGATTAATTGCGCCACTGTGAAACATATAACACCGTTACAATGCTGTTCTACTATGAATGGATCGAGGTTTGCCGATTGGAGATTTGCTTCGTTGGATTTTAAATGTTTCTGGAGCATGAGGGAGGGGAAAAAAGTAGTAGTAGTAGTAGGGATTTTGGATCGTAAATTAACTTTGGAATCTAATATTCATCGTAAAAAAAATATATTCACTTGCCAAAAGGATACTCGGCCCGAATTATCCATCAAAAGAATATTCACCCTTCTTATCCACCAAAAAGATATCTCGAGATTCATCCTCATTTAACATTCATCCTCCCCCCCTCCTTGCTCTAATTATCCCCAGGGTTGCAAAGATGGAAAAGAAAGAAGCGCGAATAAGGGTAAGGCGTATCATCGCGTTACTTACTCTTTGACAATGAATATCCCTCTTTCAATCACGTTTCCGCGCGAAGATCAACATTTGTGCCAGTCGCCACTCAACCGGCGAAATATCCCCCCTCCCCACCATAAAGATTCGAGGAGGGGAGACTCCTTCCCTTCCTCACAAAGGCAGGACCCCTCAGAAACCGCGACCAAAAGGGTCGAAGGGAAGAAAATACATCCCTAAACAGCTTTCCGCTTTTTTCCTTCGATACCGTCGAAGGCTCGTTTCCGGCCTCTATCCAACCACGTTGTTGCCCTTCTCTCCCAGAGAGATGCGTTTCTCCAATTCGGTTAATAGGCGTATCTGATTTATCGGCCACCATCTCTTGTTCTTCTTGATACTTGCCTTCGTGCAGTGGAGAATGCTCGCAGAGTTTTTCTCCCCCGAGTTCTTGGGGAACGAGTTCTTTCCCATCCTGGTTTCGATTTTGGACGATAGTGATTGATATTGGATCTTGGAACAAATGGGTGGCGGTGGTTGTCGATGTTGGATTTGATTGAGTTTAGATAATTTTATATTATATTAGATATTTTTACGTCGAATTAATTATTAATATTATTATATTAATTAATTATTTATATATAGGTTTATTTGATTGTTATAAAATTTTACATTTATACCGATTTATAATATCGTAATTTGTACTCTGTATCGAATCTCTGCGAGGTTGACCCAAAATGTCTAATATCTTTAGCCACCATAAAATCCTGGAATATAGGACACATCGAAATTCGAATTGGTTCATGGAAGAAAATCGATTCGTAAAAGAGCTGCACAAATATATATAAAATACACGAGCTGAACTTATTATAAGTGGATTAGATTTCCCTGATTTCTAACAATATCTGAAATTCAAGAATCAATTACTTTAGAAAATTTACACGATTCTTGATTCTAAAATCTATCGAGAAATCGACATTTACGAAAATTATTAAAAGATTCGATGCATTAATAAACGATTAGATGATTTCAAGTTCCTTCATTCGAAAAAGAAAATGGAAGAAAATTTCAGATTTCTCGATCCTAGAAATATCTGGAACCAGAATTTTATATTTTAATTTAAAGTGAACACACGCACAAGTCCATCGAAATTGACATCTACAAAAATTAACAACAAAAATGATTAAATACAACAAAAGCGATTTCAAGATTCCTAGCATATCCTCTTATTCAAAAAATCCTCTTATTCAAAAAATCCTCTTATTCAAAGAAAATGACAAAAATTTCTCGATCTTAGAAACCAGAATATTTTAACTTAACAAGCCCATCCAAAATTGATATCTAAAAAAATTGATCCAACGATTAGATGCAACAAAAGTGATTCCAAGATTCATAGCATATATCCACTTACTCAAAGAGCACAAAGAAAACTTTAAATTTCCTTAAATTCTAGAATTGAAATATTTTAACTAAAAAGAACATAATATATATATATATACATATACAATTCCGATATTTCGATCCAAAAATGTCGCGCCTATCACGAAGAGAGGGTTATCCCGTTCTTCGCTCGTCCTTTCGTCCCCCGCTTTGGACGGTGGCGGGCAGGCGACGCGCCGGTAGAGGCACAAAGAGAGAGAAAAAGAGAGAGAAAGAGAGAGAGAGAGAGAGAGGGAAAGAGGGAGTAGGCGGCGGGCGAAGGCAGTAGGTGCCTCCATGTTATGCAGCCCCACCACCGCCTCTATCCTGACCAACCGGCTGTTTACTGTTTGGCCTCCCGGGATATCGATCCCAGTAGCGTAAGAACCGGCAGCCTAGGGCCACCGAGAGATCGGCACACGTCGAGCATTTCGTCGCGTCGACGGTTGCCAACCGAGAGACACCGAACCGAATCTCCCTCTCTCCCTCCCTCTTTCCCCCTCCCTATCTCACTCTTTCTCTCTCCAACTTCTCCCCTCTTTTTTTTTTTGTTTTTTTTATCACGCTGCACTCACAGACCTCGCAGACTGTCCGCGAATCGACGACTTGGATTCTCCCGTCCCTGCCCCTAATTGGGAATACCGTTAGGCCATCGCGACCAAGAAGAGGGCCACTTGACCCCGCGAGATCGATTCGCGACTTTGAGTTACGCGTTTTTCAGCGCTTAAGGAGGGACGATACGATATGTAACGTCCGAAGAGAACAGCGCGCCAGATGGTTTGTGGGGGAATGAACGAGACTTGCAACATCGGGAAATTAGATATCTTGGAGAGCGAAACTGGTTTTTGGGGGATGTGCGTGAGGAGGTCAGGTGGATGGGAGGTGGATACCTGGGATTGGGAAGGGAATAATCGTTTATGAGAGCGATGGAACGATGCTGGTGTATTTTTGGGAAGATTGAAGTTATGTATTCGTTAGATGAACATTTTGGTACAGGATAATGAAGGAGGGGGAGTCGTTGTTTTATAGAGATTATTGTTTGCAATATTTTTCTCCTGTGGATTCGATGGAAGGATATTGATATGGTTGAAAAGATTGAGACACGCGAAAAATGTAACAGATAGGATTTTAATGTACTGATCGTAGAGATCTTTCGTATGAATATAAAAAGCCATAATTTTCACGCAGTATGTTAAAATGTTTAATTGTCTGCTAGGAAAAGGAGAGACGATCCGAGAATCGTATACGAGTTACCGAGTCGTTAATTAAAGCGTATAATCATAGGAAGGCATAGGAGCAGGATCAGAGATGAAGAAGGAAGAGGCGTTTATCGAGAGGATCGTGGAACGGTTCATGATATGTTCAGAAACGGAAGCAGGAGCAGCCATTGTTGTGCTAAGAGGGTCGAAGAATGAATCTTGCCGCGAATAGATTTCGGCTGGGATTAAGCCGTCCCACTTTCGATTCCATTCGATGGCATCGTCGCTGCCGCGACTTTATTGTGCCCGCCACTTCGAATAACCTTCGCTGCCAGACCTCGCAATTTCCGCACGTGCAAATTTTCGAATATCCAGACGGATCACAAGGCGCGGCACAATATTTTAACGTTTTAAAACGAACTTTTCCTACGTCACCGCGAGTCGAGGGTTGCGATATCTCCATTCCTACATCCACCACTCGTCGCGACAAAGGGAGACCTACATTCCGAGAAATAAAAATGGAACGGTTCGTCTTGATCTTTCATTGTCCGGGCTATTGTTTCGTCGGATTTCTAATCGTTCGTTTTTTGATCCGAAGAAAATAATAATGGGATTACTTTAATCGATATTTAATTGAGATGCAAAAGGTAAATTTAAAAAAAATTTAACTATGTATTTAAAAATATATATATAAGAATTATTATTAATCTCTTTTGCACGTAAAATTAAAGTTATTAATTTTTCTAATTACTTTTAGATGTATTAGCAAAAATTAATAAACGGATTATTTTTTTTAGAATCTATAACATTTAATTAATTTGTTTCGTTTAATTACTATAAAATTAAAAAATTTTAATATAATCGAAAGTTCGAAACCCGAATGATTTTGCAATGTCCACACGGCGCATGCCCAAAAAGATGTCCTATGCGGATGATCTTCGACTTGTATCGGTACACGTGTTCCGCAGCGTGTCGAACACGCGGTATCAGCAATGCAATCTTTCGATCCTTCGCATCCGCGCCCAATTCTCTTCGCTACTTGCCTCATGTTCCCTGCCCGATGCCTCGAGTACGATACACGATTATCATTACACATGGATCATACTCAATTGATATTAAATCATCGATTATTGATATATAATTATTCATTGATATTCATTGATAAAAGGAAATTATCATTTTTAATTGGAATTAAAAAATGAAATTAATAAAATCTATGAATTATATTAAAGTATTAAAGAGATATGAAGATTAAAAACGTGTAAATCTTCAGCATTTGTCCAAAAAACGTTGGTCACTGAACCGCGAAACTGGGTTATTCGACCATCAAACGTCGCGGCTGGTTAATTCAACGCGAAAAAACAAAGGCAACTTATTGTTTTCCTTAGTTCTTTGAAGTCCGTCCAAATTAGCCTAATTGATCTTAAGATAAAAAAAAAAGAATAATTGTAAAGTAGCATAAAATATAGAGCGAGTGCGTCATTTATAAATTTAAATGAAAATTATGAAATTTTTTATCAATATGATTATAAAATCTAATAATATTTCAATGGAAATTATTTAAAACAAAAAAAAAATAAATAAATGAAGACATACAAATTTTGTAAGATGTTTGATATCATCAAATGAATCACAGATTAAGATTTAAGAGTAGTTGCATGTGTAGTTGCGTATAATCACGTGGTTTGTTTATTAATAAATCTACGCAACTATTATTTAACTATTCCTATTCCTTCTATACATACAGTCGTGTAATTTAATCTTATAAATATTTACAAATTGTACCTACTGGTGTAAAAAAAATTGTAGACAGAATATATATAATGACAGAAAAAAGTGGAAAGCTTAGAAAAAAGTGGAATAAGTTAAAATTTTCGTTACCATTATAAAAATTCAGAACAGTATATAGTAAATGTATATTCTTTCGCAATTTAATAATTAAATTGTTATAAACGAAAATCAAAGTACAAAATAAAAAATAAATGTGCAGTAATAGCTATTTTCTAACCCAATATTAACATCTTCCGCTATTGAAAATTACATGTAAACTGATATACTATTTATCACAAACAAAATTTTACACATGAAATCGTTTCATATATACAATTAAAAGAACATTAAATAATATAGTATAAAATATATCTTGGAGCTATGTGTATAACTTTTATCGTATATTTCTTTTTCCAAGATTAAACTTTCATACTAAAATAATTTAAAACATTCTCTTTTTTTAAGAGGCAATCCAATTTTAATCGATTTACTTACGATTTATGTAGCTTCTGATCCTAACCTCAAATCATCTATTTATTCAGTTACATAGTCACATACAAACACTATCACTGAAAACACATATGACTCATATTTTATTTAGAAATAATTCACAATCTACTAAACAAATAAATCACGATCTTCCTGTGATCAACAGTATTGTTAAAATATCCTCGTGGCAATTGCACAAAGGAAAGCACTGGAAAGAGAGAGTGAAAGTATTATTCGACATCGTTGTGAAGCGATTCTGAAGAAGAGGACCAATAGCAAAGAGATTCTCCTTTCTCCTCAGAAAAGATCGAAGGAAGCCGTGTCAGGTTAGGAAAAGAAGCCACTATTACGCGGCACGGGACGAAAAGGCAATCTGTCGACTAAGCCGCTTCTTATTACTTTGCCACCATCAACGACTACCGGTGGAATCGGCGTGAAAACGTATACCTTCGTATACTATGTAAATGCGCGCCATCTCGTGGCTCTCTAACCTGTTTCCTCTATAAGTTTATATACAAAGGTGAATGTGTGTATATACAGAGAATACCTAGAGCGTTTATGCGACGCGTATCAGCGTGACTGCATTCGCATTGTACGTTCAAATGGTCCATGCCACCCACGACCAAGTCGTGACTTTCCTCTTTGCGCGACGCGTACAAGCTTCATGCGAAGTTTCTTCGCGCAGGTGCATGCGCAGATCTGCAATTTATGAACTGAATAAGTACGTTTGTTTTTTTTCGCGAGACGATTTTCGTTTCGATGAAATTGATGTGAAAATTTTAACAAGCTACTGAATTATTATAGAACGTTAATATAGATTTAAATGGACTTTTCTTTCTTTTTTTTCTTGATTGTATAGGTTAATGAAATAAGAAATTATATAAGAGTAAGAGTAAGAATACAATTAGAGTCTTGCTAATTGAATAGGTTATGTCAAATTAACAATTCTAAGAAATGTTTCGTCTTTGTTTTGTTTTTTTAATCAAAGTTAATTATATAAATATTATATAAGAATAAGATATTATATAGAAAGAATAAATTTGAGTTAATTTTAAAAATTTAGAAAATTATTTGAAAATGTTAAATTCATTTGAAATAAAATTAGTCAAATTTGACTATACTTATATTTATATTTATGAATCTATTTTATGTATCGAATTATAATATAATTCTTAAAATATAAAGGCACGTGGAATGAAATGGAATTTTGAAAAATATATTTCATAATCAAAATCGCGGAACGATAGCTCTCGTAGAATCTATGCGAATGTAAGTACATCCGGTACTTCTAGTCAATGAGTACTAGTCGCTTTCACCATGCAAAATTTTCATTGTTTTGTTGAGTCTGACAAACGTACGGGAGTAATTGTAATCATTGCTACATGAAGCAACAGTTTACTAATTTCCGGTTTTCATGTATGAAAGGATAGCCCGCTTAGACTTTCTCTTGTCTACAAATACTACATGAAAAAATAGTGCATATTCTTTAAAAATACTCCATATCAAAATATTTTTGAAAATATATAAATTATATTTTAAAAATAAAGAAATAAAAGAAAAAGGAACATTTTAAATTTGATAGAATATTAATTTAAAATAAAAAATATTAATTTACAAAAAATTTCTTTAATATTTCTCAAATGAAATTTTCTCAATATCAATATATTATTATTTTTTTATTATTTTCATGATGCATTCATCAAAAATTTAAACAAATTTAATATAATTAAAAGATAAAAATTCAATTTTTTCTTTAAATAGGGATCATAGATAGGTTGAATGTTCGGATTTTCGATCGTTTTCTAATTATCATCATTTTATGCGATCGTTATGATCAATCGAATAGCTGATTAACATCTGACAAAGGAAAATTTCACGTGAAGATCACTGATATCGTTTCTGTTGGGATTCCCTTGACCAGTTTCCGGATACAGGGGAAAAGGAATTTTCTTTTCTCCATTTCGCCACGTGTCTAATGAGGATTCCATGCGATCGGAAGTTCAGGATGCGGAAGTGGATATTTCCTTTTTGTTTACTCGATAATACTTTCAATTAGAGTTTGTTCTGGTTCAATTAGGAATGATTTGAAAGCGAGGAGAAAGTTGATGCACCATCATTATTTCGTCGTTTTATTACATAGCCAACTGAAACAAGATATATAATATAAGGTTCGGCCAAATTGTTAATATAATTAATATAGTATATTAAATGTATAATATATAATTGATAATAATATCCATTTAACATTTTACTTGTATATCTTAAACAGGGATTAAATATTATTAACGAGATTACGTCGTAATTTATCAGATTAAATCAGATCAATAAATTTCACAGTGATACATAAGAATGCATCTTTAATTTTTACCTGTGATGCAAATGAGTTAATCGAATCACCGAAATGAAATGAAAATGTTAAACGGAAGGCGGTCATGGAGGAAAAGCCGTAGGCACGGGATAAAATCGATCGGAGGTCGATGTACTTATACCTGTTCCCAACCGTGTCCATCTATCTGGGAATCTGGTGCTGCGGCGGACCACTCTTCGTGGCGTTGTCGATAAATCACCGATGGTCGTTATTAAAGGACCTCGGGAATCGTCGATCGAGGACAAAGAGGAAACGGGCAAAGAGAGATTTCTACACCAGGAATCATGACGACGACGACAACGACGACGACGCCGACGACGACGAGCACGGTGACGACAACGCGAAAGTGAACAAGGATCGTAGATTGCACAATGGGCACCGGCCAACATGATTTTCCATTTAATCTGGGATAAAATATTTATCGGCGTTGCCAGTCGAACGTAATTTTTTAATCGGAATCGCTGTCGAATTTCCGTGGCAAACGTGCTTTTGTCTCAAATAAAGGAAGCTGAAAAAAAAATGAAAATGAGAGCAGATTTTTTTTGCAAAATGACATCTAGTTTTTCTGTCGATGAAACGTCGCGTAATTGGGATGATTATTTTTATCTTTTAGCTTGTTAATTGCTTTGACAAGTTAATCTGAAGAGATCAAAAATTTTGAAAGAGAATCGTATATGCGATATTAAATTAAAATTATGTACTTTGCGAATCTTTATAAAAGTTTATTATACGTATTATTAAGTATTTTTTAATGTTTAAAGAATTTAATTCTAAAAAAATGATTATATGAAAAAAAAGATTATGATACATCTGATTATATCATCCTACTTGAGGCATTCAGGATCAAGCAAAGGGAATCAAAGCTAGGAAGCTTGAGATGTTGATTAGTGTCTAAACACTCGAACGATCTCAATCCGATCTAACTCGAAACAAGCCGAACTGTCCGGGAGAATCGTTCTCTTTGATCGAAGTAAAGGCAGAAATTGCACGATGAAAGGAGCAAAGGGACGACGCCTCATATTGTTGGTTACCAAAAGTACAGTCGAGCTTTGTTAGCTTCATATTGCTGATGAGAGATCGTATCATCGCGCCAACTATCGTCAAGTTCTCTTTTCTTTCCTTCCACGCTAGTCCATTTCACCTTCTTTCGTAGATGTTCCTGTTCTTTCTTCCGAGACGCAAACACGATACGGCACATCATTGACCTATCTATCTTTGTGCAAAGCAAAATCTCGATTTTCTTGCGTCTGATAAATATCATGCTAGTGTAAGCATGGAAAAAATTTTAATACATACTTGGTTTAAAAGAGTTTCGTGAATATAGTTGACTTTGATTTTAATTACGTGTCGATCTTCTGATTAATCCCTTACATGTTTGTTAGAAAGTTGATGCATTTGAATTTCTTTGCGGTTAAATTATTTGCAACTAAAAAACGATATGTTTATGAGAAGATTAATGATAGAAAAAAATAATCAAAACTAACATACCATATTAAAGTGATCCAAAAAAGATTCGCATAATTGACATACGATGACAAGACTAAATAGAGCCGACGTTTTCGATCCTGTCTTCCGGAGAAATCACGGTTAATTCTGGTACATGGTCGAGTCATTGGTCCCAGAAAAGACAAAGAGGTCGGGGCACAGGGAGGAAAAGAACGCGGGAGATGATTCATCCGCGGCGTGTTCCTTTCCAGCGCGCAATTGTCATCAATTTCGGGTCTGGCCGTTAGGTGTGGTGTAACAATAAACGGCGTTCGTGCAACGAATACATAAAACATCCTCCTCTTCTCTTTCCCTCGTTCCTTTCTTGATCGTAAACTCACCGTGCATGACCATCCTCGGAAAGAGAAGGCTACTGTCGGTTCTGTCGTACGACACCCAAGGAACCGACTGCGATTTTCTTGGAACGTAGCGATTAACTCTTGCGATTTTGTGGTTACTTTCGCCTTAGTTGGATTTCAAGTATTTCTCGATTTAATTTTAAAATTAGCGTTTTCGTTACAAGGTTTGTGTATGCGATTTTAGTTCTTGTTAAAAGAATTTTTTAATTTAAGAATAAAATAAATATAAAAATAAGAGAAACCTTCGTGTTTACACACAAATTTTCACACAAACTAACCTAAAAATTTATCCGCTACTTAACTGTATTATTGTATTACTATATTACTGTATTATTATCAAATAATCTGAAAGTAAACTTTATTCGAAAATAAGTTTCTCCCAAAATTCTAAGCAAATTTTTTCTACAATTTAAAGTAGTTGAACATTGCACAAGCACATTCGTTCGAGCATAGCCATCCATTGGCGTTTCCAAACGCTACGTATCTCGAGTTACAGCGATTAAGCGCTTCGACAAAGCATCAAAGCGTTACGAAGACTTTCGCGCAAAACGTGTGCCAGGTGAGTATGAGAGACGATATCCGAAAATAACATAACTTTCCCTCTCGAAACGAACCACGCATACAAAGTGGCGGCGTGTCCCGTACTAATAATCGTTTTCCGGGCTGAAGTGGCACCGGTTTCGCGAAACTTCGTTCTTCTACACACATATTTGCGCATGCGTATTGCGTTCTCTCGTATAATCGGGCTAATGCCACCAGAGGGATCGGAAGTTCATGCAAAACTGTGAATTTTACATGTAATCATGATTACAAAATAAAACAAAATAGAGCGGGAGAATACATTTAGAAATAATAAACAATTCGTTATTTGAATAATTTGATTTGAAATTTATTTTAAATTTTAAAATTATGAGAATCGAAAAAAGATATCGAAAGAAACAAACGATTTTGTCTTTCTTAAAAAGAGAATAGGAAAAGAAACGGATTACGGAGTAAACTATAATTCAAACTCGTAACGTCTTTTTCGATCGAACAGTTTTATCGATAGAGCTAAAGAATACAAAACCTGGGTACGACGAATGAAGATGATGAGCAGATCAGAATGGCTGTCCGTGTAATTAAGGAGAGGAACCATGCGATTCATCGTGGGTAGATCAATTATTCTATACGAGTTCGCGAATTAATGCGATACTCTGCTGAACAATGGAAACGATTTTTCGCGTGGGCGGTTAATATGAAGATACGTCTCAACTTCGATATATCGGAAACGTTGTCGTCACCTAGGCCGCCGTGGGCGTTGATACAAGCACGCAAACCTTACAACGTTCACGAGCGACCAATAAACCGACAACATTACAACCGCACCGGTTGTCGTTTTCGATCTCTTTTTATCGACGCGACAGATCAGCGACGAGCGGCTCGAAATATCGAAGAATTTGAATTTGTTCTTTTGTTGCTCCTGGATGAATATGAAGATTTGCGTGGAAGATTTCGAAAATTCTGTTTTTTTTTATTTTTTTTTCCTTTTTTTATTCTATTTCTTTTTTTTATTCTTCTCTTTTTGAAAAGAAGATAAGAGGAATATTTTGAAATACAATAGATGACTATATTAAACCGTATCTTGGTCGAGTATTTTATTGCTGCAACTATTATATATTGTTAGTTCTATATGCAAGATGTTAAGATATATATAGAACATTTTTTGAAAATTAATTCTTGATACTAAATTTTTTTAACATGTAATATGTTTATTTAATGTCATAACGAAATAAAAGTATTTTATGTTTTATTTAATAAAAGTATTTTATGTTTGCAACTTAATATAAAAATTTTTTTATTTTTCTATTGGCAAACAATTAAAGAAACATAGAATAAAGAAAAACATAGAAAATCTTTTGAATCTATACATAATATGAATATAGTGCAATATTATACATCGTGGCCATGATTTTTTATAAATAATAAAATATCAAAAAATGTAGTTTTCAGATAATAAAAGAACTGTCAAAATTATTGTACAAGTATGAAATTCCATTTTATTGCAATTTTTACTAAAATTACTTTTCCAGTTTGGTTGAATGAGGAAGATATGAAAGGTATAGTAGATAGAAAAGAAAGTTTCATTGTTCTTTCCTAAAGAACAAAATTTTTTTTAATATGTAGATAATAGCACTGTTATTAGTAACAATGTGGCACACTTTAAATGGTATCGTTTTACGTGCACCGAAAAAATTTTACATTTTCGTGCTCTCGTTGCAACCGTGGAATAAATCCAATATGTGTAAACCATGGTTTTACAAAATAAACGCAGAACGAAACGCGTATAAATAAACAATAAAAATTTTTTGAAAGCCAACTCGACCGATTCTTAATTCACATATTCACTAAATTTTGTACAAATCTCTTTCCACCAATAGATTTATTGAATGACAATTAAGAAATTTTTATCAAAATAAAAAAGAAAGGAAATTTTTTCGAAATAATAATATTTAAAGCACTTTTCGTAAATAACAAATGCGTATCTTACGCATTGAATGCGTAAGAATATTATATTTTCATCGTCGAAGGTAGCAAGCTTTCCACAGAGTCTCGCTACGGATTCAAGTTACTACATAAATTACATAAAAATATACACGTTGCGCCGTTCTCGTTGTTACAATGTTCCAACGGCGCATTGTACGTCGAAAAAAAGAGGAAATGAAAAATAAAAATAAAAAAAAAAAAAGCAGAAAACGCTGGCAGGAAGAGGCTCTGAAGGATCCCAAAAGAGAAAAACGAGCGTTTGAACTTTCATGAAAATCCAGCATGTCCTGACCATATGGCCGGCGTATCCATCAACCGCAAAAGGCAAGCGAAAAATTAACGCGGTCGTTTCGTTGGGGCCGAGGATACCGCAATAAAATAAAAAAAAAAAAAAATAGAAAAAACAAAATTTGTCGCCCTCTGAATAGCAATTTTCGCGCGTCATACGAAATTCTACATGCATAGGATATTACACTTAACGTTTGGTATCGACCGGTTCGTGTTTTCGCGAATATCCCAGAATAATCAAACAGATGACTATTTTTTCGCTGTTGTCATCATGCTACGCATGTATTATTCAGATAGAATACAAATTCATTGGAACACGCGTTGTTCGTTCGAACGATTTTGATTTGTCATCCGAGTTCGCGTGAATTGTTGTTATTTTTGATATTGAAATATTAGCAAGTTTATTCGCGTGTTTAAAAATATGAATCATTTTTGAAGCCATTTTTTGAAAAATTCTTTATTTTAACACCGAAATGTATCATATCGTTCAAAATGGATTGTGTATAACAAAGAGTGTGTATCATTAAGTATTCAATTTCGAAATTCTATTAAAATTTTTTCTTTCCCTCTTAAAATATATTGCAGAATGATTGACGTGAATAACGGGATTGACAAAAACGGAACAGATGATTCATTTTAAGAAAACAATGATACTTTCCTGTTCCGAAAAAGTATTAACATCCTTATTCATGCGCAAAAATGGTGGCGTATAGGTTTTGTTAAGCCTACATTCAAATATTTCGGCTACTTTACGTTTAACATCAATTCTTCAACCAAGGCCATTTACCAATAGTGAATGACGTCATAGGTGACCTCTTATTTCGTAATCCAATGTAAGAGGCGACTTTGACTTTTACCTGATATGTTGCAGACTCATACATGAACAATACGGAATACGAAGTAAACGAGACAAATTATTCCATTCAAATTTTATTTAAATTCTATCTTTCAAAAGTTTTAACAAAATCTTTCAAAAGTTTTTAACAACAATCATATCTTGTATAAATCATTTGTATTTTTTTTTCCTTTATCGTTTCATTATGAAATCAATTTTTTTATCAATTTTATTGTTGGCATTAAAATTGACAATTTTCCAGAAAAGTGAAGTATATCTGTTCAATCTCTTACTGTTTCAAATTTTCCATCGCATCTCTGGCGAGCAACGGCAGCGAGTACATATCGAACGAAAAATTCGTTCTCATCTCGACCATACAACATACACGCGTAGGATGTATAAGAAGTCATTACTCTGGAGATTTCTAGTGTGCGTAGGTGGAGATTTAATAATCTAGTAATTACCCATCCCTGACCGTCTAAAACCCTAATCACGATGTCTTACGATCAATTCGATTTTTCAACGAGAACCCAAGTTGAACCCCGGCCAAGGAAGCCGCCAATAATCTTAATAACAGTAATAACAATACATGAATTATGCATCGTCACATCGATGTAACACGCATAAATGGCGAGAATGTTTCGCGATCTCGCCGCCTGGATCGTTGTTCGTTGTCTCGTTGTTGCATCAGGTTAGGAGAGTAACGATTAGTCGCGATTAACCGACGCTAAATTAGCGGACTTTACCGTGGCGGTTTCACAATAGGCTTCTCAGTCTCTTCGGGAACACGATCGTGAAAATAGGTTGTGTTACCATCACTGTGTTTAACGCCTGCTTTACCAAGGTTTTGTTCATCGAATCGTCCGCGTTAAGATATAACAATAAGATGGAATGGATTACGTGTTTGCGGTAAGGATTTCGATACGCAGATAGGATATTGACTTTTATGTGTATTCGTGATAGAATAATTGTGTAAATGAAAGAGTTTTTTAGCATTTTAGTGCACAAATTTCAATTGTGTACAAGATGTTTCATGTTAGGAAGAAACGTGATCTATCAGCCTTTTTGAGGTTATGCAACGAAAAGAAAGTTATTAATCTCAGTAAGTTATAAAATTTATCTATTTTTTGTGCATTATAAATATATCTTTGTAAAGAATTAGAAATTAAAAAAAGCATATTAGTAATTATTTACAAATATTCTCTCAAAGATGATTAGATTAAAATCATTCCATCACAATTTCTATATATTTTTACATCTTCAATTTTCCTATAAATATATCAAAAAGTCGCAAATATTCTCTAAAAGACTAGTCTAATACAAAGCGAGAAATCGTTAAATCACGAAATAAGTCGTCAATGCGTTTCGTTGATGTTAAAGCTTTTGCTGATAATACGATAGACCGATTGCGAGACAAACGAATCGACCTCACGGGCTGGAAAGCTTGTATTCTGCTTTTCTTGTGGCTGGTTAACATTGCGTAAGCGTGACACCGGACTGAACTCATCGACATCGTTTTACCATCGTTTCAACGTTATTCTAACACCTCGATCGGCAAGTATAATAGCCCTGAGCGCCGTGACGAGAGCCGGCCGGTGCATGTTTATTGAACAAACGACCGTCCCGTATCGCTCGCGATTCTCTTTCGCCCTGGGGACGCGCGATTACACACCTAGCATACTTATACATTGTGCAAAAGTCGCGTTGTGCCTTTGTGCCGCTATCCGGCCCATTGAAATTTCCCGCGCTCACGGTTAACTTTCTATGTTCCACGGTATAGTCTATGGACGAGATACAGTGAGGTCGTAAAATCGGTCTAGAAGATAAAGTCGACGTACTTTTAGGATTCTGAAACAGGTACAATAATATCACGGTAAATAAATATCACGAAATTATCTTTTCGACTCAATTTATTTTTTGAGCTCCTTGAAGTATTGAATATAAATGAAATAACGAGGAAACTTTAATATTTTTTTTTAATTGGATCTATATAAATAATTCATTCAAATGCGACTGTAATTTTGATGCAAAAAAAAGTATACAATTTTTATTTATTTATTTTTTTTTCTTTTTTTGTAACTCTATTATTTCTTGAACTTCTATAAACGTTCGACATAAATCTATTTTTTTAATACTAAAAGAATCAAAATATTCGTATTATTAGAGAATCTAGAGAAGTACCGGCAATAATTCTGAAGTGCAGCGTAATAATTCTCAACTATTTCATTTCATCGCGATAGTATAATCAAACTGCGTGCATTATCCTGTCGCGAAAGAAGGCACGTATCGGTCGGAAGCTTGTACATTCGATAATGTTCAGCCGGGTTCAATTAAGTTCCGTCCCAGTTCGGCGTCCGCTGTAAAAGCTAGGAGCGAGGAGAGGGCTTTGCAGCAAGGCGTCTCTATGCGCGCACTACATCGACAAGATTACCGCAGACCACACCAGTCTACGTACTTTGATACGAGCGTGAATATTTCAGGGTGCGAGGATCGATTTATCTCGACCTAGCATTACTCCAGTCACGGGTTATAATCGCCGCGAAAATCGACAGGGAAATCATCATCTTTCTTCTCTCGTCATATTTCCGCAATGCTCTGTGAATTATCGAAATCATCTTGATATCATTTTTAATTAAAAAAAATTACGATAATAAATTTGCAATAATAAAAACATCAATATAAGGATTTTTCAGTTTAAATAGCAATCAATATTAATACATTTTCCATTTGAAATTTAGATGAACATCATCTATATAATTTATTCTTTTTAAAACATCCGTCTTTTATTATTAGGATTAATCCAACGAGAATGATATTTTATATGAGATACGTATGTTATGTTAAAATAATTTTGATCGGTTTGATTTTGATTTTCGATGCTTATCTTCAGTTTTTGAGGGTGAGCCGTTCGTCATTGTAAATTGTCCACGTCCCATTGTCGACGCGGTACATTTTCACGTTGTTTTATTTTGTCTCGCTGCAGAAACTCGCATTTCACTTTCTCCAGGGGACGAATTCCAAATGGAATTCCAGCGAAAAGGGTGCGGACCGTGAACGCCCTCCTACGACACGCTCGAATCTCAACAGATCAAACGTTATACTCACAACGCGATATTTCCTTTTTAGATTCTTGCAATGTTTATTATGCTTTATATAAATTAAAAATTCATAAAATAAAATATCGAAAATCTTCAAACAAAAATATTTAAATATTAAAATAAGAAATTTAGATTTCAAATACTAAAAATTCGACATTTGAAAGTCAAATTTGAATTAAAAAATTGTAAAACAGATATATAAATCTTTTTCTTTTTCAAATTGATTTCGTAATTCGTAAAATTTTTCGTCTCTTCGATGATTCATCGTGAGTTGAATCATCATCTACGTAAGTTACTGACAATCACGGTTATCTTCGTGAGTTTATCTTCACGGTTATCTTCACGTGGAATCAGTTTTAAGATAGAAGATTGAAAACAAGATCTGCGGATATTTAACGGGGTAATGTGCAACAATATTTCACGCGTAGCACGCCGCCATTAAAAGCTGTCGCCAATGGCCGATGCATTACGCGCGAAAATCCAATTGTTCGTTTCGATTCTGGTTCTAAAACAAGATAAATGCGCGAATGCGAATGCGAAATTTGAAAACGGGGTGTGTGATCCGCGCGTCAAGCGGACATAAAACATTGTTTTTGAATTAAGCCGACTGTATTTTTAGGGAATAACCGGGTTGAATTTGACCTGGAATCTGTTTGCTTCCAGCAAACAATGGAATGGCTTTAGCAATTTAATTTTTTTAACAATTAAACGAATTTGCTATATGTAGCGGCAATTAATCTAAAATTTTGAAAAAAAAAAAAGCGTAGAATAATTGAAACATCGAATTAACTCTGGTAACTGAAAGTACCTTTTTACCAAATTATATTATTAATTTTTTCCTGGAATCAAAAATGGAAATGGTGATCATAAATGAAACGAATAGACATCGAATTGTTAAAATTTAACGACGAACCTTTAATAATTAAAAATAAAATATTTCAACTGTGCCAGATGAGTAATCAATGCAATAAATAACACACGATACAACGTACGTTCCCGATTCGTCAACCCTGTCTCCAGGAATCGCGAGTTTTTCTTCCCCCTTCGAGCAATTGCACATAATGCTTTCATCCATCTCCCATATAGAAACGATTGCGTCGAATCGCGCCGCTCGTATCGTACATCGGCTTGACTTTCCCGCGGCTCTAACAAATGGAAAGTATTTATCAACAACAGAGCGGCTTATTGTGGCCGCGAGTCCACGATTCCCTCTGGCTCGGGGATGATTCTGTACAAAAACACGTTGCTGGTATCGAGGTATGTGAGCAAAATAAAAGGCGAGATCTTGGAAGAAGTTATTGAACAATAGTGAAAGGCAAAAGGATGGATGGACAAAGGACAGTTACCAAGAATCACATGACAATCATTGAATAATGATGAATGTTATTTTTCAAGCTTCCCAGTTAGTTGCCAATTGGCAAACTAAGACTTATGATATTTTAATCAATCTTTCTATATTTATATGTATTTTGACACGAGTAATGCAAAAATTAGTATCTAGAGATCACTAGATCGTTCTAGTGACAATTGAATTTCAAGTCTCTTTTACCGAATCAATTTTATGAAATATACCTCGATTTTCAAAAATGTTCAAATATCTCGAAATTTTTTCCTTTCGATGTAGGTTTATTATATATTTTTTATTTCTGAAAATTTTTATTTCTCGGGAAAACTACGATCGATCTGTTATTTTGCAATATGAAAAAAAAAAGAAAAGCATTCTTAATTCAAAGTTTTCAAAATAAATGATCAATTACAAAAAGTAAATATTTTAACATTCCTTTTTCAACATCGAGTAACAAAAAAAAAGACTTTCGACTTAATTCACAAAAATTCCCCATTAATTTTCCTTCATAATCCTTCATAAACGCGTCACGAGTCTAAAATCTTCTCGAATAAGAAGCTCGAGGACACAAGATCACCTCATGCTCGTTTCGTTTTCAGTCACGGCCGTTCTGTTTGTTCTGCAATGATTTTGCAACGGCGTGTCGCTTTCTTTCGACGCAGACAGGAAGTGAAAGATCGTCGCGTTCAAAGAAAGGCGTTCCTTTATTTTCCACGATAATCCGTCTCTTGGCCGATAACGAATTGCCAGAGAAAGTGAGATTCCTCGTGATCCTCTCTCGTCTCTTCTCCTCTCGTGGACACGTTCCTGGAACTTTGTCGAACTTGTTTTCGAGACGAAAACACCCGCTGTGTTTTCCTATCCACGTGCGCTTATGCGGAGACACACCTGCAACGACTGTTTGTCCACGGATTTTACGACGATTGCAGTAGTAGTATTTAATCGGTTCTCAGTTGGGTCTGAATCGATCCTGATCACGGATGCAGCCGGAAGAAACGGTGATTGGAACGGAAAGCGAGAGGGTGAAAGCGTTTGGAAAGGTACGAGGAACAATCGGCGAAGAATGAGATTGGCACGGGGATCGTAATCGCGCATTAGATCATTGTCGTTTGAAAAGGTAGTGTTGTTGATTTGATTGAAAAAGTTGACGACTTTATTTTTGTTGTTTTTTTTTTTTTTTTTAAACAAATGAAAGAGGAAGTAACGAAGAAATTTATCGATGATCACGATAGAAATCCTATTGGAGAATTTTATTCTTTTTTCATTTGATTCATTTGATTTCATTTGATTTCATTTTTTATAGTGTTAATAATAGTGTAAATAAAAAAATTAAATAGTGTTAATAATGTAAAAAAAAATATTTATATAATATAATTTATAATATACATTTTTATGATCGACAAATTTTTAATTAAATTTATGCACATTTCCCGTATCTTTAATTTTTCATCTTTAATTTTTTTACGAGAAATTCTCTTCGCACAGTGTATCGTGGCGAGAGACAATTCTCGGTACAGTTTCTAGGTGACCCGCGTATTGCACAAGAATTTTTGTAACAACCGTGTGTAGTAGACGTAGCGGGGATTGCAAATGCGTGACGAAGGCCCAAAGAGCAGCTACGCAACGGTGACACGAGAACCGCTGCCTCTCTACGTAGAGATCAAAAGCTGCGTGCAACGGCACACGCCTCTCACTATTGCGAAAGTTGCTCGGCGCACGAGCAATTCCCAGATATATGAAACGCTCTGTCGAAGCAGATGATTTAACGTGTAGGAACGTATCGTCCACCTATGTATTCCTTTCCTCGCAAATCCCTCGATCCACCTCGCCTCGATGCCCCTGACAGTTTAATTGGCCCATTCAATTTATTACGATAAACGTCGAAAATTATCATCGTTCCCTTTAACGGTTCACGGTGACACACTTGCAAGTGTATTACGCGCGGTTTATGATGGCGAGCGTATATTGTTCGTTGTACGTAATTAGAGGTTAGGTTTTGGTGATTTTATTATAAACGAGGGAAGATAGTGGGTGTTGATTGGCTACTTGAGAAACATCGTTTCTTCGATAGTAATTGGCATTGAACGGATAATTATAGTGATACACAAATTGGTTACGAACATGGTGGTCAATTAAAGCAAATTAGATTTTTTAATAAAGATGATTATAAATTCCGACGAGAAGTTTAAAACTATTAAGAAGTGTAAAGCTTACCGATAAATTTGCAGAGTAGTTTATAAGATTCACATTGTACTCACCTGCAATAAAGAAAAAAAAAAAAATTTCTCATTAGATTTTCTATTTATTAAAATTTTAACGATATTTAAAATTTGTAATATAAATCAACACGAGTTCAAATAATTCTACGTAAAACTTTCCATGTTTCATCAAATGTAACCTAAAATTCTACTTTTTCTTCCTTTTTTTTTATTGTTAATTAAAACATCGAAATACAAGCATACAAATAAAAAAATAATCTCTTCCTATTATAAAAAATTCAGTGACCAAGTTATCAAAAGACTTTTCGAGAAGCGAACGATTTCTCCGCGCATGCGCCATCGATCACTTTTCGTGTCGCCGTTCAGTAACGGTATTGGGGACCGGAAAGGAAAGCTTCGATCTTGATTTCGGTTCGGTCAGCTAGGAGATCGCGATTCTACAGACGGTATTGTTCGCCAGTCGGACAGGTCTCTCATTTCCATGAGTTTCGTCACCTTCTTCGCTGCCCACTTTCTATCGTCGATTAAACGATTACATTACTAAACAGGCACGAGTAAACAGTCGTGGACGACTTTATTTGCGTTTAATAAACGTGATCTGTTTTGTCCTCCTTCGATTTGACGCATCAGATTCGCATGAATCGATTATGCTAAGACGATTAGAGAATACTTGGAACCGTGGCCCGGATTACATCACCCCGGAACAAGGGAGAAAAGAACATGTTCCAGCCGTTTGAACAGCCGATTGATTGCCAACGACTACGAAACGTCCCTGGTTAGGTGGCTAGGTTTCTCGATCGATGGCGAAGGCACGATTTCCTTGGCTCGATAGAATCGTTCAGGTGGACTCGTCCTGCCCTTTCGTTTTGCCGAGAGAAAGTTTCGTTCGGTCGCTTTCGAGGAATCGTCTCGATTTGCAGACGAAATAGTGATCCATACACAAGATCTAGCATATATGTTGCATCTTTCGAAACATAATTCATGAATAATGAGTAAATACATTATACTTAGTTCAAAATCAATGTAAAAATCTATACTACTAATAATAAACAGAATAAATTTGCTTTTATCAAAATTCTGAATTAAGATATATAAGATTTTTTAAGTCATAATCAAATAAATTAATCGTATCTATTCAATAGTATATTAGATCTAATTATTTACTATTAAATTGACATCACATTAATAATTTTTTCCAAAAAGAGCGTTGCAAATTTCCATACTTCAATAGCAATACAAATTTCCAACAATAGTTTACTCAAGTTCCGCCAGATTAGCGCTAGTATCGCGGCCTCTACATCAGGCGCTTACGGGTGGGGTCCCTCATACGGTTCATTTTACTTTCAATGTACAGGGATATTACTTAAAAAATAGAAGATAGAATTTTGATTAAATAAATTTGAAGTAGCCTAATATTACTATGAATTTATATCAATTTATTAATTGGTAAAATTAATCTATTGTTTTAATTTGATAGTTTAGGCTTCGGTATATCGTGAAGACTACCAGACGCGGTAATATCGCTTTGACACAGAATCGCGCAGCCAGTTTCCAGGCGACCCGGAGATGCAGAGGCTTACTCTGGCTGGCTGGCTGGCTGCGTTTCTAGCGTCTATCGATCCTATCGGCGAGGCTTTGGCGACGGCCACGCCGAATACATTTTCACACTGGCTGCTAGCGAAAATGTCTGTATACGCGGTGCAAAATCGACATTCGAGTCTGTGAAATTACGAAATATATCAGACGTGAAGTTCCAATTGATCATTCTGATACGAGAATTATTGATCGATAAGATTTTTTCTGATATTTATAATGATCATTCGATGACAATATGCAGAGAAATTAGTCATTTCCTCTTCAAATATTGTCGAAGAATATTGAAATTTAACATGTAGGTTGATACATTTCCATTTCCATATATTAAAATTAAAATCAAGATTGAAATTCAATTTTATCGTGAATCAATTTATTATATTCGTATCATAATTTCAGATACCAATATCGTCCAATATTATGAAGGCTTAGATTAATATTTTTACTCTTTTCTTCCAGTACATGTTTCCTACGATCTACAAAGGAAACAATGCAAAAATATATGTTAATTTCATCACGATTTAAAATCAGAAAAAATAATATAAATTATTATATTGTTAGATATAATATTAGATATACTTATTTTTCTCTAAAAATATGGAACTATGTCCGGTATTATTACCACGCAGCAAACAAACGGATGATCGTTGCCCATTTGAAGATATAATTCGACTCTCGATCGAATGATGCGCGGCGCGTGTAAGAAACATTCGCGGCATCCAATGGTATGCGGGCAAGAATGCCACCGCGATGGGATACAATAGTGATCTAGAATGCGGAAGCGCTGAATTACATACTGGCAACCAATTAATTAACGGGTTAAGTACGTCAATCGAAATTCTCTGGTTAATCGATGCCGGCTGCTATAACTCGCGTATCGAATTGTTTCTTGTTTGCAAAACAAAATTTTTTAGATTAAGAACTTAACCTAACTTTTATAATTTTTTTGTTATAAAAAATATAAAAATATAATATAAAAAAGAAAAATAAAAAGAGAAAGATAT
Organism: Apis laboriosa; assembly: GCF_014066325.1. Lineage (NCBI taxonomy): Eukaryota > Metazoa > Arthropoda > Insecta > Hymenoptera > Apidae > Apis > Apis laboriosa. The sequence goes on from NW_025224135.1 coordinate 5,919,591, forward strand.
TATTCAATAATAATAATAATAATCAATCATTTTGAGATTAAAGATTTCTTAATTTTCTTTCCTTCCAATTCTTTTTTTTAATATTTAAAGTAAGGGAAAATGGTGTAGATACAATGAGGGAAATAAAAAATAATAGAATATTTAGATGTATTTTAAATTATAATTAAATGAAGTTTTAAATGTTTCTCGAAATTTTTGATTTACACGTATGTAAAATTAAATTTTTCAACGAACGAGAAAATCACGAATTTTGAATTGAATTTTTGAAACGAATCAGCTTGTATGAAAATCATAATTATATTATGGAATCATTTGCAATGAAATACGTTTACCTTTTAGCTATTCTTTGCGGTGTATATTTTATTTTTCATATTACATTTCATATTACATATTTTTCATATATGTGCTTTAAATTGTTGAAAATATATGTATAACTTGGTTTATTTTACGCATTTATTTTTGAAGTAAATACATTATTTTACAGATGAGGAACAAACAGTTAAAATATAAAAATATTTTACAACGTAATGTTCGTGTATAAATCTCATGAAATGAATTGAAGTTTTATATTCATAATTTATATTATTTACATAATATATTTAGAGTTTATATTATTCTTATTTATATGACATTATATTACACTTCAACTTTAAAAATTTTTAATTTTCATCTGTAAGTTGCAATTAATCTCTTAACTTTATTGCAATTATCCATAACATTGAAATGTATAATAAATAATAATTTTTTCCTTTCAAAATTATTTTTATATAATTTAAAAAAAATATATTCAAAATTTTCGTATAATATTATATTAAAATTTTGATTATAAGTGACATAATTTTTATATAATCTTTAAAATTTTTAAGAAAAAAATAATTACATTATATTATTTTCCTTAAAATTATTCAATTTTTATATGAAATATTTTAAAAATTTCAAAAGTGAGATATAACAAAATAAAATTAATTATATGAGAGATTAAAATAAAATATAAAACTATTTTCTTAGGCAAAATTCCTATGATTGAAGTTACAATGATAGTAATATTAACCTTATACTTAGTATTTATTATTTCCTCTGTGTATATACATCACAAAAGAATTCTTTAAAAAAAAGTTAAGTTTCGAAAGTATCGGTGTCTCGACAAAGGAATGAAGAAAATCACGGTCATATAAAAAAAAATAGCTGACAATCGCTAGCAAGTTGGCTGGTTGTCGTATTATTTCGTGCGAGCGGGAAATTACCATGACAAAGCCGAAATTGCCTGAGCCGTAGCGAGCAACCCTAAGCAGGACGATATACCGACGGAGCATTGGTCCGGCGGCGTGTGAGCGCGCATGCGCACTGGCGTGTTGTTGTGTGGCGACCGTCCGCCTAATTGCAGGTGACGGCCGCTGCAAATTCGCCCTTTGGATCGGCCTGTCTGTCTTCCTCTCACTCTTTCTTTCGCTTTCGTCTCTCTATCTATCCTCTGTCTTCGTATTCTCTCTTTCTCTTTACTATATCGAGCTTTCGAATCGAGAATTGCTACGTTGTTGGTTGGAATACGATCCTTCTATTACCGCTTTGTTACAAACAAAGCCTTCGTGTGTATACTTTGTATTACGAGGCACAGGTCATATATTTCTTTTGCGAATTGGTTGGAAAAATTTAAATGTTTATAGAATTATAAAATTATTATAATAATAAAGAGGAAGAAGGAAGTAATGAACTAATTCATTGATAACCTAAACATAAACTACATAATTTTATTTCTACTAATATTATAGATGACATAATGATATATTTTTGAATTTAATGAAACTATCAAAAAATATTTTTAAAAAAGAATGTATAAAGATACATGAAAGTTCCAAACAAGTTAATTTACGTTACACTTCTCTGATCGGACCATTAATTTTATGATACATAATATAGCATCGAATTTATCACACCATGCGCAAAAAAAGGGTTCTTAATTTTAACGATTAGTCTCCAAATGCAATTAAAGAGATGGTATATAGGCGTGGTTTTTAATTTAGATACTGTAATAGATTAAGAAGGATTATACGCTTATAATAAACCGTAAAATTTAATTGTAACGAGAAACCGACTTAACTCGAATCTATTTCATTAAAAACAAACCAGAAAAAATTATATACGTAACACGTAAAATTTGCTTACGTTCTGAAAAATAATCTGATATAAAATTGTTTATATTAATTTCTAATATGTTTATTTAAACTTTAATTATTGATATTAATTCAAAAATTGAAATTATGATATTTGAAATTTTAAAATTATGATAATAAAGACAATGTATCTTTCTTATAAATATTTCATAGAAATTTTACATCAACAAAAATGCAAAAAATATATCAAAATATTCATAAAATATTAATTTATATAAAAAAATTTCGATAATTTTTAAGTTTGAAAAAATCTAAATGTTAAAGAATTGTTAGTAGTTAAGAGAGATGATAATTATAAAAATTATATCACAAAGCATCGAGGAAAGGCAAGAAAAAAAGCGGAAAAATTCTTCGAAAGATTCGACGTTCCGCACGGTTCTAATTCGACGGCGAGGTTTCGCTTCGGCGTAATTTGCTCTCGACTTTCACGGAGATCAGCGAAGAAAGTGCATCGAAGAAATGGGAGCGCAAAAGGCGTCGCCTGAGAGGATCTAAGTGCCAAGTTTCTCGAATAATCGAGAACCTTTCGAAGCTGCTCTCTCGCTGTTGATTCATTTCATCGTGTGGCATGATCTTTAAACAATAACTAACAAAAAATATATATATATATATTTTCTCTTTACGATAAACGTATGAATTTTGTGGTTTTAAAAATTTTTTAAACAAATGGAATATCGAAATTAAATAAAATTGTTAATAAATATTGATCTGTATTATTGTATATATGTTAAATTTGTTGTTATAATAGTAGAAGTTATTTCGTTTTATAGAGATCATATTAGCTTTATCTATGATTTTAATATAACAAGAAAATTAACGATGATTATATTTGTAAAATATACATTATAATACGTGATATAAATTTGGAATATTTTTTGATAAAAATTGAAACTTGTTCATAAATAATAAATAGATATTTTATTTTAATATTTTAGAAAAATATATTATTTTACAGACGACCTGTTTGTTTAATTTAAATAAAAAAATTACATTGCATAAAAATACTTGACACAAAATCAATTTTTGGGACTTCTTTTAATACGAATTAAACGTCTCTTGCAAATTCACAAATACTTGGAAATTTTAAAAATTATTTTACTTTACACAAGATCTATTTTTTTGTTTCATGTTTCAATTTTTTTTTTTTTACAAGAAATTACTTTGTCCGATAGAAGCTGCGCTAGTTGTATTTTAAATAGATTAAAAAATCAAGATCAATTATCACACAAAGATGAATTATATATATATATCACTTACTGAAATTGAATTCGTCGATTAAAATTTGCAATATCTACTTATTTAAATGATATGTATGTTTGAATAAGCACTGATTACGTTTAATATCGGTCGCTCGTTGAATTGAATATCAATTGTGATGAATGTGGATAAACAATTATATTATGTAATCTTAGTTACACATAATTATATTAGATTAAAGTTATAAATACGTGATTTGATTTTGTACAAATCATTCCATTTTTCTATCGAATATAAAAAAATTAAACTTCCTGTAATAAATCCTTCGTATGAAATAAATAAAGTCATAGTTATTTATTAAAATAAAAAAATATTAAGTGATAAATTTTATCGATATAGTTATAATTTTGTATTTTTTATTATCATTTATTTTGTAAATCTCCTTTTTTTATAAAATTTATTAAAATTTATTATAAAATTTTCAAACTGAATCGAATTTTAATTTATATAATATATGAATATAAAAACAGGTACAAGAGATAAAGATTGGATAAAAGAGAAATTGCTAAAAAAAAAAAAAAAGAACATTAGTAATATTGATATATACTCTGAACGCAAATATATTAAATAGAAAATCCAAATTGTCACATAAATTGTAAATACCACACGATAATTTATATACCTTCGTATTTTTTATTTCTTTAAGACTGAAAAAATGATATAATTAACCCTTTGAAAAATTTTACAAATTTTCCTACAATTTTAAAAATATAACAGCATTGTATCTCATCATAATTCAACCGAATGTCATTCACCCGGAAAATTTCTATTACGTTTCATTATCTTCATCGTAAAATCCACGAGCAAAACACACTAACCATCCTTCTTACTTTAAACACGTTCAGGATCCATTGTCGATGTCCATTTCTCGTTCGTGTCCACGCCTCTCAAAGGGTTAACAGGTTAAATCTCCTTCATTCGACGCGTTTCGTACCTTCATCCTCCTCTTTTTCTTTGTCTTACCAAAAAACCCGTTTGCTCTCGGTCGAAAAAAAATATAAATAAAAAAAAAAAAAAAATCTCTTACTCTTCCATTCCTGTACTTCGCAACCATCTCACCCAACACAGTCGAAACGAAATCGAAACGCAATGGAACACGACCGTTCGAAAATCCCTGAAAATCGTGGAAGGCACAGGTGACGTGGGCCAGAAACAAATCGCGGTAATGAAAATTGAACGGCGGATTACACCGAATCGGTTCGAGACAAACAGCAGGGCGAGGAAGCTTCGCAACAGTTCGTCGGTGAAATTGTGCACGTTCCCTTCCTATTCTCCTTTTCTTTCTTTCTTTCCTTCTCTTTCTCTCTTTCTCTCTATCTCTCTCTATCTCTCTTTATTTTCTTCTTTTATTTCCGTACGTTGTTTCCAGGGACGCGTACACCAACTTTCTCTCTTTCTCTTCTATCCGAGACTGTCCTTCTCTCTTCTCCTTCTCTTTTTTTTCCGTACGCCAGTTTCGTTACTCCTCCCTCCCCCCTACTTGCTCTTCGGCCGAGAGCACCACCGCTGGTCGATGCTCTTTTTTCCTGCAAACGAACACCGAGAGAGCGCAAGCTCGCGGATTTGCGTGCTCCCTCTGCCCACGTTCGTTCGGAAGCATACCGGCCGGAAATGTTAACACTTTGTCGACTGCGGCCAAGTTGCTGCTAGCTACTATGTCGCGCACGTTTTACGAATACGTTATCGCAATCTTTCAAATCACTTGGAATATTAATTGAGATTATACGAATTTTGATAGTTGCAATGTGATATCTTACTATTAATACTTAAGAATTTAAAAAAGATCACTGAAATCGAAACCTTCAAAAATTAGAATAATAATCGTCGAGAGATCGTAAATTGTTCGTAATTGCACCTATAAGCTGAATGGCGCATAAGGAGTAAAAGGGATTAGGCTTCTACCTAATCCTTGCCAGAGAGGTTCATCTGCATAGGAATGAAATTTTTATATCCTTAAGGATTCGAGATTAGATTTTGGAACAGATATTCAGTTGCTATTTTTTATCGTTTCATCTCATACCATTTCTTTTCACCGACTTTTGTCACGCGATTCGTTCGTAGATACGATCGACTCGACCAGTAATACGTGTGATATTCTATATTGTAACTTACGTTTCTCAATTTCGAAACTTTCTCGATTCGAAGAGTTAATTATCTTCGAAGATAAAATATATAAAGGGATCTCGACTATTTCAGTATCGTAGGTTGATTGGAATAAATTGAGTTATTAACTGTTAAGCTAAGTGGATGAGTAATGCAGGAGACGAAGAGGGATAATAGTTTCTCCACCGATATATAGAACATTGATAGTTGATCTTGATGATGGATTTAGTAGGGGAAAGTAGCGGTGAAAGGTGGTGGTGTCGTCTTTGATTTATTTAGCGGAAGATTGTAATTATGTATCTACTAAGTACTAAGGAGTAACTAAGTAAAGAGAGATTATGTTATCAAGTTCGAAATATAACTTCCTGTTTACTTTACACGTTATAACCTTTACACGCAATCCATAGAAATAATAACTTGTGCGTTGTATTATAAAATTGTATTCAGCGATCATCTCAAGCATTTTAGCTATTAAACGTAGCTATCTCGCCACGATATGTGCTTCGTATACTCGTTTACCACAGTTTATAGTAATAAAAGATTCAAAGAGAAAAGAGACTTTAAAAGCTTGTAAAACTCACCGAGAGAAATTTAAAATGTTTAACCATCATTAACCGAAATAAAAACAATGGATCTTCTGAAAGCTTCTGAACGTATCAACATTAACTGTTATTACAGCTTCACCATCTTTCACGCAATCAATTCTAAATCTAATTTAACCTAACCTAACCTAATTCTTGAAAAACTTCTTTCCCAAAAAACCTAAACACGGATATTTAATCGAAATAAAAACAGTTTCTCAGTTCACGTTATTACGAATCCACGTGCCATTTTCTAAACCTAACCTAACCTAATTCAATTCTTTCCTTCTTTTCCAAAAAAAAAAACCTCGCTGTTCAATTAATCTGAATTAATCTCTCTTCCAGAATTTTTTAGAATATCTGCCTATTAAATTCGTTCAAGGAGCATAATCGCGAGTCCTGCTGCTTCGACCTGAGCGTGCGCATCTTTCGGCCGACCGTTAACGAGAGTTTCTAACGATGCAATTAAGGCGCATCGGCAGGTGGATCGAGAATAGGCAGGATCGTTCGGTTGACCCTTGTACCCTGACTCCTTTTAACCCGCGTTTCGGCGACGAGTATGCAAGTTACATGCCTTCATAAAATCCCGTTTACGACGGGCTAGATTTCCGGGATGTTGATAATGAGGCGGCTGCACGCATCACCAGTCCTGAATACTGTATATCCCTCGCGAGTTCATCCGCATCGCGAAAATGTTCGTAAATTACGATCGTTAAGAAGCGCCGTTTCCCTTTCTCGCGTTCCTTCTTTTTATTTTTTTTTTTTTCCCCTTTTATTTTTCTTAACGCACGTAGTTGATCGAACGAAAAAGTAGAAGTCACGTTTTACGTTCAGCGTTTCGTTGACTTGATTTTGATGATCGTTTCGCGATTTTCGCGTCTTTTTCGTGATTATTAATCCGCTCTCATCCGAGAGTCCAATTTTTTATTTGACAATAGGAATATTATTTTATCGGTTATAATTTAGTATGTCAAGAAATATTGAGTATTTGTCGAAGTAATGTTAAAAAAAAAAAATGATCTTTCGTTAAGACAGTATCGAAAATAAGATGGCCTACAGTAGAGATTACAAGTTTTGGTTTCGTCAAGGATCCTGACGAAGGATAACTCTCGCGCGACTATCTTAACTTCGTGCAAGTCTAAGAACGTTCCTGGTTACCTCATCATATCCCTTGAAACTTACTTTAGGCAAAGATGCTCGCAAAATTTGAAAAATAGAGTTCAATTTGATCCCAGCAACTTGTTTCTTCTTTCTCATCTGAATTTTCATAATATTTTAATTATCACATTTTTTCTTGCGAATAACCAAACTAAAAAAATAACACGATTAAATCATCGTTTAAACATCGAAATATTATCTTTTCCATTGAATTTAAAAATATCACATTAATAACAGAATGATCTAAAATGATCAAAAGAGAGAAAAAAAAATGTAAAAAAGATAACGATAAATAAAAATATCGCAATTATTCGCAAAATAAAAATAAATAATTAATAAATAAATAATTGCTTTGATCGAAAAGCTCTAAAAAAAAAAAAAAGAGTAGCCTGATTGTTCTCAGTCGTCGAAAAGACGCGACACGAGACCAACAAGCCGAAAAATGGCCGCCCTCCGGTAGGGCCAACAGTCGAATACGGCTCGTTCCCCGAATAATTTGGCATTTGAGGACGACGATAGTGTCCGTGAAAAGCGAAATGGTAAATAATGAATCGACGTTAATGCGCTTGCAATAATTTCTCTATATTAACATCGTCACCAACGTTGGACTCGTTGCACCTGCATTATCAGATTACACGTGCAGCTGCTTCCCCGTCCTGCCTCTGGAATCGCGCCGCCACATTTTACGAGCAGTTTATGCGCAACGCAGCGTGCCTCCACCGCTAAATTATTGAATCTAAGACGACATGAAAGCTTCGATCCGTATCATACGACAAGGATGATTTGCACTCCGCGAGACTCTATCTACACTTCTGATTCTATATTTATACATGTATAAAATGTATCATAACTCTATGTTTCGGGATTGGTGGTCATTTGATCATTTCATGATGAAGCAATAAACATGCACGTAGAAATATATGAAAGAAAGGATAGAAAGAGTTGAAGAGAATTTTCAAAATGGGATACGCGAGTATCAATATTTAATGGGATTTTAATGGGTTTCAAAATAAGGACTTTTTGCCAGTAACAACAATCATTATAAGAAAAACGTTTTTCAATTTTTGTCCGATAAATTTAAAAAAAAAATCCTTGTGAGAGTGTAATACGATATTCATAGTAGATCGCAAGATCTGATTGTTCAGAGGTTATCTCTTCTATTTTATTTCAAGGTAAGCATAGCTGCTACTTTGTTATTGAATCTCGCCTATCTTTTTCTTTTTTTTTTTCGTCTGTTCCATGTAAATACGACACGATAAGATCTCTTTAAATTTCCATAATTCGAATCTCTGCTTTTACTTTTTTCCTGCAATTTCTATTTATTATTATCTTCTCGATTTCTTCCAAATCTTTTTTTTTTTTTTTTTTGAGATATCGACTGTCAAATTCAAATTGGATCGAAAAATGATCCAAAAAAAAAAGAAAAGAAAAGGTAATAACTCGAATTATTTTAGCTTCACCGAAACGCAAGACGAGAAAATGCGAGAATTTATCCCCGCGAAAGCACAATCAACAACGAGGCTTGCATAGAAAAATGCAACGGCGCGAACCTTTTTGGGTCACGGAAGCTGCAGCGAGAAATTCACGCTTACAAAGTGCACCGGCCAACTGAAAAACCCTGGGCGGTTCCATAAAATATCTAACGAATGGTGCATCGTCCCGAGTCCCTCTCTATCCATCCACCCATCTCTTCCTCGCTCTCTCTTACTTGGCCGAGGACCGCATTATGAAAATGCATCCGTCAAGCCTGATATTTCATGAACGCGATACCCGTACGAGTTCGAGATCCTGCGACTTCGAGATACGATAAACTGAAATCATCGACTGCTATGCGAATCGATTACCATTTTTAAACCTTTGAAAAACATTGTCTTCTTGGGAGAAACGAGTCACGAAGTATAGGATATAAAATACGAAATTTCTCGAAATCGAAAAAGAAGATTTTAAATAAGATAAAATTAAAATTCGATCGATATCTTCGACAATTTTTTGATCATTTTAAGATCATAGTTTTACATTTTTTTATCCAGAGAATAATAATTACTTCGCATTACAAATCTCGTGCAAATATAGATCTCTCTAAAAATCTATTTAATTTGATCTATTTAATCTATCCATAAAATCTAATCTATCTATAAAAATCTATTTAATAATTTGAAAATATTAACACGGATTAATATTTGTTTTCTTCTTTTAATCGAGATCAACAAATTTCGCGCTGTAAATTGCGCAAAAAAAAAAAAAAGAAAACCGATCCAGCGACTCTTAATCACCGTCGCGCGGCAAGATTTAACGGAGGAGAGAATCCTCGTTGACACGTTCTCGGATAAATGTCGAGGAAGGGAAGGAAAGCAGCGTAACGGAGTATTTCCAAATCCCCTGACGTCCCCTAGCCGAGTATCGACAGGAGAGCGATGCCGATGATAGGGCCTGGCCGTAGATGTAGCACGAATTTCGTGACCTGGATAGCGAGCAGAAATGGAGGAAAGCTTCTCTCGCGTTAACTATTCGCTTCGACGTAAAATTTCTCTTTTTTTTTTTTTTTTATTTAATCTTTTTTTTCTCTCTCTCTCGTTCGATATGACGTGGAAATGAGCGAATTTCGCATGTCTTGCGAAGCACTTATAACGCTATTTCATATATCATTCTTTTGAAAAAATTAATTTCAACCCCTGATTAAATGGTGACCGCGTTTTAATTTTATTATACTTTAGAGAGAATTCTTTTTTTTTTTTTTTTTGGTATTGTATATAATGCAGAATTTTTTCTTTGTAAAATAATTCGATCTGTTTACGATTTTTTAGAAAAAAATTTCACAAAGGAATTTTTGTAAATAGTTCATCAAAATATTTGCTTTAAATTGATGAAAATGAATACAATCGTAGGATCTGCTTAATTTCAAATATTTTTCGAAAGTATCTCTTTTTCAAACATGATAATCTTCGCCTGAAGATTTTCTTTTACTGTAGTTCTTTTCTACTATAGTTTAAACAAATGATAATAAGAATAAAAAATGAGACAAAATATTAATGAGAAATAAAAATAGTTTTCAAAATACTCGTGCTTATCTTTTGACTTTTTTTCCACATTTTGCTACAATTTGCTCGCGAAATGATGTTCGACGCGTTAACGTTCTCACAAATTGGAGAGAGTACATTGTCGAACGACAAAGTTTTATCGACGTGTATTTCGTAATTCGCGAATAATCGCGCGATGTATCAACGATAATATCGGGTCATACTATTGGGGAGTCGGCAAGATTAACTGGAAATTATGAGAATATATTCACGTGGCGAACGGCTTCGTAAATTAATTTGCATCTAACTCGACGTTACCGGTGCAATAAAACACGACAGCGCCATGCGGCCAACTCGTGGGAATCATTAAAACGGACATGCATAATGCGAAATTTAATTGGAATAGGTTCGACGAGAAATTAAAATATTATTGGCGGAGAGAAGATGCCGGTGGAAAGATGGTGAAGAAAAAAATCTTCTCGATTACATCGATTAACTTCCCAGTTTCTTAATTATTTTGTAGAGAATTTAAAGGACTGTTAATAAGAAAATAAATTAAGAGAAAATTATTTTATCCAAACGATGAATATTATAATGCTTCGACCACTTGCATGTAAATATCGTATTATATTCTCTACGAATAACATATTCATTTTCGTTCATTTCAATTGATAATGTGTTTTGCTAATGTGTTAAGAAAAATAAGAAATAGACGAGATTACTCAACTTTATTTTAATATTTCACGAAAGCACGTTTGCCCTCGATTTTCTTTAATCGACACGATGGACTCTGATCACGTTAGAACTTGACAATTTTACGAGGATCGACAGTACCTAATGACCATCGAAGGAAGGAAGGAAAGGACGACGGGAAAAGTCGACTAATTTGCATGTCTATCGGTTTTGTTCCACCGTTGTTCGATCGTCTCAGGTTTTTATATATAAAATCATTTTAATTGGCTTTTCATTACGTGATTTTACTTTCGAAATATGGCAAAAATGTTTATATCGTTATATATTGATAATCAAATTCGAGTTCAATGAATTTATATATACGTATAAAATAATTAAGACAGAAACATTTATATTAGGAACAAATATACAGCGTATATAAGAATATTTGATACCTGGAATACAAGTTTCATTTCAGAAATGAAATCCTATCAAGGACGGAATTACGTACGTTCGAACGAATATCCGCCATCGTGAGTACCGAACGATCATCCTTAAAAGCAGGTAAGTAGAATCGGCGGTGTACCGAAACGTTGCGTGCGAGCAACGTTCCATCGTTGCTCCACAATGGCCAGGATATTACGACAAAATGGGCAAGTCGAGGTTTCTTTCTCAACCGCCTTTCCAGCCGTGTCGCCAGTTGCAAACGAGGTCAATGTTTACCACGACGAAACATCCGAGTGAGGAGGCGCGGTTAAACCGCTATATATATATATATATATATATATATATATATGTATATATTATACATTCCAAGAAATACGATGATAAATATCACAAGATAAGGAATTAATTCAATTAGTTTAAATAAACGCTCTTTTCATTACATAGATCATTATAGTATACATTAACGTATGATGATACTTTTCTCGAATAATCACAAATCTATTTAATTTCAATCCCTTGTTTAAAACTAAATCTCTGTAACTAATTCACAATGCGTCACAATTCGAATCGATCTGCAAAGCGAAAACTCGGTAGAATCTTGATTATCTTGCGCGTCAAGTAGAAAGCTCGACGATTGTTCAGCCGGCGACAACCGTTGCTCGATGGCGCACACCATCAAGATCGCCACAAATCTGCGACAAATCGTGCTTCGAGCTCCGACCATTCCAACGTTCGATCTGGCTTTCGCGGGAGAACGCGGCTGGCTCGCGACAAAAATAAAATAATTGCGACTCTCCCGTGGTAGGCTTCGTGGACCAACTCTATCTCTCGTTTCCATCCATCCTGGCTCCCGTTGTTCCCCTTTTTCGTTCTTTTTTCGTCTCTCTGTCGTTCGTTTGTTCGAAGGGTTAGTGGAGAGCGCAGGGAAAACCCGCAACGACGGTATAGTTCGAGCGTGGAACAACGGGGATAGGTAGATGGCGGATGATGGCCTCTCTCTATACGCGCGTTCGCCATTTCTAATACGTCTGGACGTAACTGGACGTTATAGGTACGTGAATGGAAGCCATCGTTAGAATAACTCGATCTCAAATTCTATGGATACGAATGGAGAAACGAAGAGAATGATTGTTCGAATTTTAGGTTACTAGATCCGTGTGAATTCTTATTTTTATGGATATTTGAAATGAATTGTAGAAACTTTAATACAAAGTATAACAGAGAAAGGGGAATAAATTGCAGTACGGGGAATTATTGACAAGTTTGATAAACCGAACAGTATTGCGTTAATTGCGCTAAAATGATCGATTCTTAATACGAGCGGCCAATTGGCGAACGGCGCATACGCTATTAAGTGCGCAGCGTGAAAATGGCAGTTTGTAAAATAGGTAAAGCATAAATATTCGCCATTGACCTGTGGCGAAGGTAAAACAACGTTATTGGGCACACTCCCAATATCTGGATATCGGACTATAATTAAGCTCTATTCTTTGCGGGAATTAACTTCTACCATCCGCGAAAATTCACCTGCAGATGTCGCGAAACAACATTCTGTACTAATAAAGAAAGAATAAAAAGTATTCATAAAGTTCCTAAATCGTAATTATAAGCATTTTTCTTTCAAACAAATAGAGTCTATATTATTTGTAATATAAAAAAAAAGATATTAATATTAATATTATTCGTTAGAAAATAATCCTTTTTACATAAAATTTTAATAAAAATAAAAATAGTAATAATAATTGAAAGCAAATCAAATATTCTCACATTTCAAAATATTTAAGTTTCAAATAGAAAATTCTACTTATTTCATATATCATTCTTAGCTTAATACATTACCGCGCTTGCGCGTGTTCAGAGAAAGTCTTCAACAATTTCGCGCGGTCAGTTTAAATTTTGCAATCAATAATTCCAAGCTCCTAAAATTTAACGATTCGTCGCTCCACCATACGTACGTAGGACTTTCAACCGTATCTATATCTTCCGAATAAAAGGTCGAGGATCGTGGAAAATTCGCGACGATGGTTTCGCATCAACTCAGCCAACATAGCCGAAGCGTAGCATACTCGCCATACCGAAAATATCAATATGCACGGAATGACTCGACCGGTGATACAGGAAGCTGACTCACACGCGAGAGACGCGTGCATACAGCCACACACAGTCGAGCCACGGCGTGCTCTAACAGTATTGCACACGCATTTACACGTTTCGAGTTCCCCTCCTCCTCGTTTCGAGCTTCCAATTCTCCCACCACTGCCCACCACATTGCACCTTCTCTGCCATCCCCACCAACACAACCCCTCTCTAACGCTGCAACCACTACCACCATCGACTTTCCCACCCCTCCAATATCCACCGCTTTCTCCCCACCACTCGACTCTATCTTCCACACTTCTCTCGCTTCGACGACATCGCTCTCGCTCTTTCGACAGTCCCACCTGCGGTGAACAACACCGAGTCCTTGTCTATGAACTCGTGAGTTCGTCGACAGGAAAGGACCGTAAGAGGGAAGGGAGCAGAGAGGCAGACGAAGGGCGAGGATGAGGGAAAAAGGAGCGAGAAGAGATGGCGTGGTGGGGAGGGAACGACGAAGCGGAGCGCAGGATATGCAGTCGATGTGTGTTAGAGAATCTACCGCTACCTTTCCGCATATCCTTTCTCCGTGAAGGCAGCGTGCGCGCGTACAGTCCGCGCCGATTTACCGGGGAGGAAAGGCGGCCGCGGCCTATCTTGTAGAGTACCTACCACTCTCGACTCGCGGCCGCTGTACTTATCGCGTTGTTACGCTGTGATGCCAGCAACACAGAGAAGGCGTGCACGCGCGCGTGCGCGCTCGAGTGCGCGCTCGTAGTGTCCTAAGCAAAAGCCTCGGGGCATTCCTCGACTCGGCCTCGCTTGGCCTGACTTGGCGTGGTCTGGCCTGGCGTTACTTCGATCGTTCGCCACTGTTCCGAAGGCATACTGCGCTGAGAACATGTTATGAAAAATGTAGACGAAATTGTATTTATGGAGATTCGTTTTCGGATTCTTGGAACATTATTTTATGGACTTCGTTGAATTTTATTCTTTTCTTATGAAAGATAATATATTTTATAGACTTTCTTCGCTTTTTCTTTTTTATCTTAAATATTATATAAGATGAATTATTTTTCATCTTATTTCGATAAAAAATTCAAAAATGCAGTAAGATTAAGTAAAATTAAATTTGTTGGACAAAGTTAATAAATTATAACTACATTTATTTGATATAATTGTAATGATCGATTGTACGTATGATAATAATAATATAATATTGGGCATTTTTTTTAGTATTTTGATTACCGTACATTTTCCATAATTCTGAGTGTTACTATCCGTAGGCATCATTTTTTATGACGATAGATATATGGAACGTTCGATCAGCCCGGAGCAGGATACGATTAAACGATAATTGGATCACCGGCGGACAGGAGAATTCGATTTTTTGTCCCTTTCATTTTAATTGGATGCGATATAATAGAAGGTAGGCGCGTGCCAAAACACGTTCGCGAAAATATTCCGCGTTCCGTTGGCAATCGGTCCTGCCGTTCATTGGCTCGCGATCAATCCGCTCAGTCGTGGATGTTCGATGAATTTTCGGCCGAGATTTGATTTTTTATTGGCTGGTTATCACATTATCCCGTTGAAATAGCCATTTTCGAGACCTTGGAAAAAATTGAAATAATCACAGGAACTGAAAATTTATTTTCATGGACTCTTGTATGTTGCAGACTATATATAGATGAAGATTATATAACGATAGAAGTTATATATATAAATAATGAAAAATGTAAAATTTCTCTGAATTATTCTAAAGAAACTAAATCTGATTATTGAAAAAGATAAAATATAAATCTTTAATCAGTTTCTTTTGGTACTGAGAGAAAATAACATAGAAAAGGAACTCTGAACGATGAATAGGCAATTAACGTGACTTTTCCATGTTTACTAAAAATAGTGTAAAAATGTTTTTATAGAATGGACCTGACAAAATATTAATATCTCTTTTTTAACGAAGTTTTTCATAAATGTATAATGACGTAAGGAAAAATACTTCTTATTTACAATTTTTTAAATTTTCAAAGTAAACAATTTCTAATTGGAACAAAATTTGTTATTATTTTATACAATTTTTTTACATAAAAATTTATTTTAACTGTAAAAACGAATTTAAAACGTCTTTTCGAAAAAAATATTATCTTAAGCTGAATACACTTTTAACATAATAGTACCAGCGAGCCAAAATGGTACATTATACTTAGCCACTAAGAATGCTAAGAAAACACAATATCCTCTGGCTACGAATTTATGCAAAGATGAAATACGTTCAATTTTTTTTATCGACGAACAAAAGAGAAACTTGTAAGTCGAAAAGATAAAAAAAAAAAAGAAAAATAAATAAAAACGAACCGAATCATTAAAACATTATCTCTAAAACCTTGACAAAAATTCCTTGACTGTTAAACCATCCATTAAAATGAATTATAGAAATTAACGTATCCGTTAATTTTGCCTCAAACTAATCATCATTCGGCACACGAAATAGCAAGTTTGAAAACTCGTTACTCGAGTTATATGTACAAACCCCTGTTAAACCCTGTTTTCTCCCTAAAATCTCTGCCTACAGCATCTTCGAAACTCCTCTCGATTCTTTTCTCGACCGACAATATACGAAATCAACGAAATATTTGCAACACATCACATTGTTACCCGCATTGCGTGGTTCTTAACATTGACTCTCGTTTCGAGGTACGGGAATATTTGCACGGATTGCAGTTGCTCGCGAACGAGCGCCTCGCGGCGGCACCATGGACACGCGGCATTTTTCGATCCAACGGTGCATGCTTCTCGACTCTTCTACTCGGTCATTACGCTATTTACATAAAAGTTGGTGCAATTGTCGGGAACGGTGATTAACTGGGATTACAGAAATCAGAAATGACGAGGCGCGAGAGGAGGAATGCAGGCGAGAAACTGGGTGATGCTGGATAGCTGGCCATTACCTGTCTCCACTTTTTTACGTTTATTCTTCGGGGGATGGCAAGAAACAACTGTTCTGGAGATGAGGTACAGATTGTCGAGTATCGTTGAAGTAAATAACCTTCCAAGTGCAGCAACGATAGCAGCGATCGTTCTAATTGGAATTCAAAGATCACGCATCGAATGGGTGTATTATTGAAGGCATTTTCACGATTGACGCGAGGGTAATGATTATGGAAAGAGCCATGGAGGATCAAGGTAAATTTATCGTGATGTACAGAAAAAGATAATTCTACAGATGTATGGTTACTATTTTATAACGATCAAATATCTTCTAATATTTGTATAAAAGAAACAGATAGAGATCTTTTAAATTTAAAAAATCTTGTGAGATTTTGAAATTTGTCTATAATATAAATTTAAAAAAATAATATGAAAATTTATCAAGATGAAATTTTCTATAGAAATAATTATAAATAAGAATATTCATGATGACTCAACTTAACCAGGAAGTTCCCCTACAGGAATCCGTGATGTAGTAGATAGTTGTTGTGGGATCAGTTTTTGCAATGACAATGCAACAAGACTTTCACTTTTGAAGTGCAACTTTGCGGCGACAACTTCAGGTTTTTGTTGAAGCTCAATTGTAGAAGAACAAGTTTGATGTAGCTATTTTAAGTTAATTGATCAATTTATAGAGCAATCACTTTACTTTTTCAAAAAATTCAAATTCCTTATTGTTATTTTTTTGTGTATTCAAAAAGAAAAAAAAGAGAAAAAACATAGACAATACAAAAATATTATCCTACTATTCTCAATCTTTGGATCTAATTAGAATTTAATTAAAGATCTAACGAAAAGATGAAAAACCAATAGAAAAGATTCTGGAAATGAATCAAACAAGTATAAAATTAATGCGATCAAAATCTCCAAAACGTAGACAGCAGACATTCATTATCGAGCAATCGTGGTTGCCCAAGAATTTGCGCTTGTACCTCTAAGTCGCGTTTGCAACGGGCGAAGAGATTATTATCTGGTAGTCGTTGCCAGCTTGTCCTTGATCGATAAAACTGGTATAATTATCCTGAAACTCGAAAAGATATTCCATTCCAAAAATTCTTGGATTATACATATTTGAAAAATGTTTTAAAATTTTTTGAAATATAATAAAGTCGACGATGCTGTTTTATAATATTAAATGAAAAAATATTAACTGAAATCCAACAATATGATTTTTCTCTGTTCTTCATTTCGAGAAATAAGAATAATAATCATAGAATACAAGTAATATTATAATATTATAATATTGAATAAAAAATAAAGTAAATAATAAAATAAAATAGTACAGTGAGAAAGAATAGAATATCTTGTATATTTTAATGGAATTCTTTCATTCGATATGAACATTCTAGCAGAGAATTTACTCTTCTCAGAGCAGAGAATGTATTAAATATAATCATTCTGAGGAGAAGGTGGGTGGTGGTTATGCAGAGAAGGTCGATTCCTTATTATTACGTGACACCATTACGCAATGCACGTGGCTGGCGACGATCGAAAACGCTCGATTTCGTCTATCGGCATGGTAACAGAGGCCGCGATCCCATGCTGTCGCCGCCACGATTCGCGAGAAATTTGCCTTGGAAACATGCTGGCAAGTGACAGGCAAGCCGCTGCACCACTTTCCAACGATCATTCGTTCGATTATATTCGATCGAATATTTGTTCATACCACTAGTTTATTACTTCAATCGTTGTACAAAACTTTTAAAGATTTTAAAGCATTGAATGTATCAAACATTGGAAATTTTTAATATAATATACGGTACACGCATAGAAATTAATTAATAAAAATCAAATGTAAAAATATCAGATTTAAGAATTAATTACTTTCATTAAAATAAATAAATAGGATTCAAACTTGTATTTCCATTCTTCAAGAACTAATTTTTATCGATTTTTCTAACTCAAACAAACATATTTAACCTCAAAATTAATAAAGAATTTCAAATCTTTATTTTATTTGCTGACCGTAAAGATAGAAATGTGTGCAAGGAAACAAACGAGGACGAAAAAGTCGGTATCAGTGGAAAGGGTCGCAAACCAAAGGAGCTAGACAAAGAGATACAGTAAGTAGCGAAGAAAGCTTGGTAAGAGGGGTAGCGACTATCGGGAATACAAGTCGTGAAGAGGGAGAGGAAATAATAGAAGGAGGGCGCGGCGGTCGGTCACTTGTTGCGATCCTGTTAGTTCACCTCTTCGCAGCCGTCTCAACGTTGTATCGTTGTCTTCTTTCATGTTCCCATGGTGTTCGTTCGCGCCATGATGAGACATGCGAGAAACGAAAACGCCGCCAAGCGGCGTCAAGAAGAATGAAATAAGAGAGCTTATTTTGTAGTATTATTGTGTAGGATTTATAAAGTTTTTATGATGAATAAAAAATAGACATAAAAAAGAAATTATTAAGGAATTCTAACTAGAAGACGAATTCTGATTTTGTTGGGGAAAAAATGTCTTTAAAAATATTATGAATTTAATTCGTAATTTTACTAAAAAATATTGCTAAAGATACGATTCTTACATCTTAAGATGGACTACTTTTAGAGGTTAGAACAATCAATGAATAATGGTAATGATTAATGTAATGATACTTAAGGGTATGCTATTCTACATTTATTGGTGGTTGATAACAAGCTATAAATTTGTCCTACTAATCCGCTGTCTCTGGTACACGAGGGTGTAATAAATAGACTACAGATGTATATGGGAGCTTGTAAAGGCAATGATGAAAATAAATACATACAGTGTACATTTGTACATTATCATTACACTAATAATACATACACTAATAATACGTCCTATGTTTAAATTCTATTATAAATAATAAATACTAATACTAATATATTCTATTAGAAATAAAACTAAAATATTCAGATGCATGTACTCCTAAGCTTTAAAAAATTCATCGAGTCCATTTACATCTGGCTATGGTTCTAACATTCAGGAAGCTACTGTTCCAACGTATATTGCACAAGTTCACCATATGAAGTGTATACTCACTATAATCGGTTACCGAGATAGGCTGTAGCAATGGTGTACCGTTACGTTTAGACTTACCTGAAACAAAAAGGAATGTATGCATTAGAAACAGACCTCTATACTAAAAAATCGCGTACCGTTTTACATTACATAGAAAAGAATAAATCAAGATTTTATATAATTTATTAGTAAAATAGAACATACATACTTATGCGTAAATATGGTAAATGTAATAAAATTAAGTTTTTAAATAAATTTGAAAAGTACTGAATAATATTTAAAAATATTTATATTTGATTCTTACTCTGAATAATTTTGTTTGCATTTGTTATTCGACCAGTCATATAATTAAGAAGTCTCATTAAAAATAGCGAAATGGTTAATACACGTGTCACAGTTAATATGCATACATACTAATTATAACTGGTGCTTGTTCTTTATCATTCTAAATGAAGACGTGAGCAGACCTCGCTGTAATAGTGTCTGTTTCAAGCAGCTGATAAAGATGTGCCACCTGCCGACCGTCAAGATTACCAACAATTGAAAAGAAAACAATGTTACATCTGAGAGAACGAATCATTGAAGGAATTTGCGCGTTGCCAGTGGTAAAATTATTTCTGATTGCTATTTATCTATTTAACAGGTAAACGAGAGTTATTTTTGGTACATTATCGTAATTGTCTTATCACGTACTTGAATACTTCAAGTTATCGATATCTTATATTTTTTTTATATCGTATAGTTCTTTAAAGTATAAGTACAAATTTTTTTAAAATAATTAAAAAAAATTTAGATATGATTAGTAGTATTAATAAATATCCTCTGTTCTCCATCTTATATTTTATTGTAAATTGAAAAAAATTATAAATTGAATTATAAATTGAAGAAAATTATTTTATTAAATTTTGATATAATATCAAACCATTATCTTATAGACCATTATCCTTGCATCCTAAACGCTACAAGAATTCATCAATGAATTTACTAATAGTCCATTCTCGATCCAGTGCCGATCATAAACCTTATCATATACCAGCATCCACGATATTGTCCTCTCTTCAACGTTACCGCCGTAATTATTAATGGCGAACGTGTAATGTATCTTACAGCGGAGATTCGGCGTTCACTCTATAGTCCGTCAACGTCGTTGCGCATCGAGAACGACCAAACGCGACCAGGCGGCCTCTCATTCTCCGTTCGTCCACACCAACACTCGCGCACACGTATTTATCCAACCAAACGAACGAACGAGCGCGTTTCCCGCTCGCAAAGCTCTCAAGCAGCCGCAAAACTATTGGCCAATCAAATGGCCGTGATCATCGTATACGTGACATAGCCACACGGTCAATACAAACGCAACCTAACATGACTATGAACTATTGACACGACCTGCCAGAGCTTCTATTGACCTAAACAGTGCGCATCCACACGATTTAAACGGGGACAATTAATTCGCCGCATGGGTTATAGTGGCCTCGCGAGTGGCGCTGTAGTAGTCGGGGATCTAATGTAGGCCGTATAATTATTGCGTAATTAGCAAATTTGAGCACCACGGTTGGATCGATAATCGTAAATTATTGGGATTGGTCAGCCGAAGCTGATGCATTGCTTACGGCGATGCACGCTCTACGCCGACCGCGATATTGTTGCTGGAACCTGTGCGCGCATCTCAGCGCGCATATATCCACGTATTGTACAGTGTTATGGGGACCGCCTTTGTTTCCAGCGTGGAAAATTCGTTAGAAAAATATCCTGTGCTCTTGACAAGAATTTTTTTTTTCTTTCTCTTTGTTTCTGGTTTGGTTTTATGGAGGTCGGATTGTTGGGAAAATTGAGTTGAAGAGTGATGTGGAGATTGGAACTAGTTTAGGAAGAGTCAGCGATCATATCATCAATTATTATAATAAAATTATTACGGTATGAAGTTATGTTTCAATTATTCGTTTATTTAATAATGAATAAATGGATTAATTTTTAATTTTGTAAAAATAATTTTTAATCCTCGATCTTTTTGCTTCTATGAGATAAGCATTAGTGGTTAGATTAAATATATTATATATAACTGTAATTTAAAAATATTTGTATGATTATAAAATTAAAAAATAAATGTTCCAGAATCTTTAGAATTTCTTGATAATTTATAATTAATATTCAATTTAAAAAATATTTAAAATTAAGAGATAATAGTAAAAGATATGTTTACGCTAATATTAATAATATTATAATTCATATATGACATGTAGAGTATTGAAATTATTAGATAAAAAATATTTGATTTATGTTTAATATATTACAGCAGGTATTTTCCATTCAATCAGTGAGTGTCGAAAGATTTTATTTTCTAAGTTACAAAATAAAATATCTGCAATTGTATTATTCTCCAATAGAAGTCGATTTGCTAGTATATAATAGAATTCATAATCACGCTTTCTTGAAGAACTATGATTTGTTTCGAAAAATATTTCTGACGTCACGTATACACACTATCTTTATACTATATAAATACTAGAAAAATTGCATTAGTAGTTAAAGTATTGCACAGTTCATTTCTTAGTCACGCATTAGTACATCGAAAGATAATAGAATAGCTATATAAACACCGAATGTTTTTTACTTTAAAACTAACGAGAAAAATTATATAAAAACCACCTCGTACCAAGATCTGACTTAATTCGATATTGCCAATCATACGATTCCCCTTTCTTTATTACCGTTATAAAGTGTTACGCACTCCAAGATCAATTATCTTCCATTATACTGCGCCATGACTCTTCTTTCACTCGAAACAAGTGAACAAATACAACCGCAAATAACTAACATTTTCTCTAACATATTATAATTAAAAAAAATATTTTTAAGAAAATCTTCTTTTTCCACTTCCTCCTTTAAATCCATCCCTTTAAAACAACAACATACAATCAACAACCATTTGAACCCCCTCTTAAAATACAGGTAACAAGTATCACGAATTACCGTGGTATATGCTTTATAAAGGTATCATCATGCTTACGACAATCAATACCTTGATGATTTTATAATGCTCGTAAATGTTTTCACGTACTCATCTCGAAAATCTTAAAACACTTATACAACTTGTATCTTATAGTATGATCCATCTCGTAAAAGTACCTGAACAAGTAGTGTAATTTGCTTCGAAAAAAAAAAAAAAAAAAAGAAAAAAATCATTTGACTTCAACTCACGGGAATCTAAATAATAATACCGCGCACTTATTGATACGCTAAAAACAATTTCTACGTACATTCCTGTTGAAATACATTGATCTTCGATAACGCGTCGTAACAATGCAACGCCTTCTTACATCGAGCACCAAACGAAACAGAATCGAAAAAGAACAAAAGGAAAGATAAACAAAAATGGGGAAAGAAAGAAGAAGAAATGGGGTGGGAAGTAGAGAAGAAGCGGGCAGCGATGGGGAACGCGAAATTATTGTGAAACGAGTCAGTGACACGCGGCGCAACACGCTCGATATCACGCGGCGGGGGTGGATGACGATGTTCTCCGGCAGCGGGGCCGAATTTTTATCGGCGAAACAAGTGAATTCGGGTTTTGCCAATTCGGTGACCACGGATGGCTACGCGGCACGGGGCAATGATTCCGCGTCCAGTTAATATCCACGATCGAAAGGATGGACGGGATGGCCATCGATGTACACCGAATACATACATATAGGAAAACCTGCTATGTACACAAGCGCAAAACGGCGAGATCGTTCCGTAAACGCGAACGACCGGAGGCCGAGTAGCTCCGCGGATAATAATTATTTTCGTCATTTCCTGGCATTCCACGCGGCGAGCCCATCAATCCGAAAATCGTATAAACCAACTGTCACATTCACGCCCAAATTCAAAACAGGAAAAGGGAGGGGAGAGAATGGGCGGAGGGGAGGGAGAGGGGTGGTGGTCCTCGACCGCGCGTATCCCCGTGCCTCGTGAAATACCATTTAATCCCCCGTGAAATCCGGTTTAATTTCACCCGGCACAATACACCCGCAGCTTCGTTCGTGTTGAGTGTTTCCTCGGTACATGTTCGCCAATGATCGAAATTACATCTGCAAAGGTTGATCGTCGAAAAGGGAAACAGCCGATTCGTCGATCATCTTACGATCAGATATACACGATGGGACGATTGTCAAGGTATTGACGACTACGAGTATTTCGATCTGACATCTGGAAATTATTTAGACGTTGGAAAAAAATTTGGATGTTGGGAATGGATGTTTCTTCTCGGGAAGATTTCTTTGAGATGAAGGATCGAAGAAAAGTAAGTATCTGATTTCACTTCTGGAGAATGAAATCTGAGCGTAAAATATAAACTGATGAATGAATATTGTTTGAGTATTTTTGATAAAGTGGAACGTTAACAAGTTGTCAAGTGATTAATACGATACGATGTTATTTGCATAGAATTGAAATGCGCATTTGTTATTTTATGCCACTTCGCGTTTAAAGACATTTATTCAAACAAATCTTATATTCCTCATCATTTATATTCTTTTCAAGTGATTTCTAACCTCTAATTTTTTTTATTTCTATTAGAATAGATTTTATAAACATTTTAATGAAATTTGCAAAAATTCTCTTAGAATTTGATCGATAATATATAAAAATATTATTAGTATATATTATTTTATTAGGATTAAAAAAAAATTTAAACTTCATTTAAAATCTTTTTTTAATATTTGAGTTTGAATAATAGATGTAATATATTAAGTTAGAAATTAATTTGAATAAAATAAATAATTCAACTTAAATTTTTTATTAAATTGAATCATATCGATACCAATCAAAAATTATAATATATAATAATAAAAACAAAGAAGAAAAATAAAAGACAAGTAAAATTCAGAAAATTTATTCCTTTGAAAGTACTTATTGCAAGATAAAAAGCTATTGAAAAGGGGTTCTTTTGTTAAAGGCAGTCATTGCTCGAGCAGCTTTCGCCCTTTTCATTCTTCTACTTTTCGATAGGCCGACAATTTATCCACACGGGGTTACTATTCGAGCCCCCTATGTTTGCTTATGCTAACATCCAACAAGCAGTGATATTAAGCCGCGAGCTGGATCCTGTGAATCGAACTGTAGTGCATGCCGGGCTCGGTGGATCGGTCTCTGGGCTTGATATTGGAAATTCACCATGAGAACGTTCTCTGGACATGGCATCTCAACGTGACCACTAAATAGAGATGGACCGGCTACGGTTTTATTTTTGTTTATATCTGTCGATTCTCAATTAAAGGTATGTCAATTAAATGTGACGGGGATAAAAAGGAAAAATATAGACCAACGGTCTTCATTATTTTCTTGTTTGTTCCTTTGTCATTAATTACTTTTTTACACTTTTTTTACTCGATTAGAATTATAAAAAAAAATATGATAAGTAATCAGAATCCAGAAATTGATTTGTAAAGCTTAAATAATGATTCTAAAATTAATCATATTCTATTATTAAGGAGCATTTATTTTTATTTATTTATTCATTTATTAATGAAAATTTGTAACATTAACTGTATGAAAAAATACCAGTTGGTTTCTTAGAAAACTGATAATTTTTAAAAAATTATGGCTAAAATAAATTTTATTTTCATTATGTATATGGTATATCTTATTACCTTGACTATAAACTTGTTTTAAACAAGTAAATTTTTATGCATGCATTTCTTCTTGTAAGTTATTTATGCATAGATTATTCGTGTTTGAGTTGAAAGATACAAGATACGAAATAAAGATACCGGCAATGAGATTCTAAAATTGTAATTATATTCAATGACCGATTGCGATTAGGATAGAAAATCTAAAAATATGATATTTTACAACGAATTAATGAAATATTATTTGATGAATATGAAAACTAAGAAATTTTTTATATTAAATTAAATTTTTACAAATTCACGATGAATAAATTTATAAGAAAAAAATATAGTAAAATTATTTGCAAAGAAATCATGAAATAAAAATACTATAAATAATAATAACAATAGAATAATAAATTTTAAGTTATATATAATATAAGTTAATTAAGTTATGAATGATCATGTAATATTCATAAACATCAAGTAAACATTAAGACTTGAAAAGTGATGATGATTAATTTAATAATCTTGTTTTCAAATGTTTCCAACAAGAGAATCTTAAGTCAAATTCATCCCTTGTTTGACAAGATTCAGTTGTTCACTCAACATCACTTGTTGGTAAGGTGGTAATTAATGTTACACGTGTAAACTCTGATAATTCACACTACTGAAGAGCTTCATTTTACAGAGAGAAATAAACACATTAAAACTATTTCCAAATATTTACATAACAAATAGACATAAAAATTCCAAAATCAAGATATTGAATCTTCTAATATGATGTAGTATTATTATAACAATATACGAAAAACGACTAAATTTATTTTGAATACGAACGATAAAATTTACTCGTAAAGATTTATAAAGCAAACATGAATACATTCGATGCGTTCGTAAACCGCATTTAAAGAAAACAAGCTTTAATCTGCTTTTCATGTTAATGCGTGACCTCATATCGCAAACGAAGGTGGCGACGACAGTGCACTGCCGCGCGTTTGCAATGGCGCGACAGTATTGCGCACAGCGACGCCGACTAGCGCATGTATCGCGTAACAAAGACAGATCAAGTAAACGAATGGACGCGAGGAAGAGAGTTAGACGGAACCACGGGAGTGGAGGAGTACCAGCAAGTACAGAAGGGAAGGGGGAAGCGTGGATTTGCGACGTTGCCGGCATGCGCATACTAGTGGCGACAGGTCAATCCCGTGTAATCCTAATCGTAATTGCAATTGTATTCGTACTCCGGTTTGTGCTTCAAGAACAAATACGAGGACACAGGATCATTGAAGGACTTGTAACCAAAGCAGGGGATATAACTTGAAATAGAAACAGAAAGAGATAGAGAAGGAACGAGAAGACGAAAGAAAACGAGAAGGGTGGGGTAAAGTGGGTGCTCATGAAGATTGAGAGAAAGGTAATGGAGGGCAGAGGGTGCTGGTGTGCGGTACGTTACACCTGCACGAATGCAGTTGCCACTATATTGGATCGTGTGGGCGCGGTGGTGTCATCTCTCGGCGATCTCTCGAGTGACCTCCCTTTCCCTCTATCTTTCTCTCTCTTCAGACCAGTTCCGCTCTTCTTCGGAGGCACGTCTAACCTAAACTAACCTAACCTCACCGCATTTGCCCCTTCCCTTTTCTTTTCTCATCGGCATACCCACTGTCTATGGTACCACGAACTTCCCCTCTGCATCACGTCCGCCCCACCATCGTTTTACCTAGTGTCCACTTCGCTTACAGTGAGAACTATGGGTGGGGTAGGCATGGGGAAACACAACGTGGTATAGGGAGGAGGTAGAGGGCGAGGATAGAGATACTGCTCCACAACGTTGTCTTGCTTTCCTGCCTCTTCGTTCACGGTCACACCCGCAGTGACACTCAATTAGCGGCAAACAAGCAATTCAATGATTCACCCGAATACAATTACCACTCAAGAAATGTAACATGATCTTAATGATACATGAATTTCTCAGTACAATTAACATTTTGTTGCGAAATTGCTACAAATAAATTCATGAAATATAAAATGTTATATTATTACAAATATTTACAAATTAATAATTAAATTAGTTTCAATTTAATGATGCATATTAAAGGTAGTAATTATACAGCTTTCTACAATACAATATATATATACAATTACAAATTTTATTTTTTTTATATGTAAAATTAATAAATTAAAAATAAAAAAATACTTAATATTCAAAATGCATCTTTAAAAGTTTGTATTTTGTAAATATTGATCATCAAATATCATAATTTTATTTATTTTAACAAATACAAATTTTAACTAAAATTTTATATAATCATGTCTACAAAACACAAAGGATCAGTATCTAAAAAAATTGCAATACAAATATAAATAATTATATCGTATCTTTATTTCGTGTATAATTCGAAAACTCATACGATAGTAATGTCGACATCCTCGGCGCCGTGAATTGAGAGCCACTGAGGGTACAGTATCAGACCGGCTCCACCTAGCATAGGGTGAACGGGTCGGAGGCCGTTGGTTCCTCATAGAGTTGCTCTCTTCTTATTATTATTACACGAACGCTCGCGCACCAGCGCACACGGTCAGCGCTCGCACGCACGCATCCGGTGCACGCATGCGCGAGCACCGTGCTTTACCGGGAGGGGAGACCGTATGATCGCCTGGTGGGGATGAAAATACAGCGAAGGGGAAGTAGTCCATCGTGACACGTGGTGGGGTGGAAAACAGGTTGAATCGCGGGCGAGGCATCACGCTGACCGAACCTGCCTAGAGGAAGTGGCAGGGGAAGATATTGTAGTTGAGTAGTAGGGGAAAATCACAACGCCGAGTAGCGAGGTGGGGTGAATGCTGCATGGGTGGGGAGTACGCGGCAAGTATCGAGGGGTGTCTAGGAGGTTGCCGCACTTACTCGTCTTACTGTGGATTACCATTATCATTATTCCTACTTGTCGGGCGCCACTGATAGGTACGTGTCAGGCAACCGTTATGATCGGGATATTATGTACATACTCGTCATCAATGTTTTTCATATATTTACGCAATTTGTATATCATAATTTTCGTTTATCCTTCTTAAAGCATAATATTTTTTCCCGCATTTTTTTTTTTTTATTTTTTTTTATTCCTAATATTTCTGTTTTCTATTTTCTTTTTTTAATTTCAATTGAATAAAGTTTAAAATGTTTCTGTAAATATTTTTATATCTTTTATGAATATAATTATCGAGATTTCACTTTGATCAGTGAGTTTACTAGAAACTTCATTTGCGAGACTACGCAATTAGAAGGAGCACTTCCTTCTTTTGGATCATGTAGTGTAACTTTTCTTTGTCTTTTGATCGTTTCCTGAATATTATATTATTTTTTTCTGCATTTATTTTTATTCTTTTTATAATTGAAAATTACAAATATAATTTTAAAAAATATATATATATATTAAATTGATTTTTTCAATTTAATACCATTAATTTGTAATTATATTATTTTTATTATTTTTATTATTTACCATTGATTTGTAATTATATTTTTTATTAATATCAAATTAGAACAATAATTATTCTTGGTAAGATGTCAATTTCTTTCTCATTTTTGTTTGCATATTATACGATCATGTTCTATAAATGTTTATTTGTCGTTTTCTACAAAAAATGTATTATGAATTATCTTTAATGCATTTTCATGAATTTTCATTCATTATAGAAAAGTACTATTTCTTCTCCTTTAAAAGAACTTCTATTTCCGACAGATATAATGATCTCGCCAACGCAAAGAAATATATAAAAGATTATGATATCCATGCAAAAGGAAATATAAAAAATAACAAATTGAAAGGTAATAGATGCGAATTATTGAAGATAGTTAAAGAGTAATGATGAAACTATGCTTGATTAGATTGCAAATCTGATATAGTTATCAATTCAATTCTGCATAACATCGAATACTATCAGTTACTGTTCCAAGTTATATCATAGTAGATATATAGAGATAAATCTCAGAATATGTAAAAGATATTAAAGTTAAGAAAATCATAGACTATGTAATTGATAGACTTGTAATTGAAAAATTGTTTCTGATTTGAAATCAATTGAAATTCTTTTATTGATGACGATGAAGAATTGTTTATTTGTTATTGTTTGCTTTCCTTTTTGCATTTGACGTACATAATAATAGTTTCTTTATTTCCTTATTAAATTCGAAATTATTTTTAAGAATGATTTAGTTGGCGAATTTAAAATTTATAATCCTAAAATATTTATAAACAAAAAATAAATATTTATAAATCAAATATTGGGTATTATTTCCAAATATTATATAAAATAACGATACAAACAATAATAATATTCATTTTCTCTATACATAATATACTAAGAATTCTTTTGAATTACCCACTTTCCAAAAATATCAACATCATTGAGACTTGTTCCATTCCACTACATCGTGTAAACTCGTAAACACAGTTATTTACGTACGTATAAGCTAGCACGATAGCAAGCAGACATACTTTCCAGAGAGCTATTGTGTACCAGTCACTGGAGAAGAATCTAATGATCAACTCATGAATCAACTCCTATAAATCAACCGAACTCGTTCACAAATAATTCAACAAATGTACGCATAATACGCGAGTGCGCAAAAATCGCCGCCATTAAGCGCGTAGCTGCGCGCGCAGGCCCCGATCACACCCCGTAACGCGCTAAAGGATTTTATTGCCATGGCCTACGCGCGTGCGCGCAGCAACTTGGCGATTTTAAATAAGGATCGTAAGTCAGCCGTCTACCTCGTAAGTCAGAACGTCGCGTCCCGACGTGCCATTCCGAACAAAGTGGATTTACGCAGTTGGGTTGTATTTATCGACTGGTCCTCAATGGCCACGGCTCGTACCATTAGTATTAGCTGGTAGTCGATTATGCTCTCCACGTTTCTTTCTTTTTTTTTTCTGTTGGGGGACTGTGATAGAGGGAAGACACGGAAAAAGAGAGAGAGAAGATACAGAACGTGAGTTTCGCGGCACGAATCTCCACCGATAGAAAGGTTGGATGCCATATTCGTTAAATCATTTTCAGCTCGGTCATATAGAACGAGGCAAATGCAAGCGCGCAATTATCGTCCATTCTGAACGAAACCCATCGTTGGATATCTTTTTCCGTTCATCTCTTTTTCTCTTTGCACTTTCTTTTCTCCCGTTTCGCGTTCTCCTTATTCTCGCCTCTGGTGGCGCATATATACCTTCGAGAGACGCTGCTTGCTCGACCTTCGAAGAATTCGTCCTTGAGTCGGCAGACGTAGGTAGGCTGAGTAGCGACTGCGATTGTGCCCTCTGACCGAACGCGTTCGACTAAGCCAGCTTTCAATTAGGTCGAGTCTAATTGCCGCTAATATAAGTGGGCTATCAAATTGTTTAAAACTTTGTTGCTATAAAGATATGAACGGTAATCATTTATATACATTTAATTTTAAATAATCAGATTTAATGGATATTAATATTATCCATTTCATAACATATTTAAATAATATATTTTATTAATTTAAAAAGGGGGGATTTTTTTTATAATTTTAATTAATTTTATACATTATCTTTATTGTAGAGTAAATCAGAGATGACGAAATGATTTGAATCGTTACATGATGTTTGTACATTTTCGCATCAGAATAATTCGATACTTTCTTGCGTCAGCGACATAGATTTATTGCTCAATTGCTTAACTAGAGAAACACGAATATTTTGTAAGAATTTAAATATCCCTATAATAGTCCAATCTGTTTTTTTATAATAGTCCAATCTTTAGACAAACTAGCAATAGACTAAACTAACAAGCATGTTGAAATTATTTTTAATTTTAATTTTATGATAAAAATTTAAATAGATAGAAATTTTTATTATGTATTGATTATATATTCAGTCGAATTTTGTTAATTTTCTGTAAATCATTGATAATCATGAAATAACATTTTCTTATAATAATTAAATAAAACAAAACTGATATTTTCAATTAATATCAAAATAAAAATTTTTAAATAATATTCTCGTACTGTATTAACAGTTTTAATATGATCCACTTTTATATAATAATTGCAATACTTGAACGCTTATTAGAAAGACACTTACAAGATGAAAGACATCGAGTTCTACGAAATTCTACGATTGTTTCTATTATCTGTAGGCGACAGACTCTATATAACCGGTCTATATACATAATTAATCTCATCAACTATACAAAAGGAATCTTTAAACACGCAAGTAAGAAGGTAATTCTAAAAATAATCTAATTAATAAATATACGTATTAATGAATTTCACTTAAACTGAATTTTTCTAATAATATTTTCTAAAAAAAAAATTTTCGAAAAAAAAAAAAAAACTTGTCAAAAAAGTTAAACTCGCTGAAATCTAACGTCATGCCAATTCAACAGCATATTTTTCTTTTTGTCTTCAACTAATTTACGTAACAATTAACGCGAACAAGGAACCCGGAATTTCAGGCCTCGGCGGTGCACGCATGATATTACTCTTAAACGAGCCGATTAAGAAGCGGGCAAGGAAGAAATTTCGAGTCCGAGGCGAAGTTTGCGTAACAGACGATAAACAGGGTAATGAGATTGACGTAAGGCAGGCGCAGACCGCGAAAGCGGAAGGATTAATAAAGTTAATTGGAGCAGATCGGAGAGAAGTCCCAGCGACAAACGGCACTGCTGGTGCTCTCGTAACGCTTAGATTATCCCTTGTATACGAACCGCGACCTGTCATGTCGAAGTGCATCCGGTGCTCGCCTTAATGGACACGTCGCGTATGCCACGTATGTACGTATAATGCAACGTAATAACGCGACACGATTTTCCATCCGATGGGCGATCAGCAGTGTTGGTTGCTTGGACGAGCAACAATCGAATGGTATTCAAGCTGATCAGGGACGAACATCTTACCTGAACACTTATCTTGCTATGATATACACATCTATCTATCACCAATACGATCTTTGTCCAAGGTTGAATTTTTTACTTCGTTATTAATCTTGTAATGTTATGTGTAAAGATATTATTGCATAATTACTTGATCACGGTAATAAATGAGATATTTAAATTTTTCCTTATTACATATGGAGATGCTATCAACAAAATTGAATCACAGAGAAAATTTTTCAAACAAAAATTTCAAATTGCAATGTTAGCTTTATTATACTTTGGTATATGTCATTTTTTTCAATTTCTAATCATAGTGAAATTTATGAGATTTAAGAAATCAAGAGAAAGAATTGATTAGCTATATTGTTTCGCCATCTTTGTTTATCAACTTTGTATCTAGCGCAAGAATGTTTCGTTATATATATTTCTCGAAAGTCATGCAATTCCACGAGACATATGTTGTAATATATATATATATATATATATATATATATATATATATATATATATATACGTAAAATTTAAGATACGCGATCCATTACTTCTAAATTGTTGCCCGAAGAATGGACAATCGAAGTTCGCATTGAAAAAATTGTTGATAAAAAAATTTTGAGGGACAACTTGCCTCGAGTAGTAACAACCGGTTCTATGAAAAGTTTCGTGAAATACTGTCGCTTTTTGATTGCGCGACACTGAAGAATTGCGAGGAATGTATGGAAGTTGTTGGACGAGTTCGAGCGAGCTAGCTTTCTCTATGCTAGAAAAACTCGTGTTTCGTCACTTCAGAGATTAATTAACTTTAAGAAATTGATAGCCAATGTTCGGCAGTACTTATATCAACAAATTTCTCTTGCACGAGATAACGCGATAAACGCAAAGTAAATATGTCTAATCCTATCTTGCGTTTATTTGACTTTAAGCAAAACATTTCGAACGATTATTTCCTATTATTTCTCTCCTTCGATTTCTTATTTATAAATTAAATGTTAAATTATTAAAACGAAAAAAAAAACATTAAGAGAAAGAAAGCAAGACACGTTGAATTGGTCAAGCGTTCTTTAATAACACGGAAAAGCAAACATCGGATCGATTCTTCGAACGTGTTACGAGCGATCACTATGTGCAGGCACCTATGTCCACCTAGCTTCTGCACGCGTAGCATTCCACTCGGCCGGTACTTTCGGTGCACACGTGGAATTAACCACCATTAACGCCGGGCCACGGGATTGTCCCTCGTGTCTCTACGATTACCTAGAACGCGGTAAACGCTCGCTGCGTTACCAACAGGTAAAACGTTCCCGCTCGTTTACCGTGCCGAGCCAGCCGGGTACACACGGATAATTGCCACTTAACCGTGGATTGTGTATAAAACGCGATAAGAAAAATAAAAAACGAAACGGTTTAACAAGTCTCGCCGTGAACGACGATGAGTCATTTAAACGGCGGCTCGTGTTCAACGTCGCGTGAATCGTTTCCCCGAAGGGTATACGTTAGGATGTTTTCTAGGGGAAAAATACGGGTGATCCGTGAGCAACGCGGATCAAAGACTTAGATGCGTATTTTCTTCCTTTCTGTTTAATTATTTTTTTTTTTAAACAGATCTCACATGTATTTATTTTCTCAAATTAATTTATTCTTAATCTTATCTCCCTATCCAATTTTAATGTCTAATCTATACGTCTTACAACTCTTAAAGAGATCATTACAATTATTTTTTGTTGAAATTATTATTGATTGAAATTTTTTCCGGAAGAATTTTAGATATTTATTTATTCAATATGGTTATTAGATTAGACTGTAATATTCTATTATTGACTGTAATACTGATTTATATGCAAATATGAAAAGAAGTCTTACAAGTTATTTGCCTATCGTAAAAAAAGTTAGATTGTATTATCGAAGCGAAAATGGCACGTGTCAATAACAATCCATTAAAAAATGAATTGTGCATATTTATAATAATATAAATAATATGATAATAAACAATATAGATAATATGAGTAAAGAAATATAATAAATATAAATAAAATCAATAAAAAAATAACATAGACAATAAGAAAAAAAATTAAATTATTTAAAAACGAATTGTGATTGCAATTGTGATTTTCATATTAATTGTAATTTACATGGAAATGAAATTCTATAAATAAATCTATATATTAATAAGTATGCCAATGATGTAAGATTGTTATAAAATGATGATGAAGCACAATGCGAACGAGAATGATATAAAAAAAAAAAGAATTAATTTACATAGTTTATTTTTAGATAATTGATTTTTTAATTATTTTGTTAATGCTATATTTCCTCATCCATAGTTACGTAAAAAAAGAGATTATATTTTCTATTTATAATTTTCTGTACGCATATTTGATGATTTACAAAATCAATTATATTTGTAAAAAAATATAACAAAAAAATTGATTTTGAAACAAAATACGAATATTTGTCTATCATTCCATTTTAACTAATACTTTTGACTTACAATTTAAACTCTACATTTTCCATCAAATTTTCTCAACGATCGATCCTTTTCAAAAAAAAAAATCATTTAAAATACTATTCCATCCTATCTAATCACTATTTGATCACTATCTAATCAACAACAATCATTCAAAATCCGTTATTTAGCTATTTACCGACCAATTTACATCGATTTAATCCTTGCAAAAAAAAATATATTCGCATTGAAAAACATCGTGTACACAAAATTATCCATTCGTTATATCCACAATTTTCATGGATAAGATCATTTACCTTTTACTTGTCAACCACGACTAATAATCTCGTAAAGACACGCTGTATGGTGGGTAGGTTATGAGTGCAGGGAGAAGATCTTTGTGGAAGAGGACGCAAAAGAAAAGGAGGAAGAAAAATAAGAAGAAAGGGGGAAGAGAGACAAAGGGGGAATATGGCAGAGAATTAGAAGAAGAAGAAGAAGAAGAAGAAGAAGAAGAAGAAGAAGTGAAGAAGATGGTGGAAGAAGAAAGAAGAAAGAGAAGAAGAAAGGATCAACAACCTGCGGGCACTCCTCTGCATCGAAGGTGGAATCCTCCTCCAGTGAAACCAATGAACTATACTGACAACGGCAGATCTATCCGCGTCTACGCTACGCGGCGGCATAGAGCTGCGGTGCACGTATCTTCAACCATAGAAAGAGAGAGAAAGAACGAGAGGGAGAGAGAGAAAGAGAGAGAGCTTCCATACCTAACGGTCGCAAGAAACTTCGACCATTATTGCGGTGATTGCCTGGTACCTGTTAACGCGTAGCCACGCAGATATTCGCTGGACGCCGAGGATCGCCAAGGTCAATGCCACCGAGACACACCGATGGGGATCGAACCAGCTCGAATCCTAGTTATCGGCCACACCCGATTTCTACGAGAGATGCAACGTTGCGAGAGATCGAGTGTCCCTATTTCGATTGTTTATAATGGATTAAATTTACGAGGAAAGGCGGAGATTTGAGATTTTTCTGATTCATGAAATAATGGGAATTATAGAAAGTAGAGTTATTTATTTTGATTGTGAATAATTCTTCAGTGGAGAATATTTAGAGGTTAGAATTAATTTAATTTTTTTGCTTAAAATGGATCGATAAATGCAATTATTTAGGTCACGTTTCTTCATCTAAGTCTATAATATAACTCTTATAGAAGAAATTATTTTTTTATATTAAATTACCTATAAAATATCCAAGAAAATTCTCAAATATTTTAATTAATATCTATTCTATTCTTTAAATCTTAATATCTATTCTATTCATTTCAAAGACGCCATTGAAATGTTAATCTTATTGTATGAAGTTGCCAATCAAGGAAAATTTCTTGTTTGAAAATCATTTTTTTTTTCTTTTTTTAATTTATTCGACTCGTTAGACGATAGCAATGAACAAGATATGAAGAATTGATACAAGAAAAAATTGAGAATACGACGTAATAGATTCTTGAAGTTTCTATTGCTGAAGTTTTTTACTATTACTGGAATTAATTTCCAAGAATTAATTCCAAAAAAAAAAAAACTAACCTTCGCATCAGGAAGCTTCTCAGTAGATCGAGAAGAACAAAAGGAAAATTGCTTTCTTTTTTTTTTTTTCTTTTTCATAAACGTTAAATTTCTTTCGCGGTTCGCACGAGTCGCACCGCGAAACCGAAGTGTTATTCACCGACTAATATTAGAATCACGGTGTTCACCGTGAAAGTCGGTCCTGCGGAGAACGAGCCTTTGAAGAAATGGAGCAACGCATTTCAACTGGTGGATTGCGTTACCCACAATGCCGCGTATTAATTAACGGTGCAATCTTTCGTCTTTTTATCTGGCCTAGTTTTCGTTACAAATAACACGAAAGATAGATTAAAACAAATAATAGAAATAATGAAATCGCACAAGAGATAATATTTATATAGTGTTTCCTAAGCGTTCTTTGTTTGCTTCTTAATTTTGATCCGATAATATAATGAACGATGAGAATTCTCAATTCGCATATTATTTTTTTTTTTTTTAGAAAATTATAGATTTGTATTCGACAAAAATTTTTACAATTTTTTTCTACATTCTTAATCTATTTTTTATCTTACTAAACGATTACGTAATCAATATAAAATTTGTACAAAATTTGTACAAAAATTGCACGAGAAATTCTCCACATTTTTCCACTTATCTTCTATTTTTCTCATTTTTAATGCAATATAAAAATTCTTGCTCATTTTTAATTCAATAATAAAAATGGGATGTCCAGAAGCTACGGTCATAATATAAACATACTAAAAAATAATCTCGCAAGGCAGAGATGATAAAACCAGTATAAACCATAAAACTATATGAGAAACATCGTCCTTTCACGCTATACTCTTTCCACATTTAAAATCTAATATAAAAATTGAGAACCCCTGCGAAGGGTGCATAACTTCGCCACGGTATTACACGCTATGCCCGCACGAGTCTGTTATATCCAAGACTTGTCTCCACGGGACTAGCACAGCTGTTTCGTATCTTTCTCTCTCGGTCGTTTAGCCGACTTTCATCCCTTGCCATCAATCTGTTCCCTTCTATTTCATCTCGCTCACCCATCGACCCTTTCTGCGTGTGCACACACAGATTCTGCTCCCCGTATGTCTTCCTCTCTTCCGCTTAGAATAGGAAAATTATAATACTCGAGATGCGTGTTCGACACATAATCTTATGCATAACCGATTTTCGAATTATTCGTTTAAAATAAAAATATTGCCTGGAGAATATGATTGTTATTCTGCGTGCATGACTTCTGTTGAACTTCACGTTGAATGTATATATTGTTTGAAATGATCGAGAAGTTTCTAGAGTTTCTGACCTTGAATGTACGATTATGGAATGGGAATACATATACGTATATCTATTTTAATAAATTAACATCCTGTAAATTAATAATTTCAAAATATAATAGTTTAATATATTAATAATAAATTAAATATTTAACTTCTTGCATTGAAAAACTAAGATAAAACTTTAAGATTCTTTTAAATTTCTTTTATTAATTTGATACGTTTGAATTTAAAATTCAAATTTTTAACTTACTTTAAATGTTTGAATTTGGTTAAAATAAAATTTAAATTTAAAAATATTTTATTTAAAAAACTATAGAATATGTAGAATTATTTCCTTTTTCACATATATTTTTGTAATTAATTCTCTAAATTTATTTTCAATTTATGACGCTAAGTATATAAATAACTTTATCAAGTAATTTATTTAATTAATTGCTTGAGTGTATTTTTAATTTGTGACGATAAGTATATAAATAACTTCATCAAATAATGAAGTAATAAACCTATATACATAAATATTTCTTATATTTGAATATTTTCATACTTTCATACTTTCATACTTTCAGAAAGTCTCTTTCTAAAAACCGGATGTATATATATATATACTATATAATTTCACATCGATTCAGTAAAGCTTCGTGAATGCTTCGCAACACGAAGCCACATCGATTCGATTAAATTTTCTCCATCCTCTTACCGGTATACCTGTTGCTCGCTATAGAATCAATTCATTTATTCCACCCCACATATATATCTAAAATATTAACAAAAATTCATGCTTTATTCTCTATAAAATATTATTTTTAAAATCATCAAACAATCCTTTTATTTAAATTTCATTAAAAATTTTTATTATCTTGTCTTTATGATTAAAAAATTTTTTTTCATGACTTTTTATTCAGCTTTTGCATCGAAATCTTTATTCCGAGATATTTTATTTTCAATCCATTGTCAAAACAGGCGAGATCCGTGTAATTTTCAAATTCTATTTTCGAAACGGTAATTTTTCACGCAGGCTTCCACAAGAAAAGAAAAAGAATCCCTATAATGCCAGTTTTACATTACGCGCAGATACGCTCAGGTCTGCTCACCGTAGGATGCGATCTACCTGCGAACGTGTAATTCGCTTAATAGCGTTCTCTCTTTCTGCCACTCCTCCATCTTTTTTCCCTTGCCCCGGCGTGCAGCGCTCCACGCAAGAACTAATTACCTGTTACACACTCCGCAGAGTAGAAAATGTCAGATTCTAATTCCCGCGCGCACGCAGAAACGGAAGCTCGCATGGAAGCCGTATCAAAAAGCTGGACGCGCGCGCCACCTGAGAAACGATTAAATCGTTTGAAAAACATTTAAGCTTCCTATAATAGACGCGTGTGCCGTGTGCCTTTTTCATGAAAGAAGATAATATATATGTTTTTAAGATAATAAATTATTAGTTAATATAGATTACAACATATTTACATTATGTTGTAATCTTATAAATTTATATTTGTGTAGAAATAAAATTAGTAAATAGTAATGAAATAATAAAAATAATCTAATGAAATATAATAATAATCAATATAGTAAAAAAAAGAAAAAAATAATAAATAATTAAGAAAGTAAAAATAACAAAAGAATAAACGTAATAAAACATATTTTTAAATTTCAAATATTTATCGTAGGATTTATCATGATTCAAAAAGCTATAAAATAAGAACATAATTAAAAGAAAAAATAAAATGAAATTAAAATATAAAATATTCATAAAAAAATTTAATAATATCGAAAAAAGCATTTAATAAACGAACAGAATTTTCAAATTAATTTAAATTATTTTAATATAATTTTTAAATAATCTTATCTTTATTAATTCTAATTTTATTTTATAATAAAATTTATATTGTTCAATCTAAATATAACTTGTTAAAATCCCATTAATTTATCTATGAAAAACATTCATATAAATATTTTATGAAGTTGTATTTATTATATCTCTTATTCTATTTATCATTTATATATTTTTGCCACGGATTGAACACCACTGCGCACAGGAAACGTTTGTAGTGTGATTAGTACGGAGAGGCGTGTACTACCTCGATCGCGTACGTTTGCTGTCAGCTGTCGGTGAAGAGGGTCCAAAGCATCAGCGAGCGACCGACGACCTTGCCGTCCAGTTGTCTTCGCTCGAATCGACTAATTAATACCGTAACGCTGGCCACGGTATGTCACGGGAATGGCGCTGATAATCTTTGCGCCCGAAACATTTCGCACAGAAGTGAAACGCGCGCATACGAACTCGGTGTAACGCGTCGTTTTCGTGGTCCTCTCCCCACTCCTTCTTCCCCATGCTTTGTACACAGTCAACTCTCGACTTACACAAATATAATTACAGCACGGGATTCGGTTAATCGAGTCCATGTAATTTAATCAATGTAATCTAAAGTAATTTCGCTTAATTGCCTTAGTATTTAATTGTTCTTTTAATTTGATTGCGGCAACGATTGAAGAAGTGAAACAACAAGATTCTGACTGAGAGAAAATCGAATATATTTAAATTTATAATGGTACTTTATATGATTTCGCGCATGCATCGAGAAACATTTTACTTCTTGATTGAATATTTGGAAATAATCATTTGACGAATATAATCTTCGTTAATGCATTCTCTATTTTCTATAATAATGATACTTACATGATATCAATCAGATAAATTTTCCTGAATTTTGATATATGATTCCGTGCTGTATAACTGTATGTATGCTGTATACTAGAAATAATATATATTATATGGAATAACTATAACTTAGATATTATAGCAGATAATAAATTTATAAATATAATAATTATATAAAGAATATATTGATAATAATGATGATAACAATAAATTTGATAAATGATTGCACGTATACCATTATACTATTAAACTTTCTTATGATGCTTACTTCTACTACTAAACTTCTACTACTACTAAATTTTTTACGAAAATTTGTTGAAAAATAAAAAAAAAAAGTTCGGAAAGTTTCTTCTTCTGTTCATCAATATATTTATACATGGATTTAATAATAATAGTCTAATATCAATGTTTTCTTTTAACGTTGATTTTGACCTTAATCTGACTGCAAGTCATGAACGCTTTATTCCAACGTGATATGAATAACTCACCGAGAGGAAAAGTTTTCTCGAGGCTGCATTCGCGTTATTTTAAATTGCTTATATACAATGACATTTATGAATTCGTTAAAAATAAGTATAATAAATAAGTTTTTTTTCTCGTCTGTCTTTTTATTCGTGAAATCATCAGGTGTAAATGACAAAGTTATTTACAGGAAAATTACATCATGGAAAAACGATACGGGAGTATCGTTTTTTTAATTAAATCCCGCAAATCGAGCACACAACTATGCGCGTTTTTATCATTCGACAGTACTGCTAATGTAACTTACGTTACCGGTTTCATGGGCTATATCGATTACCGAGAAACGTCGCATATCTTTTGCCGACATCGAACCTCCATTTTCTTTGCATTTCTACTCACCTGCCTTGGCAAGTTACGTATCAACTACTAAATATAAACTGAAATGAAATTTTCAATCATGATTTACGTATTACGTGATGGATTTATAAATAAATATGTTGTAGACATCATAATTGTATTTAGAATATTCAACATACTTGTTAAGAAATTAAAATTGATAATAATATTTCTAAGATATGAGAAAGTTAGAATATTAAAAAAAAAAAATTAGTTGTTTGAACATTTATATTGAATATTTCTCAAATTATTTCTCAAAAGATTCTTTAATAAATAATTTTTTAATAAAAAAAAAAAAAAAGATTTAATTCGTAAATTAAATATATTTTTTGGTGTCACTGCTTTCCAGTTCTCTAGTGAAAGAATCTTTTGTACTTTCACACAAAAGCTAAGAAAAGCCTAACTAACTAAACTTGAAAACGTAAGTGATACGAGGAGAAAATGTGAAGTGGTTTCAAAGAGGATTTGTGTACATTCCAACATGAACTGTATGCGTATCGTGTAAATAAATCAGTCTTATCTGTAACCCTGAACTCGTGTTTTAAAAACACTAGTGGGATATGATCACTCATACAGAATACAAGGACTACTAAAAATCATAATTTTGTGAGAAGCTTCTTAATATTTCTTGTTAAAATTTTTTTTCATGAAATATAATATTATTTATAATACAATTGAAATTATTATTAATACTTCTGATAAAATATCCAATTATTCAATCAAGCTTAATACGAAATATTTTACAAATGTAATCTACTTAAATTAAAATTGTAAACTTTATTGTAAAATTTACACTATTCAAAAGAAACAATATTATTAAAAAAAAAAAAAAGAAAAAGAAACCAATAATTTCAATGTCTGCAACATTTATATCGAATATAAAAGCGAATGAAATAGGAAGTGGGAGAGGATTTAGGTATATCAACAGACGAACACCTAATTTCAGGCTGTTTCAAGGATAGCCATGTCTTCATTGACTGTCCGTCACCTTGAATTAGCCGTCTCGACGAGCGACCGACACTGCCGCCGGCTCATTCGCAGGAATGAAAGAGTTCGAAGAAGGGATGAAGAGCGGGAGGGTCTGCGGAGAGAGCAAAACGAAAGGCGAAGAGCATCGAGTGTGTATATCCGTCTGAATCGGTGACGCGACATTCGTGATAACGCGATCGAGGTCTTTTTCAAGTGGAATAATATTTTATTAATCATAAGTTACGGAAAGGAAAAATTTATAAATTTAAATCTCGATTGGATTAAATTCTACAAATCACACGTTATCATACGTATTATAATAATATTTTCTTTCGAAGAACGGTAATAAAGTAAATAAAACAGATTGTAAAATTGTAAAATGGAAGATTATAATTTACTACTTATAACTTATCATATAAATGAATTACATAAGACACTGTTAATAAATTATTTTGAAATTTGATAAAACATTTATAAGCGAATTTTATGGATCAGTCAGCTGAAATTCCATGATTAAATTATATAATAACAATTATTTGTGAAAAAAATGCATTCTATCTATAATTTATAATTTGTTATAATATCAACATTTATTAACACTTTTGACGTGTACTTGCGTCTATCAGTTTTTTTAATAATTCTGATGACGCAACTGTCGCATAGTTCTTTCCATTGCTGTCGCATCTTCATATTTAAATAAAGAATAATATTATATCACATGATAGTTGCCTATTGTTTTCACTAACTAAAACTTTATAATTTATTCGAATAATGATTGATAATAAAATTAAGTACAAAACATGCTACCGAGAAAGAAAAATAAAATTTTAACAATGACACGAATGCTAATAGAATTGACTAATAAATCATTGTGTAAAAATAAAAAAAAAAAAAATCAATAATTGATATGACGAGAAATTTTGTTGCGTGAAAAATTGCAATGATATGAGATAACGTTAACAACGCAGAAGTAAGAAATATGTGGACTAATATAATACAAGAAATGTTCGAACACGCAATTCGAGCTAATTGAAATCAATGCCAAACGTTCTCTGATTTTACATAATCTCGTATTAAACTTTAAGTTACATCAAGATAGATTTCATAAATTTATATTGAACACATTTGATCGTGATAACTAAATTTTCCATCAAGTTTTGATATAGAAGATTAGGTGAACTAGCCATTTCAATGGAAATGGCTAAAATACTTAGGACCATTGAGAGAAAGAAAATGGGAAAAGAAGAGCAAAAAAATGAAGGTAGAGAGGGTGATATGAGAAAGCAAGGCACGCGAGCTGATCCTCGTGATAACACCTAGGGACAAGCGACCCGGGTCACTCACGATCTCCGGGTGAAATTGACGCTTCCTGTCCTCTCTTCGTGAACAACCGACACTTTCACCGTAGACGGTGAAAATAGTCCATTTAATGGTTACAATGAACGCGGAAGAATCACTTTTAACAGATTCTGTGAATAAGAACAAGATACTTGGCAAATTTGATATTATTTTTGGACAAAGATCAAAAGACATTGAAACATTACAAAAATTATTAACATATTTTAATATTCAGAATTTTTTATAATCAGAACGCATGTTTTTCTATTCAAATTTAACTTTATCCATAAAATGGAAAATTTTTTCACATTACCTTTCTCCTCTCTTCATTTCTATTATCTATGATTTTTAATGATTTAATTCTAATGAATGGGTTTCTATCATTTTCCAATACGATCTTTTTCGAACTCGTCAAAAGTACAGTTGCGAGACGAGATTCGCAGACTCATCAGGATCCTCATCCCAAGATAATCTATCGATGCTGCATATTAAATACGAGGACTGGCGTTACGCAATTCGTAGGTTACTCGGTTACTTTCTACTTGATCAGCAACTCCCTCCCTCTTTCACTTCTCCGTTCACGATTCGTATAGACACAAGGTCACGAGTTTGTTTCACGAACGACAATACCTCTCTTCATAGACAACCACTGATGGCAATTGTTGCACCTGTGGTCAATAACTATCGACCAATCCTGCTATCTACTTCCATAGAGAGAGGATAAAGGTCTATGTGAGGGC
Source organism: Apis laboriosa (assembly GCF_014066325.1). Taxonomy (NCBI): domain Eukaryota; kingdom Metazoa; phylum Arthropoda; class Insecta; order Hymenoptera; family Apidae; genus Apis; species Apis laboriosa. The sequence continues at coordinate 5,963,380 of NW_025224135.1, forward strand.
TAATTCACGCCTATGAACCCGGTCCCCGATCGATCTTTCAATAAAGATACAGTTATTTTCATTGTTTGCTTAGGTAGAATAAGTATTTTCGTGGGGAAGAAAAGAAAGTGATTCTTTTGTGCGAAGAAAGCAGAAGAAATATAACTTTTACAAATGGCATGACAAAGATTTGAAGTGATATGGACATTAAATGAACATCCATTATTGTGTACATGATATATTATTTAGAAAATTTGGAATCTTTGTATGATGAGCGATTTGAAATTATAATGTTTGTTTAAAAAATAAAGATATTGTTCCTAAGAATTTAGTTAATGAAAAAGTAGATTTTCTGGTAAAAGAATTGTCATTACATTTATTCCTAGAACTGTTTCTAAGAACAAACATTAGCAAAAATTCAAAATTTCTAATGAATATTTAAAATGAAAAAAAATTGTTGATAGTTTTTTTTATAAATTTAATTCTAGAATCAAATTATTTCTAACATGGTTGCGTAAAAATACTTGTTGAACGTACATCGACAACGCGTTATTCCAATCGACGTTTTATCGGCACACCATTGTACGATCATTCGGTCAATAAGTCTCTAGTGGATAAATTAAAAAACTTTCCAGAAGTTCGAAAACGTAGAATGTTCGTGGCTCGAGATCACTCGAGCAGTAATTGGGGAAAAAGGTTTCATTGTCGAGTGGCAGGAAGTATAGGTGCAGGTAGTTTATAGGTTCAGTGCAAGCAGCACAACCAGAGACAAAGCAAGAAAACGAAGAAAAGAATAAGAAAGTAAGAGAGAAAAGAGATCCACTGGTGTATTCCTTTTCTCATAATGAATCTCTAACGGATCTCAATAATAAAATCGTAGATTTTTGAAGAATAATTAATTAATTTTTTATTTCATTTGAATTTAAAATATATCCTTTTCCAAATTAAAAAATCTACATTATTTTTGTTATTAATTATCTTCAATTATAAATTATTATTAACAATAAAAACATTATTAAAATAAATATTATTTTTCGGCATTAATTAATATATTAAAGAAATATGTAAAATAAAAAATATGAGATTAATTATGATGTTATAATTATGATAAAAAAAACTATTATTTTTGCTTCTAAAAAAAACCTGAACTACTGTGCGACGTGCCGCTGGCTCGAGTCTACTGTACACTGAGTCGATTGTATACTGTCGTCCTGCAATAACCGTTCGCTCTTTGTCCGCTCTGCCTGCTGTTTGCCAGTGGTTCTCGATCGAGATTTGTCGATCAGTTTGTACGATCCGTGCTCGTGCGCGGGCCTTTCCAATGCAACCTATATCCTTTATGGATAAAGGAGTCTACCAGTCCTTGAAAAGGAGTCGATGCTTACATCGATATATAAATTTCGTAAAGATACTAAATGTTACTAATTAGAATTAATAATAAAATAATTTGTATTTTTTGTTTTCTATTATTTTCTAAAATATTTTTATAGATATAATAGAACAATATCCTATCAAAATTTTATCAATATTCTAATTTTTGTTAAATAGAAATACGAAAGAAAAAGAAATATATTAATGAAACATGAAACATAAAACATCGATAGAGTCAATATTTCTATCTATAGAGATAAAGTTACGGTTTACATAATAGCTGATAAAATTGGTATTTGTTATATAATAGTATAATACATGGAAGATTCAAAAAGGAATAAAGTGTAAAAGAGATAGTAATAAAGATAGAACTTTTAAACCACGCTTTATTCATGATACAAAAAAAACGGGTATAAATTTCACGATTAACACGAACTTATGTTACACAACATTTTTCCATTCTGATAAAATATTCCATTATATCGAACAAACTTTTTAAACCTAAGAATTCTCACCGAAAATATATAATAAGTGTAAACAGCGTAAAATTACAAAGATCAAAAGAATTTTTTGATCAAAACAAATTCCTAACTAATTAGATTAGAAAATCAAGAAAATATTTATATACTTGTTATCACTTTTTAATTTCTCATCTTTGTTAAACCATTATATTCTAACAGTAAACAGAATAAATGAAAATTTTAAAGAAGTAATATGAGAATACAAAACTCATTCCTAGATAATTATCTTTTGTTGTAATTTTCATCGAAATCATAATGATGCGAATATAATTTGAGAGTGAAACTCTCCTCAGTTGTTCTCAAGAGTTAGACACTACGTTGAAAATTATTCTCGGACAATCACTCTCAATGTAGTTTTCCACTTGCGAAAAATACTCTCGAGAATAACTCTCGAGAGTTCAGTCTCAAATGTATTCGCACCTTTGGACAAGAGAATGAAAAGTAACGTATAAAAGGAAAAAATCGTGACATAATGCGAAAAATAACGCAAAGATGGAGGCAGATGGAGGCATGGAAGAGACAGAGAGACACTTCTCGTAGGTGTGAGGTGGTCAGTATCGAGCGACCTGCTCCGATGCACCATCCCCTGGCTCTTTTCTCCTCAACCCTCTTCCACCTTTTCATCAACGTTATAATCCCGTCGAGCACCTTATAATTACTATTAACCGTCAATGGCCATTATAAGCGAAACTTAATTACCGATATGACTGATTATATACAAATACAATTAGTGTAAAAAGAAAAAAAGAAACGATTGTTAATTATTTATAATCGTTGTTTGAACGATTAAAATCATATTATATGGGGGCAAAATCGAAGAGAAAGAAATTGTAGATCTATTAGATATCGAAGAATTGAAATCATTGTACTTTGTTCCGAATAAGTAAGTTGCTAAGTTAATTCTTGTGTTCTATTTTAGATATAGATTTTTTTTATGCAAATTTGTACGCTAAATATAGATACATGTATATGTAGATATGCAGATTAATGATTTAAATACCTACACGTGGCAATGAAACGTTTATACTTACTAGACTAAAGGAGACGTTCTATAGCTTTGTAGCGGTTGATCACGTGATATCTGCAGTACACGTGACACTACAGCATGTATAATTTATTAATATGTCGCAAAGTTTATTTTAATATTATTAAATTTGTATTATTTTTAGTACGTGTATTACTATTAATATTTAGTTTGATACAACTTACGTACATGCATTTACATAAAAAGAAATAAACATAATTCACGACTGCAATACATAACAGTTATTAACATATCATCAAGATAACCTCAAAATTTTCATAATGTATACGTTGAGTGTAAAAAAAAATATTTCCACATCATTCTCCTTGTTTCCCTATTTATATACACTTATTAATTAACTTGAAATCATATAATTAGATATATTATGCAATAACATATAAATATTTTTTTATATTTCTACTTTAAATCGATAAACTTAAGAATCAATCCTGTAACATTTTGTTGTATTTCTCAACGCTCAAACGAAAGTACGTTTCGAAAATACGACACTTAACGATTCGAGAAAGAAAAAGATCACAATGAATAAAATAGATTCCCGTTACGTTCAATAAATCAAATTATTTGCAAATGACGGACATTAAAAATAACGGTCATCAAAACGTTATTCGTATTCCCCGGATGAATCGTTATAAGGGACAACATTACCTCCGTGTGTTCCGTTTCCATAAACAAGCCAGGACACGTTCCAGCTAATTATCCCTAGCCGTTGATAATTATTCCGGCTAAGGCGAGCGGAGACATTGTACCGCCTTCGGCCAATAAATAATCCGGTTGTTGCTAATTAGCGCATAAATCAACCGTAGGTAGCGGGGCTGACAGAAATTCAAGCTCGCGATTACCATGATATAATTCGCACGATAATTCGTACATGCGCGGGATATACGAAATTACGAACGTGATACACGAACGTGATCTTCGATTTAATTTAATTTCGATTAAATATCCCACCACTTCTTCCATAGAGACCAGAAAATACTACAATTTTGAAAATTATCGAATAATTCTTAAGCAAATAGTTCCACGTGTTCCGTGACTTTTCGAATTTAACGATTTCTATCAGTCTCATTGCAAATTTTTAACTTTTTAAAACCAACGATATTCCCCAAATACGATTTTTTAAAATATAAAATTGTTGATTTTGTTTGTTAAATTCACTTAAATTTTCAACATTCTATATTATTATCGTCTTTATAATTTGTACAGAGTTCTTGTTCAAAATGGATGGTTCAATTATAGATAAACGTTAATTGATTATTTACCACTTGTTGTCTACATCCGTCTACACAGTGACGAACAATGGCTTATTACGTCCGCACGGTTGTCCGAGTTAGAAGGAAGCTTATTGTTTATCGACAAGTGTGCAAACGATTGACTAAACCCATCGACAATAATTTCCTTCTCTCTACAAAGACGGATCTATATTCTTCTCTGTACATAATAGTTAAAGCATATTGTATGTATATCTTATATGTATCGGTTTATAAACGTAGTTACTACTTAGAACGACAAAAGTTCAAGACAAAAGGCATAACCGTAATGCCTATAAAGAAAAAAAAATGGAATTCTCTCGAACTACTATTTCTTTGCGTTTAATAATCGTAGAAAAAGAATGAATTCTTTCTATCCGTTCAATGTCGAAAAATTGGCCGAAAATTCTCATTAACAGAGATTATTGAGAAAACCAGATGTGAGAAACGTGATGAAAGGGACCAAAGATAGGGTTGAAAAAGAAAAACTCGTGAAAACGGCAAAATACTTGGCCGAACGAAATTTGAAAGCATTGTTAACACGTGTCACGGTTGCTATCGATGACCTAGAAAATCCGCTAGAAGCGGAAATTTCCGCTGGACGGTGATATTCTTCAAGGTTTAATATCGAACCAACAGGGAGAAAATGAAAGTATGAAGAATTCAATGGAATTGGTTGGTTTCCTGTTTTCCAAATTGAAATCGTCAGAAGTACATATGGCAAAAATGCTTGTTTCGTTACTTTTTACATTTGTATCTAATTAATTGTATTAATCGAGGAAAAATTCATTGCTGTTTTTTTTAACAAAAGATATTTTGTTGCGATAAATTGTTTGGTAAAAAAGAAAAAAAAATTAAAAATCGATCGAGAGTAAATTTACAATTTACAAACAATCGAGCAGAATGTTTCCTCTCTGCGGGACTTGTTGGCGTAATCATCTTGGCCACCTTCAACCCTATCGTCTCTTCTAACAAGCGAACCCTCTGGCCGGTTCTAGAGTTACATCACAGTACCTAACTATAGGCATACTGCTACCATTGAATCAATAAATACCTACCTGGCCATGTTGAGGACACTTGGCAGCTGTATTCGGTCCTTCAATTCACTCAAAGGTGCACCGTACAACGAGATTTTTGAAAGTTCTACCTACGAAGCAAGCAAGACACCTGTCCGACTATACGCACTTTTGAAATGGCAATGGTTTTGCTAAAATTACATTGTACAACTTATACGGAAAAATAATAATTCAAAAACGATCAAAGAATTTATGTAATTTGTATAATACTAAAAATAAAATAAAATAAATTTAAAAATGTTAGAAATAGTTAGAAGGTTAGTATTAAAATAAATTAATACTTTAACGAGAAATTACATGGCTTGTATCGAATTTTTCATCAATCGATATTTATTCCATTCCTGTTACGTGGTTAGTTTCTATGCTTTATTATTATTGTTTTTAATCTTATTTTTAATTTTTTCAAAATTTACTCAATATTACCTTTATTATCAATACAATTATTTTTCTATTAAAATAAAAAAATTTCTAGTTAACCGTTAAGTTATATAACGTTAAATAGTTAAGTATTTTTCACACTACGCGTAAAGAAAATGTTGATATACGCAACAGTATGTAATATTGCGAATGCAATAAACACAAGTTGTTTTAATTACATTACAGTAATAAAACACAGGAGAAAGAACAATACAGCATAAATTACATACTTTCCTCTATTCCTCGTTCAAGTCTGAAACGCAGCTCGAAATAGCAAAGTTCATTGACACCATTAGACACTAATATTTATGTTACATGAAAAATTTGAGGATCGCTGTACATTATCCATCTCTGTTTCATCAAAGCCATCGTTGCCACTCTCTTCGAGCATCCCCTCGTTTACTACCTTTTCCATAGACAGGATGCTATGGGGTCGAAGCGGCGGGTTCGCTACCATGTGGACCATACGTATCACGCTGCAACCCTTCTCGTATAAAACATTGCCACAGACACCATATGGTTATGAATGTAACTTTCTATGGTGGTTTAACCTCGTTTCACCGGTGTAACTTAGTCGGTGATCTTAATTTTACCACGATACTTGTTATTTCGCGAATCGATATTTCCTTTTTAATTCGAATTCAATTTTATAATTTAATAATTAATTAATAACACGAATATATTCGTAATTGGTTGGAACAATATGTTAAGAATATGTAAAGTTATTATTCTTTTAGATAAGAATGAATTTAAATAATTGATTAATAATTCTTATAAATAAAAATATTATAGTATACAATATATAAAAGTTTATATAAGTGTATAGAACACAATAGAACTAACATAAGCAAATAAAACATGACTCATAAAATACAGATACTTACATGGATACGTAAGTAGTATTATAAGGCATATGGCCTTATGGAGGTTGGATTAATTCTAAACGATTAAACACGTTGTATCTTTCGCCAGGGAAAAGAAAAATCAACTAACGATTTACGCAAGCACCATCACTCTTTTTCCTCGAAGAAATGTAATCTCAAATGCTAGTCCAAGTTCCGCAATCTTTTTTTAAAGTAATTCTCACAGGAATCCAATGCAATAATAAAACAAAAATAGAAAGAATGAGATGATTACGCAAATGGTTACTGGATCATGTAAATCGTACATACAATAAAGAATTGTGAAATCACTCATTACGCTTTTTAACGATGGACCTCGACCAAGCAAATCTTTTCCATTGTCGTAATACTCGTTTCGAAAACTCTTAATATCATGATAACAGAAAGCAAATTTAGTATCAAGAATTTCTCTTAACAATGACAAAATTAACCATAAAATATAATCATTTAAAATAATTAACGATAGATAAATAGAAAACTTTCTGTTAATTAAATGATATATTAAATTATTAATCAGAGAAATAAAATATGTAATACATCAATTATTAATCGGTTACAAAGACTAATTATTAAACATTAATACATCTCATAAAAGTTTATAATCAATTCATCGGATAATCTTCTTCATGTTAAACGTTCCCGGTAACGCGACAAGGCGGCTGAAAAGCCGAATTAAAATCGCCAATTGAAAGCAGAGGCCCGGTTACGACGAAATCCTTCTTCCTCTCTGAGAGACGAAGGAAGGAAACCGGCCCGCAACGTGGCTCTCCGCAACTCTGTTCCCCCTTCGTTACTATATTGCCAAATAAATGAACGGCGGTTGAGCACCGTTGGGGAACGCTCAGCTGGAGCTCCAATACGAAGTACAGAAGGTGAGGAGAAGAGAGGCGAAGAGGTGGCAACAGCGCGGCGCTCGACGGACGGGTGGCACTGGTTCATACATAGGCGCAAGCGCGCGCCTTCCGACAGAAAAAGAGAGGAAGAACAAGACGTTCGTTCAGGAGAGAACAGTCGAGAAGGACGGACGCAAATGCACAGGCCGACGATACGGCGACGAACGTGCGTAACTTGCGTGCGTTCGGATTGTATGCATCGCGTGAAATGCGCCGCGCTCTCAGCGTGGCACGACGCGTGCATCTACACAAATAAGACCGCGAGCGCAGAGATCTCCCTTATCCCCACTTCTTGCGCAGTTGCTGTGTTTTTACACACACGCAGTACGAATTGGTAAACCATCCAACGACACCTACAACTCGTATCTGAACACGAGATCGTGCCGTTTTTAAGGTTATCGCACACAATTCGATTTGTCGTTGGAGTTTAGAGATCGTTAGATAAATCGTTCAAATTATAATAGATTGTTTGTTGCAATATAATAAAATAATCAACGATTTAAGCATATATTTTTTATTGTAAGATTTATCATCAGATCTAAAGATGAATCTGACGATATGTCGTACTGTGTGTGAGATTCTTTATATAGTCTATCTCATTCTCTTGTGGCGCACTCTTTTGCATCCATTGGCATTGAATCGACGCTTCTGTTGGGCTGATTCAAAAGTTCCAAGAATGGCACTGATTAATCGATATAGAATAATGTGATTTAATGGATTTGAAATTATTTTGATTGAAAGGTTTGAAGTTTTTGTGAGATAAAAATGTATGGATTAATAAATTACAACAATTTTTATTAATAAAATGAACATACGTATAAATCTTTAAGTATTTTGCTAATTAAAAATAATTGTGCTATGAAATAGAAGATATAAATTTAAATTATCGGAAAATATTTTTATCCTATAGTAGTTGTGATCAATAATTTCATAATATTCTCAATACTTTAATTTTTTATTAGTATTTATCATATCAAATTTAAATTTACACGAAAAAAATGTTCTTGGAATGACATGCGAAGGCGTCAGGGTCTGCGGTACAACCAAATTATGTCGAATGGAGAAAGTTTCTCGAGCGTGTCATACTGAAACTAGTGGGAGTCTAAAGACGTCGCGCGCGCATATCTGTGTATAAACGCGTTGGGCAATATCCGTTTCGTTGTTCGTCCATTATAAAGGGAAAGGTAATCGTGACTAAAGATTTTACTCAACTTATTGCTGATAATGTTAACGACCATTATTTCAAATTTTTTCTCTCAGAGATGTTCATATTTAGACACGTAAAATAATTACTATAATATATATATATTATTCTACTATTTAAAACAAAATCGAATGCATATTTCAAAAATAATTCTTATATTAAAAAAAAAATCATAATATTTTAAAATAGAAATATTCAAGATTCTGTGATTTCTTTATATCCACAAATTTTAATACAAAGCTTTCCTTAATTTCCACCACCAACACCGAGACGGAAATTAATCGACGAAAGGAAGTTGAGGATGTTCTCGAGGAAAAGGGCGCGAAGAAGTCACACCCAAAAAACCGTGTAACGCGACCCGATGATCTCACCTACCCACCTCTCGTTTTCATACAATTAATCGTAACGTTTCACGAGGTTACTCGAACATCATTGTATACAAAGCGAAAGATCGATAATTTATCCGCGTGCGCGCCGATTAATCCAGAACGGAAGTGAGCACGCGGGATCGTCCGGTGGTGAATTATTCGAAGACGCGAGCGTGTCCCCGTATACCAATAAGCGAAATGGAGGACCTTATTTATTATTCAGCCAGTAGGATTGTTGCCGGTGGTGTATTCGTCTATCTCTCGACACGCATGCGAAATTATTAACATCGTTGATAAATGTTCGACGCGTGTACGTGAGCCGTGTTGCGAGCGACGACAACAATTTCCATGTAGACCGTGATGCCCTGACGATCAGAGGCAACGTCTAAATAGGAATAAATAGCCCATTGTCGTAATGAACGTATTCTGCGTTACGTCAATACGTTGGAATATATTACGTTCGATATGTATAAACAAGATGGCGGACGATGCATTAAGCCGAAGTAACGATATGTTAATACCTTGTGTCTCATACAGGCACATATGTTAAAAGACATACGCTTTCTTCTAAGATTCTCTAACGAAATTGAAATACAGCATGATAGATGCTGCTATATATATTTATAAAATATCTCGTTTTATATATATCGTATCAAGATATAAATTTCTATACAAGGTAAATTTTTGCATTATACACGGTGGTGTATTAAGACCGTAATGGACACGCAACGACACGCGGCAAGGCTTGCAGTTTATAAATGACGGACGAGGGAAGAATGTATTCGGCATTCAGTACGACAATTGCATTATTATTCCGACAGTAGCCCCCACAATGGCGATACTCTTCCTTCCTTTCTTCGATTCTGCCATGGGTTCACCGTTGCCACGCACGACAAAGAACCCATACGGGGCAACTCGACTTTGAGGGAGCGCTTCTTTTTTTCTGCATTCATTAATGCTACTTTTCATGATACAATGGAAATCAATGGATAGTGAAATCTAAACTTTGATCAAAGGGTCGATTTATTCGCTGTTTATAATATCTTTTATATGACTATCGATATTCAGTGAAATACTTGAAAGATTTAATAATTTATATGCAGTATTTATAAAATTCTTTTTTTTCTTTTTATATATAATATATATCGCAGTTTTTGTAAGCGTAGATATATCTTGCTGCAATTTATTTCACCGTAAAACTTATGAGAAATAAACACTTTCACTTTTGAAACACGAATTCTATTGGTCTTGAAAGAAATACGCAGGAATTTCATAACGTAAAAAACAGTTTATTTAGAAACTAACATTTAATGCAATCTTGCCGTTAGATCTGTTTAAACATTTACTAGATTCAACTTTCTTTCGAAAGAAAAATTTTCTCTTGTTTCTTATCCTAAACCTAAAACTTTCTACATTCTAAAATATTTTAAAATAAATCAATCAAATCATAGTTTTTGAAATGCAAAAATGCATTTCACCTCAACAAGAAATATTTCTCTTATTAATTCCTATATTCCAATTATCTTGAAATTGAAATTTTATTTCAAGAGAGAGAAAGATAGACCACCATTTATTGTATAACATATAATATATTTCAAGTGAAATTGCATTATATGATATACATTATTTTACAACGCTCGTTATCACTTGTAATCAGTACTCAAAGTCGATAGAGCCGAGTCGTTCTCGCGCGCGAAATCATCTTTCGATGCTCTTTATCGATATCATTTCCGGTCGAGTAATAATACCGATGTGTGTTTATCCATTAACGAAGCCGCGGTTCCAGAATTATCATCGTACCAATCTCGGTGGCGACACGCAACGAGGGAAGGCTCGAGAAGCCAGTGGAATCCTCCACTGGTTCGCTATATTTCAAACAATAACCGAGCGAGAAGTAAATTTTCCGGGGATAGCGTATTCACGGGGCACGGCCCATCTAAGTGAAACGTGACTGGCGACTAAAATGTCGCTCATTACATACGGCTCCAAAAGCGAGTCATACGTGTCCATGAACGATACTAGGGGAGGAGAGAGCAAGAAACCACGATGCGATCTGCTCAGATTCGAGAGACAGACGAGAGCGGCCCGTCGTCGTTCGAGGAAACCAGAGGAGAAGAAAGGAGCTGTTGCTGATAGTAATCGGCCGAGCACTTTCACGGGCAACGCTATCTTTCAGAGTTGTGTGCGCCCGACATTAAAAACCGAGCTTTACTCTCGTTCGTGCCGCGTCAACGACACGATTATGATCCTCGTCGCGACCAATTCCTGCTCGGTGACAACGTATGAAAAGAGTTGATAGAATTATATCAACTCAAGGCAAGATCAAACTTTTGTTAAAAAAAAAAAAACGTTTACATAATCACGTTGAAAATAAATCGTTTCGTATTTTAGAATTCTATCCCTATTTCTATATCTTTTGACGATCGTTAAAAATTAATTTATTGCCATTTTTTCAAACGAACAGAAAAACAACTTGCTAATGGATTATTTTTAATTTGTCTTTCTAGTGGTATATTCGATTATAAATCTACCATTGGAATGGGTGTGAAAACAGATATCCATTCACAGGTTCACCAGATTGCTGGTTAAACTGTTCTCCTTCGGTTCTCGATAGAGCGAACCGAATGCAGGCCTCGAGGGACTAGAGAAAAGGAATCGTAGCGAGCGTCCGTAGCATGCGTCATACGTCCGGAATGTAACACCCTATGTCTCGTCGCGGTGCAACCGCAAAGGGGACAACGTCTGGAGCATTTTCGAGGCGAGTACTACGATACGTAAGAGGAGAAGAACCGTTCAAAAGAGTTACACAGGCTTTCCATAACTTCCCGACGTTTATTGCGTGACTGGAAAGAACCTATTGCCACGATGGACGTAGTTTGTTTTTACTGACAATGAAAACCAATAGATTTAACGGCTGGTAACAAGATATCTTTCAACGTTTCGGTTTTAGAAGAGAAACGATCTGAACAGTGTCTGCGATCATTTAGTTTTATGAGTGATCTTTGTGTGGCTTTTCTAAGCAATCATTGTTTTCTGTGTTTAATATTACAATTTAAATTGGATAGATTTTTTTGAAACATTTAAATGTGATGACAGTCGTTGGAAATTTTTTTTTGAGGAAGAGAGAGAGAGAGAGAGCAATAAAGACAGGTTTTCATTGAATTCGAATAAAATAGATATTTAAGAATATAAAATTATCAAAATTGGTTTCGAATTGGATTGTTATTTTTATGCGTTTGAGTATTCTGATTTTTTTTTTTTATTACAATTCCATATATCGCCCAATCAATTTCGCTACTATATTATTGAAATCATGAAATATAAATCAACACATTTATTTATCCACATTCGTGCATCTGCATTGTCTATAATATATCAGCCACTAAAATAAAAGTGATCATTTATTAACACTTTAAATATATATTAGTTTAAATCACATTTCACCACGTAAATAATACCATATACCAAGTACTCTAATCCATTTCCTAATTTTTATGAGAATTAAAAATTTAATGTTAATAAATCTTATTTATTTATGAACAATTTATTTAAAATCTCTGGTTAATTTTAAAAAAAAGATTAATCTATCTTAATTAAGAATCGATAAGCCAATCGATAAAACAATTACTAAAAATTACGTAACGTTGACCTTTTGAACTCGAAGTTTTTCCCCAAATTAAATCTAACCTAAGCATCCAAAATTCTTAAAAATTTCCTAATCGTTTTACGTCTCCAAAAATAGAACGACATTCTAACTACGTCCTTGGTCTCTTGTCGGAAGACGCGTACACGTAGCCGCGTTTATTATATCGCTGTCGAAATGGCCTGGCCAGCACCGACGCGAAGGTCACCGCACGAAAACGCACGAATTCGGCGGCACTCACCCACATACGCTTCCTGTGGGCGCGCGTGCGCTCACAAGTCACACGCACCGGCCCAGACACGCACGCTCCACCAACGACCGGCCGAACGACCGTTTATTGGGATCTCGAGAAACGACTGCCACGGGTAGACGAACGATTCTTGGAACGGTGGCTGCATCTCGAGGCTTTTGTTGCCGCGTTTCGGCCATGGGAGAAACGATAGGCTCGAAAAGTAAGAAGCACACTATGAACGGAGAAAAGAGGCGAGGAGAGAGTATCGCGGTGATTTTTGAGGATCGCATAAATGTCTTTCGACAAAGAGTCGAAGACGAGCAAGGCTTCTTTTTCTTTTTTGTGAATACGCGAGTATTCACGGGTTTGGTCAAGCAATATTAAATCTTCTCCGACAGCTAGATATGCGCAGTTTTTACAGCTACGATGAGTAATGCGTAGAGCTGTTTTATTTTTACGGGTGAAAGCGTTCTTTGATGTTGATATCGATATTTTTGGAATGAGATACGCGAGATATGTGGATACTTGACGAGTATGGACTGTCAGTGTTTGATTTAGTGAAAAGTAGAGCATGAGGATTAATGATGTTGATATGGATTGTAAAAGGTAGAGTACGAGTATTAATGATGATTGATGATATGAAGAATAAATGAAATTTGATTTGAAAAATAAAGATTTATGAAATGAAAAGATATGTTTGTGCAATTAAGTTTAATATTAATATATATATATATATATATATATAATATATGTAAAATAGAATTACAATAATAATCTGGCATATTATAGATATGTATAAAATAATAATTGTGATGGTTATCCAATGATGTTTAAAAGATGTGATTATAATTGGGATTATGCATACTAGCCTAATAGATATTATTGAATGCAGGATTATTGAAAACAATTTTATATATAGAATCTATTTGCTAAATATATTGCAATTATATTATCAAAAATAATAATCATTTTAGAAACTTAAGAAATACGAATTAAAAAGATTTCAAAATATGTACACTCACATTAAATCAATCAATCCATATGTGTGTGTATTGTTACATAAATCTTGATTCCACTCATTCCATTGTTCATAGTGCTAAGAACTAAAACGCTCTAGCCAAACATCTTCCATTCCAATATAAACATACTTAACTCCTTCCACATGATATCACTTCAGACCATGTCAACAAACATCAATCAGTTACAGAACTTAATATGTCTTTTCGTGGGCAGCCAAACGAACCAAACATCGATAATCATCAGAAAACACAACACACTTGCCTCCAATTCTTCACGCATTAAAAAACAAATGCTAAAACTTCCACGTTTTCATAATATATGATATCTTTCTTTTCCCTTTGAACAGATTCACTACATAACACTTATAAACATGCAATTAAACGTCAGATTGCATACAAGCTCCGAATAATTACAAATTTGTATCGTAAAAATTATTCGGGACATGTAATAACGCGCGCGCCATTATACTGATTTTGCGCAACCATACATGCGCAGATAAGAGAGGGCGCTTTTAGGAAAACATGTGCTTTTAAGCAATACGCACACAGAAAGTGCTACATATAATAATAATTCAAATTTTACTTGTGAATTAAAATAACATAAAAATAATATACTCTTGTCCTACTAATTTCGTTTTTTCAATCTTTGATTCTCAAATTCCGAATATAGACGGCTCCAACGAATCTTGAATTCAATGATTTTGTCGTGTTGCTAGCCACTGAATATAAACAGATCATTTTTATCCAACTTAAACTCCTCGAAAAACTTTTAAAACTCCGAGTAGATGAAGTTTATGATCTGATAGTATCTAATTGCTTTTGAATATTATAAATAACGATCTGACAAAGTAAAAAAATTAAACACCATGACAACTCGTGTTGATGTAACTATCAAGACTCGTATCGAAAGACACGGTGTCTAAACAGTTATCCATAAAGTATAGAACGATTCACATCACGCTACATGTCATATACCGCTTTTACCATTGCATCTCAGTATGAACCGTACCTTACTTGCTCAGTTGTAGTTAAGCCGCATCGAATCGGGACATGTATCTTCGATATCATCTTCACATCCACCGCACACTGTTCCGTTTATGACCGACGCGTCGATAAACTTTATCATAAATGCACTCGTGAACGGCTCGTAAACATAATCGAGCCAGAAAGGCACGCAACGATTTAAGCCAACCGCCACCAACCCGTTCGAGACGTATAACGTATAAAGTTGGTTCGAGGCGTGCTCTCTCTCAAGGAATAAAGTGAAGAGCACTCTCTCCGGCTCTCCTTGGGTGGTCAGGACATAGCGAATTCCAACCCTTCAGAATTCCAGGAAGGACCGTTACATATATTGCCACGTGAGTGTTCGTTTGATGCGTTCTCGCCACTTTGCTCGAAAGTCCAGTGGACATGGTTTGCTCTCGTACATTCAGTAGTGGAGGGTATGATCTTTAAAGCTATCGACGATGAAAATTGGTAGGAAAGAGATTGGTTTCGTTTCAGATTTTGATAAGATTAAAATTAACTATCAAGATTTACAAATATAATTAAAAATAATAATTCGATATTTTAGAGAATCGTGCTTTCGTATTATAAATATAATAAAAAAGAGATCTTTGTTAATCCTTTGTTATTATTTCACATCTACATTCTATTTAGCGACAAATGATATTAGAAGACAAAAATTAATTTCTTAAAATTATTATTATATAGATATTTACAAATTCTTAAGATGAATAAATATTAAAAAATGTTTTTGTAAAAACATATTCAAATGTAAAAATGTCACATTTGGTATCACATACGGTATTACAAAGAGTTTTTGAAATTGATATAATTTCTTTCCATGTCTCTTTGTAACGATTGCGTTAATAAATATATTCGATGTGTCCTGAAATTATCTTCGGTTATACCGTTATGACAGCATTACAAGGTGTGTACAAATCGAAGTGGCTCGTGTAAGCATCACGCCGACGACGCAGCCTTGAGATTCTGCGAATCGAATACAAGGCAATCTGCATTTCACGAAGATAACACCTTTGAGCGACCGTGTATATTGTTGCAACTTAACGACACTGGGATGCAAGATTTTGATCGCTTCCATCTACGAGCATTTGTCTTTTTTTATCCACAATTTCAAGCAAATTGTAGGAGATTATGGAAATTTTAGAGTTTATAATCCTTTTAAGCGATTGGTTTGTAATTTAATTTTTTTAATAAGCAAAATTGCCTGGATAGATGTTTAATAATGTTCGGTTTTAGAAGACCGATAATCAGATACCTATATGCGTTGCAAGTGGGATTCCTGTTGGTCCTGTTCGAATAGTAAGCTGTATCATGAGTATAAATCGTATGTTAGAAGGCAAAAAGGCAAGAGGATAATGCTAGTGTTGAAAACAAAATGTGTAGCCACGATGTTGCGAATAAAAGTGATAAAAATTCATGGGGAAACATTTAACCAAATTCGAAAGTCAAAGACCGATACTTTTGAAAGATCAGTCATTATAATATATTTCGTAATTTTATTCGACAAATTTTGATATATTTAGAAATGAGATAAGCGCTAGAAAATAATTATTTAAAAATAAGTATTACAATGTATTAATATGCAAGCTATACGCTGTCAATTGAATGAATTAAATATATCAATTTCCCTTAACAGAAATATTAAATGATCACGCACTGTTACAATCATTTATCTCTCATTTATCAGTAACTTCTGAATGACAAATATAAATATACATCAATATATATCAAATCTTCAAGCATTGACTTTGATCTAAAATATAAAAAGGAATACACGAAAGGAATCACGAGGAAACAAAACGACGGATCACGTGAGAACCCTAGATCAGATCTGGCCAATCGGTGAACTCGGTGCGTGACACGTGATGCAAATCATGCGCATAGAAAGACGCGTCAACCTCCACCTCCTGTCTGTGGTCCAGTATCCTTCTGTACCTTTTCTCTCGGTGTCCTGTCAACTTGTCGTCCAAGGTGAGCAGACCTATTTGGTGGAGGTGCTTCAGTCACGACCAGACCAGACCAGACCAGACCAGACCAGACGTCGACTACGAACCAGGTTCTGTGCTCGTAGGTGGAACAAAGTTCAGTCCACGCGCCTTCTCTCTCTCTCTCTCTCTCTCTCTCTCTCTCTCTCTCTCTCTCTCTCTCTTTCTCCATCAGCCTTTCGCTTCTACCGTTTCTACTTCATTGTTACTCGTCACACCGACGCACGGAGGGCACGAAGCTCGTTTCCAAGTCATTCTTTCTCTCCAGGGCATCGAATCGATCGTCTCATTGGTAGGAATTGGAAACCGGCCCGTCAATGAAGCTTTCCAGACAATTTACGATCTATCAGGATCGCGCTTCTATCCGCGCGTTTCGATTCAAGATTGATTTATTATTATCTGTTCGGACACGAAACGATAGGGACACAGTTAGTAGTTCCGACAAATATAGAAACAAGTACAATAAATTAATCTAACCTAACTTAATCTAGTTTATTACTGATTTATAACTTGCTACTTGTAATATCGTTAGTTAACAAATTATGCAATTATGCAAGATTGTTATCTAGTAGAATATAAATGGATATATTATGTTTTATTTTCTGAAATATGATGGAAATATGATGATAAAATATTCTTTTTTTAATAAGCAATTATCATGCTTTTTTACTATTTGCTTTTGGAATTTTCAACAATTGTATCAAATCTTCATTATAAAATACTGATACAAATATAAGTAATAAATTGTTATGTAAAATCGTGGAAAACAGATAACAATCGCAGGATTGATGTTCGCGGCTTGATTTTATGTGCGACGAAGGGAAAGGAAAGAAACGATGCAGACGACCGATACGATGCTTCTAAATTGTCAGTGGGCGTTTAACTAATAGATTGTAATAAGAGTTGTCGAGCCACTATAATGAATGTTGAGTTCTCGATCGCTCATGAAGGAAGAAGAGATCTGAAACCGCGGTGGTAAAGAATCATTAGCTAATATCTCCCTCATCGAGCTGATTGTATCATCTCATCGTTAATCTTTTTCATATAAGTCGACTTAGTGCAACATATTATATATTTTATATTAGATACATTTATATAACATGATACACTTATATGTTTTTAATGAACGAAACTTAAATATAGATTAATTTGAAATAAGAAAAAAAAAAGATATATGATACTGACAATATAACTTCATAACAAAAAATGTGTGACTATAAAAATATTTTAAGAAATTGAATTTTTGTATTGTATTAAATTATGATTCAACTTGTCATTAGCTACAAATTGTACAAATTGCTTTCTTTAGCTTTTATTACCAAAGAGATTAAGAAATGAAATAAAGAAAAAAAAATAAATAAATAATCCTGATTAAAAAAAAAATGATCTAATTTGACGATCCTATATAAAATGTGGCATGAATCAAATATTGCATCTAATCTTGTTAAGCTCTGTTCAGC
This sequence comes from Apis laboriosa, assembly GCF_014066325.1. NCBI lineage: Eukaryota > Metazoa > Arthropoda > Insecta > Hymenoptera > Apidae > Apis > Apis laboriosa. The sequence goes on from NW_025224135.1 coordinate 5,981,768, forward strand.
ATTCAATAACTGAGTCACTGAAAAGGTGCACTGAGGAGTGCCGGATAAGTACAAATGCGAACATATAACCTTGAATTTATTATTAACTAACCGAGGACGACGCTGAAGAATGACCAACGAAAATTGTTTTGGTTGAGTACCACTATCGCCGATTCGAAATTTATTATCGAAATATATGCTCTGACACGTGTCGCTAGATGAGTTTCAATAAGAATAAACGTGGACAAATAACGATAAAGTGATTTCATCGACGTAAACAGAGAGAGGTAAAAATATATAGAATAAAATGAATAATTTGATTTCTTTCTTTTTATCTCTTCTGAAACAAAATTAACATTAATTTGTTATGAAATTGTTTTGTTATTTAAAATTCTTAGAAAGAATAATTTTTTGATAGAAAAAACTGGTAAATAAATCGACAATTATAATATATTATAATGATAAGCATTTTTAGCCGATAAATAATTTAAATTTATAATTTAATTTCATAAAGTTATAATAAACATTACTTTCAATAATTAATTCCTCATTGATTTATATAATTTTACTAATATTCAAATACTTATTTTTAATCGATATTTACAAGCAATAAAGTACATCAATATTATAATCAATTAATTATGTAAAATGAAAAATTAATATTAAATTAAAATTATAAATATATAATAAGAAAATAATCATAATTAATTCCTAATAATTTTCAATAAAAACTTCAGAAAAATTTAATAATAAAAACAAGTATTTATAAATATTTCTTTATCTTCATTATATTAATAGCTTCCTTATCAAAATTATTACAATTAAACAAATCGTAAATTTCTTAAAATCATATATCATCTATAACAAACGATCTAAGCGTGAAATCGATTAATTTAACCAAAGATAACATTTGTCTTAAAGTAATTTCTCAGACGAATACATTACTTCAATAAAGTTTGTAATTCGTCATTTTCGCATAAGTGTCGTTACAATGTCTAAATTTGTCGGGCAAATCGGAAACACGTGGATAGGAACAGGAATGAAGAGAAGGAAAGACAGAAAAGGACGACGATGGCCCGCGAAGAATCTGGTTCACCGCAGTCAACATCCCAACGGAAATCGCGATTCCCACAGCTTTCCCCACGTTGTGGTTTGCGAGTATGGGCCGTTCATGCTACTCATTGTTCGCAGCAAGTACAGTCGCGTCGCCATCATTATGAATGAGCGAAACAACCACGTTTGCTATGTGTATGTAAACTTGTACAATACTGTTTATAAGTTGAGAGTCAAATATAGAATAAGGATAAATACATTTTTATTTAATTTGATGTTAAGTATCATGAAAAAAGAAAATATCTTTTGAATTATTCACGATTTATGAGAAAGAGAGAGAGAGAAAGTTATAGAAAAAAAATTATTTTATTTTGCTGTGTAGTGTTTTCACGATAAATTGCCATAAGAATTTACATAGATATATTAATTTCAATATTCAAGCACATAAAAGATAAAAACATAAACTACATTTTTTTATTTTAATTTATTATTTTTTTTTATGAACATCAAAGCATGTTTATTTCATCGATGATTTTATTTTATCTATCAATTGAAATCATATCAAAAAGTGAAGCAAAATCTTAATTTTTCTAATAGTTCACTAGTAGTAATAGTAACTTTTCTAATATAATTTATCGATGAAATAATGAGAAGATTCAGTGAAAGTAGCAGAGAAATGTATATATAATAAAATTAAAAGTTGTGTAGAGAACGGATTAATAATACGCAATAATAATAATAAAGCGCGATAATATAACACAGCCGATAAAAGAATGATTAATTTCAGCTGAAAATCGTGAATGTGACCTGATAACAGAAGAGAGACCCATCGTAATCTACATCGCGAACATTATCAACATCCTATGATGAATGTACACGTATATTACAATAAAATTCTACATATAGAAATAGTCTTTAATTAGCATAAAATCAATATTTAATGACTTTTTACAAATAAGTTGTAATATAATGTTTATGCTATTAAATCTTATTTATATTTCTATACTTATAATCATCCGCATATATGAATTTTACGCATATTTAAAATTCCCGCCTCAAATTAAAATTCCTCAAGTTGGCAAACTTCTTTATTTATCCCGCTATAAATAATAGTTTGCTTTCACGTTTTACACGGACTAACTTCGTTTAATTAACGAATAACATATATACACTCGTTGTTACGAACTTTCACAAGTCGACGTGCAGTTTTTCTCTTTACCTTTCCCACTCCCCTCCTCTGCCTCTCTCTTTCTCCTTTAATTTAGTCTATCATCCAACTAATCGACCAATTACACACGAAGCTAATAAAAGTTTCGCGCGACGACAATTTTAACCGTTACCTTTTTCCCTCGATAAGATCGGTTTGGATGAGGCGTGTGTCACGTAATATGTGCATGTATATACGCGACAATCAACCGATTTACTATAAAAGAAACAAAGAACGTATTTGTATGTTAGGTTATATGCTTTTTCACGCTATGAAATTCTACCCGTTTCGAACGCCCTCTGTAAGATTAAGACAAATAACCTTGACATGCGATTATTCTATGGTTAGGTTAGAATTGTTAGATTAAAATAATTTGAGAAACTATATTTATACAAAAAAATTTGGAAAGATTGAAATGCTGCTTTTTTTTTCATGAGGATAAGAAATAAAGTTGCGTCAATGAGCATTTGTATAAATATCCTCCAGACATTTATGATTGCTTATCATCTCTGCAAATAGTGTGTCGGTGCATTATTTTTATGATTTCATTTTTATTATAATGTGAAATAATTTGTATTTGCTAATTCAGATTTTTTATTTGATAGGATCTCTATTACGTGGACATGGAATATTACGCGAGTATGCTAAGATTTTTTTTTACATGAATATTCTATTTGTTATTATTTTTATTTTGAATAAAATATTTAATAATATCATATGTTTATTATTTTATATCCGTACAAAACTTTAAGTTATACTTTTTTTTTAAAGATTATTTTAAGAAATTTTCAAATTTTCAAATCAAGAGTTATGTAACTAGTTATGTCAATAATTGAAAAATGCATCAATTGCTTGTCGAAAGTTTGAAAAAAAATTTGACCGAAATAATTAATAAAATAAGATTTGATTTTATATGACAAATCGTATATAAGACATTCTTGTTTGAGATGTATAAATGCTCGACTATCCTAATACTTAAAAATCGATACGAGCAGAGCTTATTTTATCAAACAGACTCGAGCACATGATTACTTTGATTACTGCTATGATTAGCTCGAACGATCTGAACGAATTCAAAGAAATTTAAAATTATTTTATTCGTTATTAAATAAAATCAAATATAAATTTTTAGAATTTTTACATTAGAACAAAATTATTTTTAAATAAAATACAAATAAAACTATTAAATTTTATTATAAAATGAAATATATAGTGAAATAAAATATATATAGATTTATATTAATCATTCGATTTATGATATTTAATGCTCGTTTCACTGACATTAATTTCTTATATTTAATTTTTGTAATAATATCGACATACAAAGTAAAAAGGAATCAACGAAATGAAATTCATTGAAATAAAATTCAATAGGCTTCTCGGTGGTGTACAAAGGTTAATAATCAATTAATTAATATTATATAAATTTCTTCTGTTTAATTTTTGCAACGAAATCAATGAACAAAGTATAAGAGAATTAATGAAACGAAATATACATTGGAATAAAATTCTATAAATTTATATCGAACATCCTTTGACATTAAATAAATATTTTGAATATAATGAATAATGATAAAAAAGCTAGTTATATAAAATTTCATAATCTATAGAACACAATTTCATAAGCAAAGTAATCAGCCAAGATTTATAGGCAATCTCTATCTATCTATTCAACTAACGAGATGTTACTTTTAATATTAATATAATTATTAAATACTGATAATCAATGATAGTGAATCAAATACTTGTTAATATTTCAACAAGAATAACTCGAATAAAAATTCAAGTTCATTCATTCGATTATACTCATTAAAATCGATATATGAACGATAAATCCATCATAATATTCTAACCTCAAAGAATTACAATTCTTTATTCTACAATTTTACTTTTATTCTACAATTTTATTTTTATTCAAATCAAATTTTAACATATATATATAAATATTTTTATATATAAATATTTTATATATATATAAAATGAATAGAATAGCATAAAAGAGAATAACATTGCTTATGCAGTTTGTACAATAGTAAAAAAGGAAAAAAGCTGAAAAAAATGAAAATGTAGAAGAGGGAAAAAAAGATCAAGGAAATATATTTACACCTCGTTGCGGTAAAGGTTGTCAGCAAGCTTCACGAAGGTCGGAATAAACGCATCGCGTATAAGTTCGTGACAATGACGTTACACGTACCAGCGTAGAACGCCCCTGCATTGACGTAAATCCAAGGTTAATATGGAACGTCTCGAATCGAACGCCTACAGGTAAACCAACGTAGGCAGAGAGCCCACGACTCTACGACTTAACGATACCACCAGTGCACATCCACCTGTTTTGAATCGTTTTTTGAACGATATAAATCGATATCGGGAAAATAAAGCGTATTAGATATACAGCAATTTCGCGCGAGAAACAGTAATGAATTCATAATTTATAATATTGTCTTCATGCATATTATATTTGTATACGAATTGTAATATTCGAATTAAAATATAGATGCTGTTTCTGTGCTCATATTTGAAATTGAACGTAAGCATATTTCTGTTGAATGAGAAATATTATCAATTTGAAATGGATAAATTAATGCATATAACAGAAAATTTTTTTTTGCCTTGATTCTAATGTTTTATCATTATATGCATACATTTTTTTTTTTTCTAACAAAACTATAACTTTTGTAAATTAAATGACTGCAAAAAATAACTTCAAAGACGTACACTATCGACTATACAGAAATAAAACAACTTATCATTTTAGAATAAAAAGTGTTATTTTACTTTTTTAGATAACTGAAAAATATTATATATTTGTTTGTCAACCCACGCAATGTTGAAAAAAAGCTGTTAAAGGAAGGTCAAGATTTATCGACGTGGGATAGTATAACATTTTAGTTGCACTTCATAAAACAAAGCTTGTAAGATTTATTTTTTATTAGATATTTATGATATAACTGTATCATTTTTAAACATATGTTACATGGAAAATGATTTTAAAAATGAATGTAATAATATTGAAATGAAGTAATATTTTTTTTTAACTCAAAAAATATTCAAGATAATGTTTAAAAAAATATAGGATTTGTTTGCTTGATAAGTATTATATCATACTTCGCAAGAATAGTTCAAAGATTTTTTATCGAATATTTCCTAAGTTGACTATACTTCTCTGAAATGAGATAAAATGTTAAAAATAATATCACAAGAAAAAAAAAAGAAAAGAAAAAAATATCTAACTTCAAGATTATGCAATATGCAAATTTTGAAAATTCTTTTAATGGAAGTTTTGTCATTTTTTAAATATTACTTCAATTTTTTAGTATTTTAAAATCAATATCATTAAATATACTATATATTTTATAATACAAAGTTCGAAATTATGCATAAAATATTTTTGATGAAAATTTTATTGTTAATTAAAAATGTTAATTTTATTGTTATTTAAAACTTAATTTTAATTTTTTTATCTTTTAATATTTTTATTATTTATATATTATAATTAAAGACTATACTTTGTATAATAAAAATTTTAAGAAAAATATATATAATTTGAAAACAATTAATTTTTTCTATAGTACAAAAAAATGCAAAATATGTTAATTAAAATGAAGAATTAATGCTGGATAATTTACAACAATGAATTAAATTTTATATATGATTGGCATTTGCATATGACTGCATGCATTGCACATAGTTGCTAAATTATGCGTTTAATTGGATGACTCATATGTTCGAAACTTCATATATAGAGCAACAACGATAATCTACACTAAATCGAATATTTTCTAATATAAATGTACCTTGAAATCAATTTCTATTTGTATAGTGATTAATATTATAATAAAGTATATGATAATAAAAACTATAACAGTAATTTTCTTCTTAGAGAAATTTATTTTAAAAATTATTTTAATAAAAGAAAAAGTTTGAAAGTATTATCAACCGCATAAGAATAAAAAAAAAAAAGTATTAAATATATGAAAAGAAATTTCTTTAATATGTTATATAATATATAACAGTGAAACAAACTTTTTATTTTTTATTTGAAAAATGAAACGTTTTTAAAAAATATACTATTGAAACATAAAATAAAAAAAATTGAAATTAAAGAAGAAAATATATTATTAATATATTAATATATATTTATTATTAATATTATATTATTAATATTAATATTATTATTAATATATATTAATATATAATTATTAATTATTTTATTTTCATTTTATAATATTATGCTTCTATTTAAACAAAAACAAAAAATAATTTACAACATTCAAAACTGCCAGATCTTGAAACATTTATTTAGTTAATATTTGTTAAATTTTCACGAAAATTTAGATAAAAGATGTTATCAGTATGAGATAACAGTCTATCGAGCTCTTTGTAAATGAAACTCAGTAGTTAGGTGTAAAGAGCGTGGTATTTCATTACGCCCGCGCTTCGATTCCAAACCTGTGTAGTAGAATCTTGACCCGACAAGTTGCCGAGTGCCGCTTACTCGCTATATATGTACTTACTACACTGTTTAGATGTTCTCAATCACATGACGCAATGATCGCGTTTCTGGATCGCGCGCGCACGCATGTACATTTACACAATACTCATCCTGCTTCATGATCATAAGTTTGTTTCATTTTCAACAGGAAAATTTGTAACGTATATCATCGATAATTTACGTTCATCATTAAAACTTGATTATCGTAATATTTCGAGTAGAATTCAATCGTTCCGGACGAGCAAACACAATAGCAACAACGATACAATTCATCGTTATCGTCATACTGTTCGCGAAATATCATTAATCTTCTCTCGAAAGTGAATGCACGAAATAACAAGGTCGTGCGCGAAAGAGAAGATATATGATAAGAAATTTGGTAGAAAAGGAAGGTTGACGACCGGCATCGGTGCGCGCGCGCAAACGAATGTGATCACCTACGCCGACTATAAGCATGGTATTGTGACGAGGAACGCCAACGAGAGACAGACGCGAAAGCCAACAAGTAGAGTAAATGACTCACCACGTGAACACTGGAGAGACCGACCGGCTCGCTTTGCTTCTTGTCCGTTTTCTTGGCCTGCCGTTTTGCCTTACTTTCGAGAAAACGTTGCTTCAGCACTAATGTGTCTTGAATATTTTGTTCGCATAGACCATTGAAGCTTTGATCGAATCTTGGTATACAATCGGTTTGTCTACGTCGATAACTTTCTATCCTTCTTCTTAGACGATCGACGACCGCCTGCCTCTTGGGGGTGAGTACCTCACCCATGCCAGGTGCTTGACCCATTTGTTGCTGCAATTGCAGCTGTTGACTGGTTACGTTCAACTGGCCGGCCGCGTTTAGATCGTGAATCCCGGCTGATTGAGCTAGGACGCTATTCTGCAGGTTGTTTACGTTGTTGTTATTAGTATTAGTATTAGGAGCCTGGCCCACGCAGACCGAAATCGGGCCAGGCGCGGTGCCGGGGGGGCCTTGCGGGGGCTGGCGGGGCAGGAGCCCCCCGGCCTCCATACAGCCCCCTAAATCCACCGCAGGGTAAGCCAGCTCAGTGAGAACCTCTGCTACCGAAGCGCCTGACGCACGCTACTGCTACTGCTACAACCTCGTCTCCCGCCGCTGCCCTCGAGTCGGGCATCCTCTGCCACCCTGCCAATGCGACGATCCTCAACTTCCGGTCAAGACGCATTTGGAATATATTCGCGCGTCAACACTTCTGTACCACGCTTGCTTTTGTCCGATAATCACACTAGTGCCGATTAATTTTCAACAATACACCATGCTTCGCGTCGATCGCACAATTGTTTCATTGAATTCTTGTTCGATATCTATATGTAATATATATATATATATACAACGCATATAAGAATATGATATTACTTGTGAAAATCCTTGTTAATATTATTGTATTTATGGTTCTTTGTCACTTTTCGTTTTAGTGGAACAATAAATTGCTAGACCAATCATGACATAAGACACTGTAAACAATGTTCGTCGTCTTTTATCACACCAGGCACGCACCAATGTCACGTTTAGGCACTGTTTTGCCTGTCCGGTTGTTGACATCGCGACATACCGTTGATATTATACTTCGTGTTTTATTCTCGAAGCCACGTGACTGGACGGTATACCGTGAAGTCCGTGTCGTTCCAACGCAACGAGTCACCGCTGTTTAGCCTCCACGCGAATGCATTTCACTCGAGATTGCTACGATATTTATTGAATCAGTAATGAGAACACAATGTTTTCTTGAAGTACCCGCAAAAGTTGTTCGCATTCCATTAATTTAATGACAATGTAACGATATTTATGAGTCGAACGATAGCATTTGTCTTCCGTGTAAAAGAAGTTTTCGAACTGTCACTCTCGACGAGACGCGCGCGAAGATTCGACAGTAGGACGGAACGTTCACCGCGCGCGACTAAGTTCAGGGCCTGGAAACTCCGTGTATACAAGAGGCGCCCAAATTGCCACGCCATCTGATAGTGATCTTTATAACTAAACAGAGTTGGCGCCATATATGAAATTTTTCTTTCTTTAAATTTTATTTATTATAATTAATTAATATTCGTCTATTATAAAATTTTGTTTTTTATTTTTAATATACTATTTTTTTTATTATAAATGTATTTTAAGAAGAAAATAATAGAAATTGATAAATTAAAATTAAATATATTTAATTAAGATTAAATTATTTATTATAATTAAAATTAAAATATCATTGATAATAATCATTTATTTTCTTTTATATAAAATTTATTTATAAAAAAATATGAAATATAATTATTATTTAATTAATGAATAAATTATTTTATTATTTTATAAATAATTAATAATAAATGAATATTCTGAGATGCTGAAAAATTGTTTAAAACAAGATCTAATTTTTTAAATAAAATCTAGTTTAAAATAAATCATAATTAGTTTATAAATTAATTATTATTTTGTGTAATTTTTTAAAAAGATAATAAATATAATAATAAAACAAAATTTTTATATAAATTATCATAATTTATTAGAAAAATATATAAACTATTTATAAAAAAATATTAAGATTTATCAGTACGAGAATCAATATAAATCAATGTTAATATTATTATATATATATATTGAAATTAATATTTTTTTTCATGTGTTCTAAAATATGTCTCCAATGCCCTCTTTAGTCATTAAAGTCTAACTACAACTTCTCAATAAGAGCCTCTCTATAATATTCTTCTTCTCTTTCTATTCTTGGTCTTTTCCACTCCCTCTCATTACGGCGCACGCTGCATGAGAATTGGAAAGAGGAATTGTAGTGGGAGTATGCGACAAACGACGGCTTTCGCGGATTAATATCAGCTCTACTTTGCTGTGTTAATATTAAATTCAACAAAAGATTTTTTTCTGTGTAAATGACAATATATGAATATTATAATACAATATACCATACACACGAAAAATTATAGCGTATGCCGTGTGCACTGAATCTCTCGATTGTCCCAGTGTGTCGTCGAATGTACGTTGGACGTCACAACAGGTAGTTGAGCGAGGGCAGCGTGCTCCAGCCTGTAGAAAGAAAGGAAAAGACCAGAAGAGCGAGCGAGAGATCGATATATTGGCACGATTGTGTTGGAAGAAGAAAACATGTCAGTAGTAGGGGAACAGTGGGAGAAGTAAAGGAGGAAGGTGACCGTGTAGAATATACTAGAAAGGGAGAAAAATAGGATAGTAACAGGGAGGAGTTTCACTGTGTCGGATACCTGCACATCGGCCTGTGCACAACTGCTCGTACACAGCTTTAAGTTTACATATATGAGACGGGTTACTCACGCGTTCCCTTTGCTCCTTATCTACTTTGCAGACTATGTTTCTTTCTTTCTCTTGCACCTTCCTATTTAGGGGGAAATGAAATACAGCGTTTCCCCTGTCTAACGTCTGGCCACGTTTCCGTAGTCTGCCGTTAAATCTTTTTTAAAAGTAATGTATATAATTCTTAGAAATTATTTTATATCATATAAACATATTTAAAAAATTTTTGATAATATTTATGTACTTATATTTAAATATGACTTTTTCAAATAATCTTTTATAAATAAAAAGAAAGATTCTTATATGAATTTTTTATTAATCTATAATAATATTGAATTTTTTGAATAACAAGAAAATGTATATATGTACATATATATAAATGTATATTGAATATATAAAATTATATTTAATAAATAAATTAAAATAATTTTAATATTTTAATAAATTTATAGACAATATATATAATTGCTAAATTATAATTATAAATATAGATAAAATTTATTTTAGCTAAAAGATTACAAATTATAAAAAAGTTACTTTTAAGCAGCTTCAAGTGTTGCCATCTTTCGTTTATTTAACGTAATGAAAATATCTGTTCTAATCGATAAATCATGGAACTATTTCGTGAATTTTTAAATAACGTTTTTATAAATTGATTATATATGTTTCAATTATTTATATATTTATTATGTATTATAAGTATTATATTGTAATAATAATCTAATCTCTATAAGTATAACATAACCTCTAAATGTAAATTATAAATTGATTGTCGTGATACATGAGTCAAGATTCATTATCAATAAACCTTTTTTAAATAAAAATTTTAGTAAAATAAAGTAATATCAATTTTGTATTGTTACTTTGCGTGTATTATTTAATGTTATATTAGAAAGTTAAAGTATTGTTTAAAAAAATAAGATTTTAATTTATAATAATTAAATAATAAATAATTCCATCATTATTTTTTATTTAAAAATATTTTTTATTTAAAAATCATTTTAATTTTAAAAAATAATGGATTTATTAAGTGCAAAGAATAGTAGAATTCCTTTTATATCAGGAACAAAACCTTCATTAAAAAATTCACAACTACTTGTTTCATGTGGAATTCCTTCTTTAGATTATATAATAGGTTTGAATATAATTTTTTGAATTTATAAATAAACAATTTTAATTATAATTTTTTTATTATATTATTATATATTGTTTTAGGTGGTGGATTACCTATTGGTTCTTTATTTCTTATTGGTTCGTAATAAATATATAAAACTTATAAGAATTAATATATGAATAATATATATTAAATATATATAATTTTTATTTTTAGAGGAAGATCGATATGGTACATATGCAAAAGTTATGTTACAATATTTTATGGCTGAAGGTGTAGTTACTGCACAACCATTATTAATTGGATCTAAAGATATTAAAACATCTCATCTTGTGTCAGAGATGCCAGCTGTTATAACAGATACTAAATCAAACGATGAACCTTCTAATTCTGATGAACAAATGAAAATTGCTTGGAGATATCAAAATATGAAAGCAATTGATCCTTCTCCAATTGGAGGACAATTTTTTGGTCATTTTTATGATCTTACAAAAACAATGGAAAAAGAAGTAATTGAAAAAGCAGATATAACACAATGGTACGATGATAGTTGCCCTATAAAAGACAAAATCTTTAACAATTCAACATATACAAATTTATTAAAATGTATTCAAGAGACTTTGAAGAAAGGACAATACTCAGTTTTAGAAACCCCTGAAAAAAGACAAGTTTTAAGAATTGCAATTCATTCATTAGGATCTAGATTATGGTGGAGTGATTCTGAAGATGAATCGCATCAAGACTTGTTAAAATTTTTATATTATTTTAGAGCAATCTTAAGATATTCTTATGCAGTTGGTGTGATAACAGTACCTACAGAATATTTTGACAAATCCGTATGTTTTATTTATGTACATTATATATTAAACTTTCATATAATTTTGATATAAGTTGAAAAATATTGATTATTTCATTTTTAGGATACTATTGTGCAACAAGTTGAACATTTATCGGATATTGCAATTAGATTAGAATCATTTGCAGGCTCACAAAAGGAAACGAATCCACTTTTTAAAGATTATCATGGTTTACTACATCTTCAAAAGATGCTTACTTTAAATACCATAGCACCACATAATCCAGATTCACGAGATCTTGCATTTAAATTACGCCGTAAAAAATTTGTTATTGAAGTAAATAGCTATATAAATATTATTGAATTAATATTTATTAATATACTATGTATGTAATTTTTCTTGCTAATTTTTACTGTAGGTATTACATTTACCACCTGAATTGGGAGATACTACTCAACGGGAACAAGATGAAACAATACCCCAATTTGGATGTTCGAGTCAATCAAATAAGAATTTAGATTTTTAAAAAAATATGATGTACATTTAAGAAAATTTTATTTTTTATGTAATTTATTAAATCTTAAATTACATATTTTTAAAATAATATTAAAACTTTTCTTATTTTTTTTTTTACTTTTCTTTTGAAATTTATCTAAAAATAAAAATTAGTAATAATATCTTACAGGTGAACGTTATATGTATTATTTGAATCAGAACTGCATACTATATCGCGTGAATTAATGTAGACGAGAGGAGATAGGCTTCGTGAACACACAATAATACGTATAACACGCCTACCTACTCTATACAGATATTATTTACATTTTATAAATATTAAAAATACTAAACAAGATTATTTAAAGCTATTTGTTTAAATTTTATTCTATTACAATTTAATTTCATTTAATTTCAATAGAAAAAAAAAAATAGAAATATTCAAATTTCTAGTCGATATTTTAATTTTTTATAATACATCATTTAAACTGACTTCAATATTTTTAAAAAATAGAATGAAATGAAATAGATATTTCAAAAAACCCTGATTAATATTATTTATAAAATTATATATAATCATAATTAAATATTAGTTAATTTATAGTAAATTAATTTTTCTTATAAATCGAATTGAAAATTTTCACGAATAAACAAAAATAAATAAGTCGAGTATTACTCATCCATGACGATTACGCCGATTACCTGTTAACTTCCCCTTCGATGATTCGTATAAACTTCGACATGCATCTGTTATATCTGTAACAATTGCATAAATACATACATACATATGAACATTTCATCCCCTCTTATGTGCTTTTTTTTGTTTCGTGCCTTTCTATTTCCTTCCGGTTCCATCCGGTCGGTCGCGCATGAGGGCACGTAACGCAAGCGCACCTACAGATGCTAGTATTCGTACGGCACTGTAAACCATCTATCACGCGGTAGCTTTTCAGTGTTCAAGTTAACGCGGGCAAGTACACTTCAAAATTGATAGGGTGAAAAAAAAAAAAAAAGAAAAAGCAATAAAAAGGAATCAATGATACGATTTTAAAAAAAAATATATATATATTTGAAATGAATTTTACTCGTCTCGTTAACATTCTTGTTTATCCTGACTATTAATGGAGTGTCATCGTGAAGGATTGACGTGACGAATAGTCACCGACTTCTTATTGTCGTGTACGCGTTAATGCAGAGGAATTTTAAGAATTCGACGAATTAAAATGGAAAGAAAAAATTTTGGCATATCTCAAATTTTCGTGTGTTGTTCGAACATCATTTTTCTGGTGAGTTGCTAATAAATTAAATTATTTTTTTGTTTTTAATGCAGAATTATACATTTTAGTGTTTTAATGTAACACGTAAACAAATTTATTCTTTAAATTAATAAAGTTTTATTTTTAAAAATTAATAAAGTTTTATTTCAAAGATAATAATTCGATGAGAAAAATTAACGAATGCCAAAATTTATAAATGTTACTGTTCTTTTCAGATATCGGGTTTCACGTTGATGTCATTAGGAGCATTTTTATTAGCTGATGATGAACGTATTTTATTGTCGCGTTTATTGGGACCAGGTGATATACATCCCGATCAACCACTTTTTTATTACTTAGCATTTGCACTCGTTGGACTCGGATTTCTGATCACGTTAACTGGTCTACTTGGATGTTGGGCAATTTGTCTTTATAATCGATGCATCACAATTTCAGTAAGAATTTATAAATTTTTGTTGTACGTTATAGAACACTTTGAATAGTTTCTGAATGTTTATAATATTCTATTATTTTTCTATGAAAAATTATACATTTTTATGAAATTGAGGATTAAGATTAGAATTAGGAATTAGAATAGTAACGAAATTACAAATAATCGTATATTTGCAAAAAAAAAATATCTATAGTGTAAAATAATGCTAGAATTTCATAATTTCTATTCAAATATCATATATTTAAAGAGAAACAAATTGCAATAAGACTTTCTAATTTCACATTTCACATTTCAAAAATTAGATCAACGCAATAAAATTTGAAATTCATAATGGAACGTTTCAGAAGTGTTTTTCGAAGAAGATTTAAAAACGGATTTTCTATACTTATTGATGTTTCGTATTATATAATTTATTTTATACTTGTGAACTGAATAGTTACATATTTTAATCGTGTAAAAGTCAAAATCTGTACGATTTCACTCATTGAGTTTATTCGAACCAAAAACCAGATTTCCCGCTTTGTCGGTCTACTCGTCATGCGTCGTTGCTCGAAAACGGATCTACATAAATCAAGGCACGCGTGCTTACAGAAGGAGGACGAAGCGCATCATTTAAAAGCAGTAATTATTTCATAGAGCTTATTAGATGAACAAAAAAAAAAAAAAATAATTACTCCATGAAGATGTTTTGATATGTTTCGTCGTATATAACGTTCACAATTGTGATGTAAAATTTAGATAAGTAACATATAATAATTTTAAATATAGCCATGAATGTCTAGAATTCTAACTTTTTATTAGTAACAGTCTATTTGTAAGATGTACCGCCCGAGTCAACGAACGAGGCATCGTTCTCTATTTCACTTCTGGACAGTGCTGAGATATATATATATATATAGATAATACTAGGTAGTTTTTATCTTTAATATTTTTTTTTTTTTATAAATTTGATTTATAAATTTATTACGATAAAATCATAGAAGTATTCGTTATTATTTACAAATTCGATGTAACGAGCGTAATATTTTCTAAAATCATAACGATAATTTCATTAAATCAATTTTTCACGATATGATAAACCAAAGGAATATAATTACAAATTACAATTAATTTAAAAATCCGTTAATTCAATAAATGCACACGTGTTTATTAAATATAATTAATAAATATAATTAATTCGTAATTATATTTACACATTTAAGATACATTGAATCAAAATAAAAATATTTATCTCTCATTTTATAAAAACGATTCGAACATTAAACATTCAATAACAAACGAATAATTCTCGAATAAGAGAGTTTTCTTAATTACTTCGCTCATTATATTTTATCTCATAGTTCTATCCTCGATATTCCTTATTTCATAATCCCCTCTTTCTTTAATTACTTCACTCATTACTTTACTTTACTTTATTTACTTTTACTTCCAGTATTTCATCACGATAATCCTCCTATTACTCGGCGAATGCACCGTATGCGTTCTCGTGGTGTTCTGGCCTCACGTTTTAGGCATCGATGTCAGACCGGCACGATTGATACGAGCTTTGCAGCGAAGCTACGCCGTACCCGGTCGAGAGCAATTCACGGCAGCCCTTGATCTCGCACAAACAACGGTACGTTGCTAAATACGATCTCGAAACCAAAGTGTTTAACAAAGACAGACTGCGAGATGCAAAACAGAATTTTATTTATTCAGATTTTCACGAAATCGATGATCAAAAAAAAAAAAAAAATAGCACGCACACACCTTTCAATCTGTGAAAAACCTGCCTCGATCTTTTCAGTTTGCTTGTTGCGGCATAAACGGAAGCAGCAATTACGGCACCTCATGGTGGCGGCTGCAGGAAGTCGGCCGAAGAGAATTAGTGGTGCCTCTCAGTTGCTGCACCCTGAATAATGTAAACCAGACCGATTCCTTCCTCAATCCCGAACCTGCCAATCTTACTCTCTGCCAGGCTTTGAATCCCGCCGAACATCAATATGCCCGGCACACTACGGTACGTATCATTAATGAGGATGTTGTTAAACGTGTACGGAAGAAATAAACATTTTGACTGAGTGACACGTCCCATTAATATAACAATATAATAATTGTAATTGCAAGTCGTCATTTATTGACTGATTGAAATTATTTTTGACATTCGTACATTGATGCCATAAGCGTCGAAGAAATTTACCGATCATACGTCATCGTACAATAAAATTACGTGGTTCATTTCTCTTATAATATTATTATTATCTGTATATTTGTTAATCGATTTTTATATCACGTTTATCTATAAATAATATCATGATATATGCAAAGTTATTTACTTTTTTTCCCGCAATTATGTCACGTTTATCTATAAATAATATCTTGATTGTAATATACGTCGTGATATATGCATTTTAGTTGCTCACTTTTTTATCCGCAATAACTTCGACGTACGTAAAATCGAGGGCGAAATGAAAACGTTCTGCTATCTTTGCTGTCACACACGCACGCGTTCAATAATGACCCGCATGCGAGTATCACACGCCTAAGGGAAATTCAGTCGGATGCGGGTTGCATAAAAACGGGGCGAACGTTGATGTATCGTTCAATCTGTATCTGGAAACGGGCGCGTCCGTCGGTAAACAGGGAACGGAAAAAGGACCGTGATGAAGTTCGTCTATTGTGCCAGAAAGTTTTCTTATCTCTCCCCCACCCCCTCTCCTCCTCATGGCGCGTATTTAATTTCGCACCGTTGCGTAGAACTTGAATGCAGATTGAAATGTCATGTGACGATTGTGTCGACGATTGTCCACACGTGATGACATTATCTTTTCACTATATAGAATATAGTTTACGCGTTTATAAGAGTTTCTTATGAAATGTTGTACGTTTTATCTGAATGAATGAAACGTATGTACGTCGCGTCTGCTTTGAAATTTAAAGAATTTATCGAGTTGAAAAAATTGATTGGACGAAAGAAGGAGAATTGAATATTGCTATTGAAAAACTATGTATTTTCTATCGATTTATTCCTTTTTTTTTTAATATGCGAAAATGTTTTACAATAAAATTTTGAATCGCTAATTTTAGTTACTTCCAAGTTACTTATTGCAAGCTCTAAATTGATTCGGAATTGTAAACTTGTATTATTTTTATTTCTCGTCAAAAACTCAATTCATATTACTAATGTACTCATAAAACATTTTCTTCTTTAGTTTCTTCTTTAATTTTTGTCCATGTTTATGTTCTATGGGATTAGATTTCATTTTCAGTTTTCGTCTCTCTTTGTGAGGATCAGTTGAAATAATCAATCTTCAAATAATTTATAAATTATTTATCTCAATCAATCTGCAAAATATGGTGAAATTTAAAATCAAACTTTCACTCGTTCTACATTCGCTTATGCACATTCAATTATTTTTATTCGATACATATAACGTAATATATGCGATGAATAAATATTATCCTGATTTAATAGATGCGATAATAATCTCTATCTAAACTATTTTCTGTCTCATATCTTATTTTTTTATTTTATAAAAAGAGGAATTAAATAATATTTGTTGTTGTAGGGTTGTTTGGAGATGTTGGAGAAATGGACTCAAGACCAAGCGTTGATATTGCTCGTGATTGGACTTACTATTATTTTCGTGGAGGTAAGCGCACTTCTAAGCACATTCTTCGCCTGTTCAAAAGGGACTAAGAGAACTAAGTCACAAGCATCAACGTTTACGTCGACGCAAACGCTCAGCCCATTCAACGAGAGCGATCACGATTTTGGTAACAAGTTTTCCTTTCTTTTTTAACCAATTTTTTTTTTCTTTTACGAAAATGAATCATCATTGCAATGCAACGTTTATAGGATTAGATATCGAGAACAGAAACGCGACTGGAACAACGTTTGGCGCTAAATCATGAAGATGGCTAGAGGGCAGTGAGGGTAAATCGTCGATCGATATCAAAAATACGAAAACTGTGTCGAACTTGTCCAGGTTAGGGGATGTAAGAAGATTTAGTAAGAGTATAATCGAAGAATGGAAAAATTCTCCAGAATTTGAGGACGACGAAGTGTTGCGAAGTGATCAATTGTACGAAGAGCGTGCAATAGATGTCGTGCCAGATTGTCCCAATAAAACTTGGTCAATAGAGAAAAATAATCTCGATAAAAGTCGCGATGATAAAAGTAACGCGATGATTAAGTCAAAATTGCATAGCAGCGCCGCCACTGTTAGAAGTATTCCAATAAAGAATTACCAGGCCTCGATAGCCCATAACATTGGAACGTTAAAACGGTCAGAGATACCTCAACTCCAATTTGAATCCTCGATGTCCGAACCCGATAAGAGTCTCCGTTTAACTAAATACAAAACCATATCTTCTCCCCAAAACGAAGTTAAATCTCAAATTCGACGATCGACCATGGCCTCGAAGCATTCGGAAATTTTAAACCCATCCAGGAGATCTTGTCATTCTTGCGATTATCAACGCGAAATTCAAAATGAACAGCGTAAGGTCAACTCGAAGATAAAAACGTTGGATAGAAGAATTGTGAAGAGTGAACGTAACGTTTCGAATCAAAAGGATGATCTTAGCGATTTTGGTGGTGATGATTATTTTCATAAATCTCCCCCTCAAAAATATAATTGCAGCCATCGAAGATCAAAAGGAGACACGAGAATTCAAGATCAATCGAACGAGGAATCGATGGAAAATAGAGATTTGAAGCGGTTGAGAAACGAGGAAACACGGATCAAGAGTAAATGGGGGACCATTGATTTCAAACGTGGACACGTGGGTCAAAAAATATCGGCGTACGAGGAAAATGCCAAACGCGGTAATCGTAATTGGACGTCTCTCGACACGTATCAAATATTTCCCGAAATAAAGAAACATCGAGCGATCGGTGTACCATTAGTAGGCATGCATAACGCGTGCGGTTTGCCCGTAGTGGCTTCATGGCACGATCATGAACTATTGGAACCTATGAGAGTCAAAGGAGGTAGGGTTTTAGGAACGTTAAGGCCGATTGTCAAAGGATCATCGCGTGCTTCGATTAATTTCCGTCATCGAACTCATCCTAAAAGGAGAATGGTCGATACGAATCAGAGCATTTCTAAAAGGAGCCAAGTTTTAGATTTAAGAGAGTCTGATAAGAAGATTGATTATCCATCAATAAAGTCGTTAGTTTCTTTGGAAGCGGATGGGCTAAGAAAGAAAAGGAGACATCGATCTTCATTTAAGGCGAAGAGAACTGGTACATTTTCGAAAAATACTATGAAACGAAAGAGTAGATCGGATGAAAGAAAAGATAAAGAGAATTGTTTGATGAGCAGTCTTTATAAAAAATCATTCGAACCTGGAAATACAAAAAGACAAACTTTGTATGCGAGAGATGATGGAGAAGATGCTGTGCAAGTTCTTAAGAGTTTATGTTTAAATCCTTTGGCACGAACGAAATCTGATACTGATATGATATGGTAAAATTAACGAGACGTGAAATTGGAATAAACATCTTGATTGAACAGTCAATGATATTTATATCATTCATTTTTCTCTAGATATCTTATTTGCATGTATAATTGTAATTAAGTCTGATTTATCCCATATATGTGTAAACTGCAATTCTTGCAGTTTTTAATTATTCACTTTCAAGTAATACAAAAAACAATAATACAAAATAACGTAAATAAATTCCGCTAAATTTTTATTTATATTAAACATTATTAAATATCCAATATATATTAATGATATAATTTAAAAGTATTTAAATAAATTATAAAAATACAGATTTCTAAAATGAAAAAGTTTATAGAAATTATTTTTGTAGCTTTTTCTATTTGAGAATCGCTTGTTCTGATTCTTGCTTTATTCAACTATTGAAATATTATTACATAACGGATAATTAAGATCTTATAAATATTATTGTATTAAAATATTATTGAAATATGTCAATAATATTTATTGTCATATTAAGATAACAATAATAATAACAAAATCACATGGTATAATTTTTTTAATAGAATTCTTAATTTTTTATTTACAATATAAACTGTTATTAAATTGATTAAAAATTATTTATGATTAAATTTTAATATACAATAATGGATACGTTATGCTTTGTAAATATGCATTATTAATTGTGTTGTATTTTTGAATGTTATAATAAAACGGAAACCCTTGCTACCCTCGCTAGAAGTAATCGAGTATCTTTACAAAGTCCTTAGAAGAATATAGAAATTTTAGGAATTTTAAATATGTTAAATATCTATCCATTAAAGTATTCATAATTGTAAATATACTTATAATTGCGGAACAAGTAAATAAATAAAGAATACAAATAATGAGAAAAGGACAGAGATAAAATAAAAATTCGAGAACCAGCTCTAGATTACCATAAATAAATAAATATAGATAAAAAAAAATAAATAATAGGAGACGAATAGAAATAGAATACGAATTGACCATCAAGTGACATCTCGTGAGTGCTAAAGATATTTTCAAGAATAGAATAGAATTGAGGATCAATACCATTTCTTCAATATCCTATTTTATTATTTTAATTTATTATTAATATCCTATTTAGAGAGATATTTATTTTTAAAAAATGGCACGGGTAATCAATTCTTATGCTATTTATTCTTTTCTTTTTCTTATTCATATTTCATTTGCGGCATTCTAGAGATGGCGCTGATTTCTGAATTTTTATTTTACTTTTTCCATTAATTGTTATATTTCATTTTCTCTTTTTCTCTGTGAGATACGTTTGACGATAGGGATTAGATTTAATAAATTCAAAAAAAACTTGATCCAAAGAGTAACATTGAAATTGATATCAAAATGATAAAGAGGTTCTAAAAAATTCATTGAATGGTCTATCCGTTGAAGTCTCGTTCTTTCGATCTATAATCACGTGTAAAACGCGTGTGGAAATTTTTTAGTTATTTCGAAAGCATGGCTACTGTTCATAAATTGCGGCTTGCAATTAAATTTGGAAAAAATCTTTCAAGACCATTGAGTCGAAGCTTTGAAAGAAAAATTTTAGAAAAACAATGTCAACGGTGTTTAGGTTTGTATATCATGTTATTTTAATTTTATTTTTCTAATTACTTAAATTTTAAGGTTATTTACTTTTTAAATTAAATTAAATTATTTATTAAATTATTAATTCATATATGATATGATATTATAATATTTGAATAATTATTCTTATTTAATATTAATTTAATATTTAATTTAATATTTAATATTAAATTTAATGACTTATTTAACTTTAATATTTTAATATTCTTTTTGAATATATAGCTATAAATACAAATACCTTGGCGCAAAACTTTTCATCTCAAACAGCAACTCAAACCACTGAAATTCACAATATTATAAAAGATGTTGAGAAATCTACAGGTACTTATAAAATATTTTTTTTATATATTTTCTAAAATATATTTTATATAGTGTAACATATAATGTGCATTTAATTTTTTTAGAGGAAGGTGTTAAACATGAATTTCGATCAGAAACACAAATGCTTTTACAAATTGTTGCCAAATCTTTATATTCAAATAAAGAGGTAAGATTGATATAATTTTATCACATATATAATATTTTTATAATATTATATATAATATTTTTATAATATTATATTTGTAGTACATAAATATTAACAGGCAAAAATTCTTTTCTTGATTATATGATTTTTTTGTATTTTAAGGTATTTCTTCGTGAATTAATTTCTAATGCGAGTGATGCACTTGAAAAATTAAGATATATACGTTTAAGTGATTCCAAAGCTGCAGAAGTTATTGGTGACCGAAGTTTAGAAATTCACCTTGGTACTGATAAACAAAATAGAACTCTTATAATTCAGGATACAGGAATTGGTATGACTCGTGAAGAATTAATATCAAATTTAGGAACAATAGCTCGGTCTGGTTCCAGAGTAAGTGAAATTAAAATTATAAATAATATATTTTTTTAAAATATATATTTTAAAAAATAATATATAATATATATAATATATTAATTTTGAAATATTAATTTAAATGACAAATATATATCTTATTTTTCACAATAATATTTATATTGTAAATAATATAAATAATTTTTTTTATATAAACAATTTTGAATTTTTAATATCATAATATAAAATTTTCTTTCTCTTAATACAGGCCTTCATAGAAAAATTAAAAGAAAAGCAAAATATTGGGGATTCATCTAATATTATTGGACAATTTGGAGTTGGTTTTTATAGTGCTTTTATGGTTGCTGATAAAGTAGAAGTTTTTACAAAATCATATGCAAAAGATGCTGAAGATCTTTATTGGGTTTCTGATGGGTAAAAAATATTTTATAATTTATAGATATTTCTAGATTTATATAATAAAAATGAAAAGAATATAATATAAGAATCTGGAAATATTGAGCGGTATTAAATTCCAGAATATATGTTTTCTTTTAGTTCTAATACATTTAACATCTCAAAAGCTGAAGAAGTTCAACCTGGAACAAAAATTGTTATACACTTAAATATGGAATGCCGGCAATTTAGTGATGAAGATACAATTAATCGTACGTTATAATTATAATATTATTATTTTATTTATTTTTAATATTTTTTATTTTTTGATAATTAATTAATATTTATTAATATCTAAAGGTCTCATTACTAAGTATAGCAACTTTATCAACAGTCCTATTTATGTTAATGGCAAAAGAATTAATACTGTACAGGTAGGATTTGATTATTTATATTTTTCTATATGGATATTTTATTATTATATTATTATACATTTTCTTCCAGCCATTATGGATGCTTGATCCAAAAGATATTACATCTCTACAACATAAGGAATTTTATAGATTTATTGGAAATTGTTTTGATTCTCCACGATTTATATTACAATACTCAACCGATGTTCCACTTAATATAAGAGCTTTATTATATTTTCCGGAACAGAAACCACCATTATTTGATTTTTCTAAAGGTGAAACAAGCGGTATCTCATTATATAGCCGTAAAGTTTTAATAAAAAATAAAGTGGAAAATATTTTACCAAATTGGATGCGTTTCATTGTTGGAGTGGTCGATTCTGAAGATATTCCTCTTAATTTAAGTCGCGAGTTACTACAGAATAGTACTTTAATTGGGTAAGATATAATAAAAATAATCCAAAATATTATATATAATGCTATATATATTATATATTATTATATATAGATGCTAGCAATTATTTTAATTTTGTTCAATCGTTTTAATTATAGAAAATTACGTAGTGTTCTAACTACACGAATTTTAAAGTTTCTGAATGAAAAATCTCAGAAACAGATTGAAGATTATAACAAATTTTATAAAGATTATAGTATTTTTTTAAAAGAAGGTATTGTGAGTACTGATGTTCAGGAAGAAAAGGTAATTAATATATATGCCATTTTTATTTCTGCCATAGTGGTTTATTAATTAAACTTTTATATTTTCATAGGAAGCAATAGCTAATCTTTTACGATTTGAATCTTCTGCAATGGCACCAGGTGAATCAATAAGTCTCGAAGATTATTCTAAACGTATGCCTCCCGATCAGAAAAAAATCTATTATTTGTTAGCGCCAAGGTAAAAATTAATTGTTTTTGTATAAAAATATAAATAATTGGAACAATATTTACAATTATTATATTTTAATTATAGCCGCCAATTAGCTGAACAATCACCATATTATGAATCTCTAAAGAAACGTAACGTTGAAGTACTTTTTTGTTATGAGGCATATGATGATGTTATTTTCTTAAATTTAAGAAAATTTAAATCTCATGCTTTAACTTCTGTTGAAGAAAATTTATGCGAATCAAATTCAAAATCTGATAGTCCTCGTAAGTATTCGATAATTTTCAAATTTTTAATAATTAAATATCTTAATTTTTAATATGTTTTTAATATGTATTTGTTTAGATATTATTAATCAAGGTGATATTAATAATCTTATGACTTATATGAGAAAAGTATTATCTGGAAAAGCATATGATATTAAAATAACAACTCGACTTGAGTCACATCCGTGTATAATTACAGTCCAAGAGATGGCAAGTGCAAGACATTTTGCCCGCGTACAAACTCGTCAATTCGGAGATGAAATGTTATATTCTCTGCTTCGGCCATGTTTTGAAATAAACCCTAATCATTCTCTTATCAAAAAACTTTGTGAATTAATAAATAATAATACAAAATTAGCAGATCTTCTTATAAAACAGGTATATTACTTTAAATTTATTTTTTTTGTATATAATTATTTATCTACAAAAATATTATGTATATAATAATATTTATGTACATTGCATTTAAAAAATTCTTATATATTCTATAATTTTATATAATTCTAAAATTTTATATATTCTAATTTTTTTTTAATTTGTTTCAGTTATTCACTAATAGTATGGTAGAAGCTGGTTTAATTGACAATCCACGTATATTATTAGCATCAATGAATGAATTATTGACTTTAGCATTAGAAAAAAATTAGTTTTGTAATTTAAAAAAAATTTGCAACAATATTTTTTTTATAAGTTATAGATTTATTGTATATAATACAACCATTTTAAATAAAGTAATTATTTGATAATTATTTATAAAATTACTTTTTATAGTTAAAAATTTTATTTAGTAAAAAAATGCGATTAATTACTAAATAATTATTATCATTACTTTTATAATTTGTAAAATAAATTATTTGATATATTTAATTAATTCAAACGTTCATTATTTTACTAATCTTAACTAATAAATCCATATATAAATGGAAAACAATTATAACATAACGGTTTTAGAATTAGTATAATAATACAAAATATAGGCAAGATTGTATTCTTTATTACAATAGGTTGATCTTGTACAAATTAATTATAGCCTTCTAATTATAACAAGTCAAGTTCCTCATTGTTTGAAGGATTTCATGATATCGATATGTATCCTATTAGCAGGGCTAAGTGTTGCGGTGAATTTGGAAGTTGTACCCACATTTTTTTATGTTTAATTTTTTCTACGTTCGTCATCATCCTATAATTATGGCAAGTTACAATAAAGTAAGAAATAAATGGAACTATTTATTAGTTTGTAAGTTATCAAGTACACAAATCAATAATAAATAGTTTGAAAAATAAAAAAGTAAACGCATATAAATGAAATTTATTTATTTTGATCAATTCCAATTGCTTAAATTATTAATCATATTGAATTAATTAAGTCTATTTTATATTTCATTTAATAAAACTTAATGTTGTTATTTGATCAAAAGTTCCATAAAATATTGCGTTTCTTCTTTTTTATCTTTAAAACAAAATACTTCATAATGTCCTTCACATGATATAAACTGATTGGTACAATATTTATAAATGGATGATCCGCATCGCTTTACAGTCTTTAACCAATGTTTTTTCACTGTTAATTCATAAGATATAAAAACTAATCTTAATAGTTAAGAATTCGCTGTGCTTCGACGCAAACTGAAATTTTCATTGCGCGTTGATGTTGATTCCGATACAATTTGTTAAGTTAAAACTGTACAATATCCTTATTTCATTCTAATATAGAATAAATTGTCATGTTCATTGTATCCATATAAGTAATTGCATTGAAATTTCAGAGAGGAGAGGCACAGCTATTTCAAACTTACACAAAAAGAAGACAATAATTTCTTTTCCTCTCGGTTAAACACAAAAAAAGTCACCCTGTTTCATATTATTAACGTCGTTTACTCGTTTATCGTACTAAATGTAGAAAAAGATGGCTAACATCAGAGAACAGGAACATAAACAGTGAATTTGTCAGTAGAATTCTACATGTATAAACAGAACGTGTACACCTCTCCCAATTAAGCTGCTGCTAAATATTTGTTCAACGGAAAAAGAAGTATCTTGCGTGGAAGTACACGGTATTTAAAAGACATTAGGCACAGAAATAACAGTTTCTTGACTCTTTGTGTGTCACGCTTAACTACACAAATTAATCAAGGGGAATGCCTTCGTTCGTACGGCATTATTATTAAGTTGGCAGTTCAAAAAATGTTTCATTATCGTTATTTGGACAGATTTTCATGATGAAAATAACGGTATGAGAACTATGAGTAATTTATGAAGAGCGTTGATGAATTGCGAATGATCCACATTGCTGAGCAGTCTTATCGAGTAGATAAAAATGTTAAAGCGTGATGTAAGTAATAGCACCATATATGCAGTTATGTTTGTTGAACTGATGGTGACTAATGAAAGAAGAAATGAAGTAAAAAATATATATATATAAAATAAAAAGAGAGAAAAAAAAAATGAAATTAAACGAACGGAACGTTGACTTAGTATTACGTACGCACGGAATTGGAGTACTATCTTCCGCGATTCTTTAATTTTTTTTCTCTTAAAAAACGTTGGATAGTTAATATTACAATCATTATCATACAAGTCATAGTATTTGATCATTGTATAAACATTATTATCATCACAGTAAAAATATTTCATATCTTTTTAACTATTGTGCTTTGCTGCAGTAAACGTCAGCAGACATGCACATATATTCGCCCTAGAAGCAGAGCACTGTTTTTTTTTTTTTCACTAGAGTCAATTTATTTACTCACTATAGACTATATGTATGCTGTACTTATATCTATATTATTAAGTAGTCCTTCTGTTTATTTCGTACGTAACCAAAATAAAGTCGGTTAGCAAATAGTAAAAATACATAAATGTACCTATGTACTTTTTTTTGCAGTGGAATTATAGTTGCGGATAACATTTAAGTTTAAACGATAGATTATTAAACAATAGTCATTGGTCTGACAACGCGGTCGTGATTAAATTTACTTCTCTCAAGTAACAAATTTTATTCTTAATCAAGATAACTTCTTACTCATAATAGTTGCGTATAGTTGTCACGATATATATGTATACATATATTTTTCATATTGTATACATATACATACATACATATATATATATTTTTTCTTTACTAAACCTCATCCCCTTTGGTAGAATGGAAAGATGTTTTATCTTTAAAAAGAAACAAAACTTTCTTAATAATCCATATATCATAAAATTATCAAAATGTTAATTAAATAAAATCATCTGATAAAATACAATCTTCTAAGTTACCAATTCGTCAAATGGTCCTATTTCAATTATTATTAAATATATAACGGAAGTTATATGAAAACAAGAACTGTTTGCTCCCGGATAATACGTCATTTTCATACTCAATTGTTTCGAGGATTTCGCGGAATTAAGTACGTGAGAGTACCTAAGCTCTACCTACATAGGAGATTTGAGGTACGATGCGTAAACAACGCGCATCGTTAGCTCAGTATGCGAATTTTTATACCGTGTTTATTAATTATCTCGTGTTCATCAGTTCTTTATATTCATAGCTGCCTCTGTACACACTTTTTATCATTTTTTTCTCTACCTCTGATTCAATAATACGTATGTACAATATTTCTTTTTATATTCACATAACATTCGCACTGTCTTTATTCAATAAGCACAGTAAAAGACGATTATGTTCAATTTGTTTTTAAGTCGTGGCACCACTGTTTGTCACACCGAGGTCTGCGTGATACCGTTCCCCGACAACCACAAACGGCCGTTACTTTTTTGATCGGTGATTTCGTACTCGGAATCATCAATCTCGCACAAATTGGTGGATAAATCGCTGTTACTCGTCGCACCGCCTAACAACGAATTCCTTTCCTCGAGAGTGGTGATCACCGAACCGATTTCATCGACCTCGTCTCCTTTGTGACATCGGTTTCGTCGGGTGCTTGGGAAACCATAAGGCACTACGTCGTCTTCCTCCTCATCGGATTCTAAAGTACTAAGACGTCCATTCAACGGATTCGTTTCGTTCTCTGTGTCCGTGTGAATATTGTAATGCGGTAGATAAGAATTCGGATGGCGAAGATAACTTTCGGAACTTTTATACTTGTATTCTCCTTCGCCGCCACTGTCCAGGGGATTCAAACGCTGTGTTTCCGCGCATTGATATTGTTCAGAAAATTCAGTCCCGCATTCCGAGTCCCCGACGTATTCTGATTCTTGATCTTCGTTCAATGTCTCGATGTCTCTCGCTGGATCTACAGAGCCGTGCACTGTAACCAATATAATCCATGATTTTATGCACTTTGAAGAGTTATTTCAATTCTCAATTTAATAATTAAATTAGATATTAAAAGCAGCTTTTTTTTTGTCAAAAAAAAAAAAAAAGTTGTATGAAAAAATTTGTCATTTTTAGTGTTGCTAGATCATATTCTTCGTTGCTAGTTTCATATTCTGTCGAATCAATATTAAAATAATACGTTAAACTTAAAATACGAACCATCGAGTCTACCTTAGTACTTAGTACATGCATCCCTTATTATTGTTATTATTTATATAAAATAATATAAAATACTCGAAGGAAAACAAGATTCGATACCTTCCTCTAAAATTATTTTACGCAAAAAATCTCTATAAACGTAAATGAGTTAAAGACCGTTCCGTGTGAACAATAATTTATTCTAATAGCTACGAAAGAAAGCAACGTACTGCGAGCATGCAGTCGCATACTCACCTGACGGTAACTGATGAGTGTTTGATTCGTTACTCTCATTGCTGTGGAAGCTGGACGAGTCTGGTACTTCGCTTCCAGGCACCTCCGTGATATTAGGCAAGGGGTTTTGGCTTGGTCTGACCCAGTCTGAACAATCCCAGTGATACCCTAAAAGCATTGCAGACAACAACTGTACTCCGACACGCTACATGCGACGATCTAGCGCCGCGATACGGAGTTGAAAAGGAAAAAAAGAGAGAAAAAGAGAAAGAAAAATAGAAAGAAAAGCAGTGTATCGTGTAGTAAATAAAGGATAAAAAAAGAAGTCTAGCCGATAGAGAGATAGATAGCGATAAGCGAAGCGTCCCAAATATCAAATGTATCCTTACGTATTCGTTTCATTTCTTTCAGGCATTACTATCTCGACTTACCACCGACTATACGAGGATCATCCTCGATGGACGTCATGGAGGCAACGGAGGTCCCACCTCCATGAGGCACGCGTCGAGAAGAATTTAGTAGAAGTCCTCCAGTGGTCAGCTCTGGTACCACTGGGCTCGCTCGTTTCAGGTCTGTTAGCGCACACAATACGATACACCAATGTTAATTCGATTCACTACACGCCCAAGTCAGCATACGTTTCCGGACATTCGTATTAAAAAGAGGAAAAGTAGAGGAGTAGATAGAGAAGTAGAGACAGAAATATAAATCATAACGAAAAAGGCGATAAAGGAAGTGAGAAAAGTCCGATGATTGAACGAAAAGAACGAAGAAGAAACAGAAACGATGAAGGGCCACAGAGAAGGATAAGAAAAAGAGAGAGAGAGAGAGAGAGAGAGAGAAAGAGAGAGATCGAGTAAAGGATCAAGCTATAAATTCCACCCATGATGCATGCCACAAGCAAAAAACAAAAGTAAGAAGCTACGATGAATCGGGGGAATTAGCGACGCATACTACTCACCATTCTTTATCTTTGTCGTGTCCGTGATGAAGGAAGCTAGTTGCATCTGCTCTTGCCAGCTCGGCTTATGAAGGCTATCCGTGTCACTGCCTGTAGCGTTTCCACCGACTGGATTAGCAAGGGTTAAGGATGGAGGGGGCACGGGTGTACTGCGGTTTAGATTTCTCAAATAATCAGGAGGGAAATTTTCCAACTCGTCACCGGCGCTGCCGTAACTACGCAACGTATCTAAATTATTTAACGCCACGGCTGCGGAGTTACCGTACGCGGCCGGCTCGTTGTTCGAGCTTGGAGTGTAGGAAGCGGGTCTAGGAGGGCATTGGGGAGGTTCTCTCTGCAAAAAAGAATCACACGAAAAACCTTAAACTCAATACACGCATCACTCGCAAGGAAAGGGAATACTAGCTGATGATGGCAAATTAAGAAGAAAAACGGCGTTAAAGAAAAATAAATAAAATGACAAATTGTCTATCACTGGCGTTACGATCAATCGAAATATAATAATCAAAAGCATGCAATTATTTGTTTTTAAATGCTGGCAAATCAAAGAAATAACACGTAACGAATATATGCGTTATACCTGTATCACTTCCAAGTTGCTCAATTTTGAGCTACGTTTGAACTCGTGTTCGTGAGGTCGTGCCGAGTTTAACACGATTTGTTTTCTGGTCTCGTTGTTGATATTGTTCGCTCGTGCTCTCGTCCGTTTCATTCTGATTCGACGGAAGGTGAAGAATATAATGATCAGAAATACGTTCAGCACGACTGCGATACCAATCCACATCAGCTGCTCCCACGTGATGTTAAAATGGCTAGATATGATCGGTGTGGAATATGCCGGGTTGCCACAATTTAGTCCTGTCATATTGGGAGGACAGATACATCTGTAGGTTCCTATTTCATTCACGCAAGTACCTCCGTTCGTGCATGGATTAGCGTCGCATTCATTTATATCCGTTTCGCAACGATCGCCCATGAATCCTTGACATTTGCATATAGGTCCATTATTTCCTTCCTCGCATACTCCACCGTGGATACAGGGATTTGGACTACAATATCTCCCGAATTCGCAACGTTTTCCGCTTAAGCTTGGTCCAACACAGTCACAAGTAAAGTCACTTCCTTCCGGAACGATTTTGCAACGGCCACCATAGAGACAGGGTGAAGATGCGCAAGGATCGGTATCAATTTCGCAAGCATGTCCTTTAAATCTGGTGTGACACTGGCATTCGTAATTGTCGCCACCAGAATCCTTGCATGTACCACCATTTTGACAAGGTTGTGAACCGCAAATTCCTGGGGACACGAGAACTGTAGAAGCGTCGCAACTGAATTCGACATTTGCAAAGCGTTTTAAAACAGCAACGCTACTAGCTCCACTCATGTGCAGTGGCACCGATACTCTGGCGATTCTGACATCATCCATGCACCCTATGAAACCACGTTGAACATCTTCAAAGCCCAGAATCGATGGATGTTGTCTAACTTCGGCGCCCAAATATAGATCATCGGATTGAAGATTTAGAATATCGTTTATACCGGGCGCCGATCCATGAGCTACGTGTTTTCCATCTACAGTTAATTTAGCGCTGTTACTTTCCCGTTCTAATTGGATTTCGTGCCATTGTCTGTCACTCACGTATACGCTGCTCACGCGAACCAAACCTTCTCCACTACCCAGATCGAATCTGTATTGTACGACTCCGTTCATAACTTCTAAAATATTGTAATCGACCTTGCCAGCTGCGTACATTAAATTTCCAGTTAATTGTACCGTTCTGATTCGTAAAGATAAACTAAGACGATCCTCGATGGTCTGTCTGATGTGGGCTTTGTCGATTCTGTAACGAGCGTAACTCTTGCCACTGAATGATATTGGATTCCGTGGAATATAACAAGATTCGTCGTGGCATTTGGAGATGTCAATATCACAGGTTTGTCCAGCGAAGCCTTCCGGGCATTGGCAGAAATATCCTTGAACAGAAGAATCAGGAATGCAAACTTTAAACATGGGACAAGGATCTCTAGCACATTCGTTCACGACCAGCTCGCAATGATTGCCGGCATATCCTTCTTTACAACTACACTCCATCTTGTGTTTGTGACGCGGCGAAACGAAACTCATCACATCAGTAGCTACAGGTGTTATTTGTGTAACATCGAGAACAACTTTGTCTTGACAATCTCCATAAACGCAGTACTCTTTGTTGCATTTAAATCTGACGATTTCTTCCACTACCAATTTCGTCGATTCTTCCAGTTCTTCGATACGCTGATTCAATGCTTCCCGTATACTTTCAGAAGCATAAAATCCTAGAGGTGTAGAACTTTTCTTTACTGCGAATAAAAGATCCAGATCATTGTGTACGGTTTGTCGAATAGTGCGAGATTTAATTAAATTTATTTCATCGGTGGAAGGTTGAACGCTTATAATAACGACGTCTTTTAATCTACAATTCATCGCGTTTCGTACAGTCTTGATAAATCCTTTACGATGGCTTAATATGAAATTTTCCGGGCTAACCTCTCTGAATCTTACAATTACAGAATTCTCCAACATTTTATCGGTTATTAAATCAACGTTTACTTTTACTATTGAATGCATGGTAAATTTTCCATCTGTTACACTGACATTTACTTTGTATTCACCGACATCGAGTCGTGGAAGAGCTACCAAAGTGCCATCGATTTTGTCAATTTGGAAAAGATCGTTTGGAATAGGAGACGATGGATTCAAATTGTACGAAAGCGTGTCATATTGATCCTGATCCGTTGCATGAACTTTTCCAATAATTCCACCAGGATATTCATCCATGTACGAATTAATAACCACTTCTAGGGGCGTAATTACCGGAGGATATTGAGATTCCTCGATTACTTTGATCAAGACCCAAGCATCGGAATATAAAGGTGGACTTCCATTATCGAAGACGCGTATATGCAGCACATATTTATCTTTCACTCTATTGTTGAATTTAGTCGCAGTTCGTAATGTTCCATCCTGTTCCAATCTGAACGCGTCACCTTCATTTCCAGATCGAAAATCAAAAGTATATGGGGCGGCATTTGGCTCGATATCTGCGTCTGTGACCACGAATTGTAATACAGTGTGACCCAAGGGCTTGTCTTCTTGTACTACTGCGGTATAATTTGAAAGGGAGAATAGCGGCGAGTTGTCATTTGCATCTAGAACCTCGATGTTTACCATTACGAAGCTGGAAAGTACGGGTATGCCGCTATCGCGGGCGTGAACCTCTAGCACGTAATTACCAATCTGGAACATGAAATATTACATTGTAGATTACATTGCGAATGTATTATAACTGTATTAAGATATGTAATGAATTAGTGCATATGATTTATACTGACTTCTTCGCGATCCAACGGAGCGGCAACGACAATTTGTCCCGTTTTCTGATCGATCGAGAATTGCTTTTGCCTGTCACCTCGTTCTATATAATAAGATACGTTTCCATTTTCTTCGCTATCCAAGTCATTTGCGAATACCTGATACGTTAATTATAATATAGAATTAGAATTGTATATTAATCATTTGAAATGTAACAATGTATAGAATTTAATTTTTAAAAAATATTGTATACTATAATATAAAACTTCACTTGCCTGTATAACTTTCTCTCCAATCTTTGCGTCCTCTCTTATAGAAGCTCTGTACGAAACTTCACTAAATATCGGCGCGTTATCGTTGCTATCAATCACAGTAATATTCACAGTGGCATGATTACTCAACGGCGGAATTCCTCCATCCACAGCCTGAATAGTCAAAAAATAATCTCTTGCACGCTCAAAATCCAGTTGTTCCGCAATTATAATGACACCGGTACGCGCATCGATCTGGAACTTTTTATGTTCATTCCCGCCAACGATTGAGTAATAAACATCGGCATTAACCCCGGTATCTTTAGACGTTGCGAGAACTCTTGCCACTTCTGTGCCAACCGCATAGATCTCAGGAACTTTAGAGAAGTAAATCTTGGACGCAAATTCCGGTGGATTATCATTGATATCTTGAACGTTGACGATTAACGAAGTCATGCTCATCAATTGAGGGGTTCCTTGATCCAATGCCTGGATAGTCACGTTATACATCGCCTTCGTTTCTCTGTCCAATGGTTTGCCGAGCGTAACGATGCCGCTGTCCGTTGCGATGAGGAAATGGCCATCGGCGGAATCGATGAACTCGTATCTGATCTTGCGATTAATGCCGATATCATCATCCGTGGCATGCACTTTCGTTACCAAAGTACCAACTTCTACATCTTCCGGCAGTGTTGCACTATACGTTTGCATGGTGAATTTGGGTGCGTTATCGTTCAAATCCGAGATCAAGATTTCTAACTGAGATGAACATTCCCAAGATGGCTTGTCCCTATCCTGCACATGAGCAGTGAGTGAATACTTCGCTTGAGTCTCTCGATCCAACTGACCAATCGTCTTTAAGACGCCTGTCTCCTTGTCCAATGAGAACTTGTCGTTGTTGTCGCCGGTTAAATAGAAACGCAATTTGGCGTTTGGTTCGTCATCGTA
The DNA here is from genome assembly GCF_014066325.1 of Apis laboriosa. Lineage (NCBI taxonomy): Eukaryota > Metazoa > Arthropoda > Insecta > Hymenoptera > Apidae > Apis > Apis laboriosa. Next base: position 6,015,952 of record NW_025224135.1, read on the forward strand.
ATCAGTGGCGAGCACAGTTAATACGTAAGTGCCTGGATGAGAACCCTCGGATAGAATTTCTCTATAACGATACCTCAGACAATATGGCGGATTGTCGTTTACATCGAGTATCTGTACCGTTACTCGTGTTTTGAAAACGTATTTACCATCGGTGCCGACTATTTCGAGTTCATAACGATCGATCGTTTCCCGATCCAGAGATTTTGCCACGTACACCTCGCCAGTCGATCTAATCTGAAACTGAGATCTCGGATCACCGGATGTTATGTAGAATTCTATAGGTGTGTTCACGTCCGAATCCTTGTCGACGGTGATCAACTTGACCACGACTGTTCCCGGTAGTGCGTCTTCGTTTACAGTTGCTTCGTAACGATCATCTACGAACGCGGGAGGATTGTCGTTATAATCTTTCAGTTTGACGTGCACAGAAGTTCTTGCGAAATGTTTTGGATTTCCATTGTCGGTGGCGACTACCTAAACAAGGTGAAGATTTATATTTAATAATTAATTAAATTTTATAAATTTCTAAATTTTATTATAAAGAACTATTCAAATTAAAACATATGAAATAATGAAAATTGTATAACAAGAAAAAGAATTGAAAGAGAAAAAAGAAAATTTGAATTATCAATAAATTATCAAAAATTTATCTTATTAAATATTCAACTGCAATTAGTTTTTTTAATTGTACGTACTTGAAATTTATATTCGGGTTGTTTTTCTTTATCAAGTTGAACCAATGTCGATATCCAGCCAGTATATGCATCCACCGTGAATACATTCGCCAATTCGCCTATATCCGAGCCGAAAGAATATCGAACTTCTCCATTGCTACCTAAATCATCATCGTGCGCGATAATTTTCAAAATCGATGTTCCTTCTTCTACGTTCTCCGCCACGCTGATACCATAAGGATTGCTTTCGAATTTAGGAGCATGATCATTTTCATCTAACACTTGAAGCGATATTTCTGCAAGAGCTGTCAATGGAGGACTGGAATCCGTTTCGGCGAGAACTCCGATCAAGTGATTGTCCTTGTTCTCTCGGTCCAAAGGTTTGATTAAAGTAATTTGTCCATAACCATCAATCATGAAATACGGGGAATCTTCGTCTCCAGAAACTATTCTATAAGTGACTGTGCTATTGGTTACGATTTTGAGCCTGGTTATTGGTGTACCGACAGGAGATGCTTCAGATATGAAGAATTTGTCCTCTTTTCGTTCAAATAGAGGTGGAATATCTTGTGGACCCATTATATAGATACTGAGAGGAACATCAGCGTGATGAGTTGTAGCTCCACCTTTGTCTTCGGCACGAATAAAGAGCTCAAATAACTGATTTTCTGGAATATTAAATACAAAGAAAAATTAAGTATAATAAAATATTTTAATTTAAATATTATATAATATTATATAACTAAAACTACATACATTAATGGAATTAAACTTCAACATCTATAATAATATAGAATTTATAAATTTAACTTCTTACCCCATGATATCGCACTTTTCTGCAGGAACAAAGCTCCAGTATTAGGATTTATTCCAAATAAGGCCTTAGCTTCCGAAGTCTGTGGTTCATAAATCGAGTAAACGATCCTCGCAGCGTCATCCTCATCAGCATCCTTAGCCTTCACTTTCAAGAATGACGTATTTATGGTCAAATTCCCATGGATACTAGCTTTATATTCCTTCAGAAGGAACACGGGTGAATTGTCGTTCTCATCCCCAACTTTAACCCTAACCATCACGAAACCTGACCTACCACCTCCATCGGTAGCCATCACAGGTATTTCATACAATTTCTGCTCTTCCCGATTCAATTTCTTCCTAGTTACAATCTCTCCTGTCAATCTATTTATATCGAAAATCTCTTTCATAAGTTCAGAAGGTATGCTGTATATGACCGTTCCATATTCTCCGAAGTCATCATCAGTGGCTATCACACTAGTGACCAATCTACCAGGCAACTGATTCTCGAATACCGTTACTTCGACCACCGGATTGGGAAACTTAGGATTGTGTCTGTTGGCAGGTAGTATCTCGATCTTGACACGTGCGAAGCTCGTATAGACATTATCGGTGACAGAGACATTTAGCATGCTCAATTTTTTTTCTCCAAAGTTCTGCATGTTGATCAGCGAAATAATGCCAGTTGATTGATCGATGTTGTACGTTTGTTGCTCGTTGCCACCGACTATCGTGTACGTTAGTTTCTCGTCAACGTAGTCCGGATCACTGGCGGATACCACAGTCACGAATTGACCCCGTTCCGCGTGTTCGGACAGTGAGCAGGTGTACGAGGGTTGCTCGAACTTGGGTGGGTTGTCGTTCATATCGATCACAGTCACCCAAACGTGGGCAGTGCTCGAAAGACTCGGTACGCCGCGATCTATGGCTATTACGGTGAAGTGATGAGACTCGTGGGCTTCGTGATCCAGAGATCTCTTCAAAAAGATCACACCTTCTTCCGGGTCTATGTGAAACAGATCCGTGCTGTTTTCCGTGTCGTTTTGAATCGCATAGCGTACTTGCTGATTTATGTCTAAATAGAAAGGAGAGAGTTAATGATTTTCTTGTGTTGGAATAATTTGTAATACATCATTATAGATTAATGAATAGTATTCAGGGATATTAATAAAATCTAATTAATTAATATTTTAGAAAGACAAATTGTTAAATTATAATCAGGATAAATTATAATTACAAAAATGGGAAATTAAAATAGAAAATATAAGATTTTATCATTCTATTCTATTTAATTAATCGAAATTATATATCAACTTTATTCACTGTTTCCAACAATAAATTATTAGATAAAATCATTTTATCTTTATATATCTTTATAAAATCATTGGATAAAATTATTAGATAAAAACGAGAAACACGAATTTCTATTCATCCTTTTCTCGTTTCTTTTTCATTCTCGTATTCTCGTACAATCATGTAATAGCTCAAGGTATATTTTATCGCGATAATCCGACTTTGGTACCCGCTAAGAGTATCCTTCACAATAATTACAATAACATTAATCTTGCTGCAACAAGAGTGTCTCTCGTTATTTATGAGCATAGCCAGAGAGCTAGAATCTTTCTTTAATAGTAATTCAAAATTTAAACAGAGTTTTGTGAAGAATTCGATTCCGATTTTTTTAATTCATATTCGAGTATATCTTATTGTATTTAAGATTAATCAAATTGGTAGAAATAATGAACATTAATTATAAATATAATTGGATATTAGAGAGTGTGATAATTTAATATTTTATACATTAATGAGAATTTAAAAAAATCTATATTAGATTTAATAAAAGTTTAGAATAGAAAATGATATAAACGAAAAAATTTCAAGAAAAATTTTATTAATTGATTATTTTAACAAGTATTAAAATTGAATTATTGCAAAAATTTTAATTTTTATAACATCATTACTTTTTTTCTACTTTTCAATCTAGAATTCTATTATTATGAAAGAAGAATAACAGAAAATTTCAAATAGAAAATTAATATAAAATTAACATCAAGAAATTACACGTATCTTTCTTCAACTTAAGAAATTTTTTAGGATGAAAACAAGATTTATACGAAGAAGAAAGATTGAAAGGATGTAACAGGATTTCTACTACATTGGAGCTGGACTTAATAACCACTTACCCGTGTCGTTATCTCTGGAGCTGACTCTCAACACGGAAGTGCCGAACGGCGCTGCCTCGGATACCGAGATGTTGTACGAGTCTTGAGTGAATTCGGGCGGGCAATCGTTCACGTCCAGTACCAGAATGCTAACGAGCACCTCCGCGTAGACGCCTGATACGCTGTCCGTCGCGCGGACGGTCAGCTCGTACTGCTTCTTCTGCTCGTAATCCAACTCGTCCACCACGTAGATTACACCTGATTTATCGAAGAGAAGATTGTAGACCCAAAAGCATTCTATGCAGCGGTAGCGTCCACAAAGCCGAGAAACTTTTCCTTTATGTTCGTGATGCTGAATAATAGCGTGGAGGATTCGTGTCTGTCTAATTTGTGTCGCGTATGCTTTCTAGATTTTCTTTTATATATTTCTTTCTATTCTCTTTATTTTATTATACTTTTTCCTCGGACGAACGTGTCGATGTGCATTTTTATGAATTTTTTAAATTCTTTGTTATGACGTATGTGATAAGAAAAATAATAATAATAACAATCGTTAAATTGATTAATTTAATTTTAATACAAAAGGATTAATCTAATTTTTAAAAATTTTTCTTTACTTCTTTTTAAAATTATCGAGATGCAACAAAGTTTTTTACAAATTGTTTACAAAATAGTTAAAAAAAAAAATTATTGGGATTCATGAGAAGATAAACTTTCGATAAGATTTCTTATTTTTTGTTTTAAAATGATTAAAGTTAGATATAATATTATTATTTATTATTTATATGTCATAAAAAATGATTTAAAAGAAGTCTCATTTAAATCTATATTGCACATCGACAGGTTGACTTTTTCCTTTTGGAGAGTAGTATGAAAAGCAGTGTAGTTTATCGATGCTTAAATTTAATGCAGATATCATATGCATAGAATTTAATGAGGTGTAAAGATATGGTTCTCATTGTGTTTTTTTTTTCCAGTAATGATGACTCGGATAATTGAAGGAGTTGCTCGGATTCGCGGACACCAAGAAAAGACACTGAATGCAAGTCACGTGGTAAACACGTTTATACAAGACGGTTGGATACCGTGAATGAATTTGCGGATGCTACCAGAAATGTCTGCACCTTCGAACATGTTGTGCAACTTAACAGGTTGACTCCATTCATTTGATTGATCTTTTTCTTTGGAATATTATGAAAAAAAATTGTAATTACTTCTTGAGATCTCTATACATAATATTTTTAATAGGATTGAAATATTAATTATTTAGAAATTTTATCACATAAATATTCTTAAACAAAAAAAAATTGTAGATCATTTTTCATTCTTAATAATAAAACTTTAATACTTAATGTAGATTATAAATTTTAAATTGCATGAATTTTTTAGTAAATTATTATTATATATCTTATATTTTTGTTCTTGTGAAACGAATAAATTTTTTATTGAGAATATATTTTATTATTAAAAATTGGTATCAAAAATATACATCTCACAATTTTTTAAAAGTATCTTTTTCAAATCAATTATTTTACCAATCTTCAGAAAGATAATTTTTTATTTCAATACTCGTAAGAATTCTAATTAAAAGTATCGAAGTAAGATCAGAAAATGTTGCAAAACGAAGGAAAAGCAAATTTTACAAGCAGGATAGAACTCTGTTATTTCTTGATCGATCTCAAGAAGTGAATAAGCGAATATTTCGTCACGTATCGCAGTCAACCTGTTACAAACGAGTTGCCTGTTCCCTTTCTCGCCATACACATTGTAGCTCGTTTAAGGTACAAGCACCGTATCTTTTTTCGATTCTGCACGCGACGTAAGGTGCAGGCACGCCATGCGAAAAATAAGAGTAAAAGCCGCGAGAATCACGGTGCTTATAAGTAAAAAAAAAAAAAAAACCAGAAAAAGAACTAGGTAGAGAAAAAGTAGTGTACCGATGTTAAGCTCAGCATTGAGACACGATCTAGATTACAGTAGTTGCAAAAAGTATTTGCACGTATTAAGTACTAAAGTATCTTATTTTCCAAATAAAATACTTTTTCCTCATTTTTCATTTCCATACTATCAAATTTTTACAATTATATAAAAATATTAATATTAAATTATATATCTAAAGCAAAATTTCATTCTTAAATTTTTTTTATTTTTATTGCTAAATTTTTCAAAGTATAAGAATAATAATAATAGAAAAAAAATAATCGACATAAACGATGTTGTCCATGAAAAGTGAGAAACATAGATATTTGTCCACAAAAATATAACTATGTAGCGAATATAATAATGTGCAAATACTTTTTGCAGCGACTATATGTCACCGCGAGGAGTGTGGTCTTCGTTAACCACGTTAACCACGTATTGGCGTTTAAAAGCAATAATGTGCTCCAAACCCGTTTTTCACGCGGCTTCGTTGCTTCTATATATGAGATAATAGGACCGGTTGGATGGGAGACGGTGAGTAAAAGTAAGTGCAAAAATGTACGATCAAAAGCGATCTTCTTCTACTTTGGGAAAGGGGATTAACACATGCCACGTTGAGTCTTACTCTTTCTTGGATTTAATCTTTTTTTTTTTTTCTTTTTGTTTTTATACAGAATCGTGCATAGTCATTGACAAGCAGTTAAATGTCGTGAAAAATGACGGACATCGTGCACGAGCCGTGCAATTATGAAAGCTGTGTATAGCAGATGAAAGTCTCGACCGCCCAAGCGGGCGTTCCCATTTATATTTCGTATAGTTTGATTTTCTGCCTTCTGGTAAGAACAAATTTTTCGTATTTTTGATAATTTTTAGATAGTTCAAAATATTTTAAATTTAAAAAATATACAATTGAGAAATTTCTGATTAAAAAATTTTCAGATATTTTTCATCAAATTATTATTCGTTCAATTTGAGAATGATATATTTTAATATAATAGAAATACATGTGTCTATTATTTACAATTAAATATCTATATCGACGATTTTCGCTATCGCTTGAATTCGACAATCTCGCGTAAAATCCGGATCGTTGTTCGTCGTTATTCTAACTTACTCCTTGACGTGATGCACGGGGTTGATATTAATCCAATGGATAACCGACAGGATGTGGATTTGTCGCGCGAGAATCGGCTCGAAAAACCGGCAGCCGAAGGAAACTTGTAGTTACTGTTCCTTTTCGTGCATGAAAATCATCATAGAAAGAAGAGAGAGAAAAAAAGAGAGAAAGAGAGCAGTGCAGTAGCGTGATACAGTGCAACACAGCAGACCGATAGAACTAGTATTTTTTATACTCACAAGGACCATTGTTACTGTCGGGGGCTGCGAAACAGGGAGATACAACAACACTTTAATTTCTAGTTTAATCAGATAAGCATTCGTAAAGAATAAATTATAAGGGAGAGATTGGTAAAGAAAGGAGAATTAATTGATTAAAATAAATAAATAAATAAATAAATAAATAAATAAATAAATAAATAAATAAATAAATGAACTACTATATATAAATAAATAGTAATAATAACGGAACGTATGTAAATTTGAATTATCGTGGGGTGGAATTAAGTTGAGATATAAATATAATTATTTATGATTAATTCACGTATACGTAACAAATTAACCGTATAATTGTAACTGCAGCTTGTGTTACGTGCGATACATTCCAACATCCCCAATTTGCTACTGTTGTCTCACCACTACACCGTGACTTGATTAGAATTTAGTCACCGAATACCATGTATACAGCGGAGCCAACACGTCATTCGTTAAAGTAGAAAGCGCGGTTGTTTGTGTATCGAGGTTATCGAGATAAATCATTTATATTTAACCCTTTCATTGCTGTTGCCGTTTTCAAATGGAAAGGATTTTGTTCGTCGTATCATTTATATACACATATAAAATTGATAAATTGATATGATAAAATGGAAACGACAAATTGCCTTACAGCCATAAACGATTTAAACGTTACAAAAGATACGCATCGGGTAAATTATTCCGCGTGTTGGATCGATTATCGCTGTAAACGTAGAGAGAGAGAGAGAGAGAGAGAGAGAGACCTGGGAAACTCGGTCTCGTCAGGCATTAGAGTGAACATTTTCAGTAATGAAAAGGTCGAAAGTTATTATATATTATATGTATCCCACAGCCGAGTTGGAATGAGAAATCCTCAGGAGACGTTTCATTCGGGACTGGGGATTTAGGACGCAACGTATTTTGATCGCTATTCGTTTCGAATGTAACACACGTTCGCCGCTGTCGTGACGCAATTGGGGAAAAAAAAAAAAAAATATTTCTCGTGAAAAAACAACTATAGAGAAATCGTGAAACGTGTATGTACATATCTACGATTCGATTGTATCGTATCTTGCATGGAACGATGACGCAAAAAGAAAAAAAAAAAAAAAATTAAAAAAAAAAGAGAAAAAAGAAAGAAGAAGAAAGAAGACTAACGCGAGAGAAAGAGAGAGAGAGAAAGAGAGAGAATCGAAAACGTGGCAGTTTTTTTAAATCTTAACGTGCGTGTTGTCGAAAGATACATTGTTTGTGTTGCAACTTCATCGTTCCGTGCCTGGTCGCTGCGCGTTTAATTCAATCTTCGTTTCATCGTTCATCCACGGTTTTTTTTTTTTTTTTTTTTTTGAAAAACTGTTCTGCCATGCGACTAACGAAAGCTCGCTCACCTGTGTTGAAATCCAGAGCGAATTCCTCGAAATCGTTCCCTTTCGTTATACTGTATATCAACTTGCGATTCAACGGCGACTCGGCCTGTATAGACAAAGCTAGAGGCGAGTGTATCTCAATACTTTCCAACACGCTGTCCGTGTAAAATTGCTTGTCGAACACCGGCATCGATCGATCTATCACCTTTACGTTCACCGGTACCTCGATAGAGCACGGTGTAATGCCTGGAATCAAGTTTAAACCGTGTCGAATGCTGTTTAAACTTTGATCAAAATGTAAATTCTAAAAATTGCCTGTCTACCTCCATCGTATGCGGCAATAGTGAGTTGATATTCGCGATTGTGACCCTCCAGATTCTGTTTCAGAGATATCTCGCCTGTTTTTCTGCACACCTTGAATAACTCTCCGTGGCCCTTCTTCAGCTCGTATCTAACTTCTCCGTTGTCGCCGCTGTCCATGTCTATTGCATGCACCTGCGAGCCAATTGAGAAAGCTTTGGGTGAGAAGGAAGGAATTTACAAAATTTAAAAAAAATGTATGAGAACTTAAACTATAATATATAATATATAATTTTTGAAATACAATTAACAGAAGTTAAAGCCACTTGAATAATAATCAGATATACCTAGTTTATCCTATCTCCCCCGACCACTTAATTATTCCTAATTCCAAAGGTCCGGTTTGACCGTAGTAACCCATTTACCTTCGTAATAATGTCGCCCTTCTGCGCCTCCACAGACACGACGGCGTAATAGGGCAAGTTAACAAACATTGGACAGTTGTCGTTGATGTCCAATATAGTGACGTTCACGATCACGTGCGCCACCCTCGGCTTCTCCCTGCCCGGCATCTGACTCCTCGCCTCCACTATCAATTCGTAATGGTCGCAAACCTCCCGGTCGAATCTAATCCCGGTGGTTCGGATCGCGCCGGACGTGGATCCAATTACAAACATTTCGGTCGGGTTCAGAATACTGAAGACAATGTGCTCGTTCAACGCGCTCCCCAAAACGTTCACGACCGCGACAGTGGTGATTCGAGTCGAGTTCTCCGGTATGGTGCCCTCGTAGACGTCCTTCTGGAACATCAGACCAGAGTTCTCCGACTTCTCCACCATCACGTTCACCTGGCACACGCTCGAGTATTTTCCGTCCGAGACGCGGACCCGTAGCAGATAGCTTTTCTTCATGCGTTCCGGATTATACACGGTGATCACACCGGTTTGGGAGTCTATGTCGAACGTGTGCGCCTTGTTTCCATCGATGATGTCGTACCTGAATCGGAAGACATACAGATATTTACTTGAACGATGATTTTTCTAATTTAAATGGGATCTAATCTCTTTGATATTAGGCAGGTAGGAAAAAATTACGAATTTCATTGAAATAATTGATTTATTGAATATTTATCGAATATGAATTAAAGCATGTAACAGAATGTCAATAATTTACGTACCTGAGCGGTACTCCTTCAGAACTGTCTGGATCCACGGCGCTGACTCGGATCACGGCGACATTCTTGTACGTAGGTAGCAGCACGGTAGTGTTATAGTCGTTTTCGAGGAACTTGGGCGGACAATCGTTCACGTCCGTGACGAGGATCATTACTTTTGCGGTGGTCTCGGAGGAGAGTTTCGGTTTTCCTAGATCGGAGACCTTCACGTGGAAAGTGAACTTAGGAACGGTCTCGTGATCCAGAACCATTACCGTCCTAATAGCGCCCGTGCTCGAGTCTATGTGGAAGTATTTCCGCGGCAAATCCTCCACTATGTCGTAATTCAAAAGGGCGTTCAGCTCGGAGTCGGCGTCCTCCGCCTTTATGACCAATGGGGTACTCGTATTGGTGAGTACCAAGGAGCCTATAGTGGCGCCCTCGCTTATTTCCCCGCTGTAAGCGGCTTGCAGGAATCTTGGCGCGTTGTCGTTTCGATCCAGAACGTGAACGATCACGTTACAATGCGCCTTCGCGCTCGCCATGTTGGTCGCGGCTATCGTCAAGTTGTAAAATTTCGTCTTCTCGTAATCCAGCTCGTTCTTGATGATTATGATGCCCGTGCTCGGGTTCACGAAGAAAGTGTCATCTTTGTTCCCTTGAACGATCTCGAACTGCAAAGAGGACGTGCTTCTTGCTTCCACGTGCTTCACGTAAGTGCCCACCTGTTGATTCTCATAAATTTCGGCGGATAATTCTTTTTGGATGAATCTAGGTGGCGCGTTGTCGGCCATGGTTACCATCACGTGTACAGGCACCGTATTGGCCAACGCCGGGGAACCGTGGTCGGTAGCCTTTACCAACAATATGTATTCCGAGGAGGCGCTCAGATCTAATTCTCGAGCTACTCGAATCACGCCTAGATTCGGATCTATCGTGAACATGTTACCCACGTTCCCAGAAGTAATCGAATAAGTGATCTTGGCATTGTCTCCTTTGTCCCTGTCTATGGCGTACACTTGAACCACAGCAGCGCCGATTGGAGATGTCTCGTACACTTTTCCTTGGATAATCTCGCTAATGAACTCCGGGGCATGATCATTGTGATCGTGTACCGTTACTATAACTCTGGCGTAGTTTCGTTTCGCCGGTGTCCCTTGATCTTTAACCATCACGGTGAGTACGTGCTCCTCGATCGTCTCTCGATCGAGGACCTCGTTCAACGTAACGGCACCCGTCACCGAATCTACGTGGAAGATCTCCAACGAGGCTTGATTCTGGGCGGCGTGAAGGCTGTAGAACACTTTCTTGTCCTCGTCCTCGTCGGTCGCGTGGAGCTGAAGGATCTTCTCCCCTTTCTCCACGTTCTCGGAGATGTCCACGTGATAAACACTCTCGGTGAATTCAGGCCTGTGATCGTTGATGTCGATCACGTTGACCAGAAGTTGGGTCACAGCAGATTCCACGCTATCCGTCACGCGGATCGTCAGGTTGTAAAAGTTTTGCGTTTCCCAATCGAGTTTCTTCGCTAGCAGCACGTTTCCGTTGTCTCGACCGATGAAGAACTCGTCCCTTTTGTCGCCGTCTGGAAAATTCCAGGTTTTTCTCGTTTCTTTTTTTTTTTTCTTCAAAAATAATAAAAAAGGAACTTTCCTTTTATACACGTTCGATACAAATATTATTTGTACGTTATTATTGCTTCATTAAAAACTCAATATTGACTGTTTGATTCTTCTTTTTTTTCCTCTATTCTCTTTCAGATAAATGATGGATCGATTTTGAGAAAGGAGAGATCGACTCGGTTACTCACCAATGATATCGTACCACAAATAGTCGCCATCCTTGTCGGTGGCCTGGACCAGTGCCACGAGAAACCCGACCTTGTCGCTCTCCGTAACCTCGACACTCTGATTGTTCGTTTTGAAGACTGGTGGGTTCTCGGATTCCTTTGGTACCTCGACAACTTGCACCGACACCCGTGTTTGATGGCTGCGCTGCGGTTCCCCGCAGTCTGCCGCTCTTATCTAACAAATGGAGGCCAAGGTGGCCAAGTTAAACTCGAACTTAAATTGTTATTAAGGAAACTGTTTCCCGATTGACCATGAATTATGACTTTTCGAACGTGTTGGATTTCCATATCGTGCACTGTTCGTAACGTGATCCTTTATGGGGAACGATTATGTATCGTGGACCTAATGTTTTCGTTTAATTCTCGAATAAATTGATGACTCCATCCGATTTATAGTTTTTGCGTTTTGAAATGTGTTACACGCTCGAGAAGTGAATTTAATTTAATTTAACGATTCGTAGAGGAATAGGATAAATATTGTTATTAATTTAATATAAATATTATTATTAATTGGATTTATATGGTTAAATGTTAGAATTAGATTCAGGAATAGAATGTTTTAAAGGAAAAGGATGAATTAGGATAAGCTAATAATCGAATATGATTTTGTTATAATAATCAAAAGATTGATGATGGTTTTTACGTTTTAAAATGTGTTACACGCTCCAGAAGTGAATTTAATTTAATTTAACGATTCGTAGAGGAATAGAATAAATATTGTTATTAATTTAATATAAATATTATTATAAATATTATTATTAATAATTTATATTTATATGATTAAATGTTAGGATTAAATTCAGCAATAGAATGTTTTAAAGGAAAAGGATGAATTAGGATAAGCTAATAATCGAATATGATTTTGTTATAATAATCAAAAGATTGATGATGGTTTTTACGTTTTAAAATGTGTTACACGCTCCAGAAGTGAATTTAATTTAATTTAACGATTCGTAGAGGAATAGAATAAATATTGTTATTAATTTAATATAAATATTATTATAAATATTATTATTAATAGGATTTATATGGTTAAACGTTAGAATTAGATTCAAGAATAAAATGTTTTAAAGGAAACAATAAATTAGGATAAGTTAATAATCGAATGTGATTTTGCTATAATAATCAAAGATAATCGAATATTTTTCTACATGGATAAATCTATTTTAATTTTTAATCGTTCTCACCATCATCTCGTACTCCTGTCCAGCCTCGAATCCGCGTTGAGAGTACACCATTCCAGTGGTAGGGTGAATTTTGAACTTGCCCTTGCCTCGCCCACCCTTGATACTGTACTGAATTTTTCCATTATCTCCGATGTCTTTATCCTTCGCGAGTACCTATCGAGTGCACACGAATACAAAATAAAAAAAAAAAAAAAAAAAAGATGCAAAAGGATCGTAATCGTGCGCAATTCCTTTCATTCCCATTCTCTGCTAACATAGCCAGTTACACGGACACAGAAATGAACATTAGTATCTTAGCCATCGATTGTATCGAAAGAAAAGGAATCCTGTACGATTCGCAATTATTCAAGCTGCATCTAATTTATAAATATGCTATTTCTGAAAATAACTGCGACCGCAAGTTTTTCTCTCCGAAAAAAAGAAAAAGCTTCGAAACACCCTGTGTATGTGTATATAATTATGAATCTTAATAATTGCTGTTCGAGATGATTGTTAAATGGTTGACGTTTTAAATCCTCTTTTTATCGTTTTTTTTTTTTCATCAATTCGAAGAAAAAGAATTGTGCTTTGCAATAAAAATGTAAAAATATTGAAATAAATAAATAAATAAGGAGTACAATACTTTTTTTCGTAAAAGTGAATGCTACTTGATAATTTTACTTTTTTCATTGTATCGAAAACACAACTTTTCCATAAAAAGAAGAAGAAAAAAAAAATCTTTGAATGAAACATATTATTTTCACAAAGAAATAGGACAACATGAGTTTTAACGACAACAAGAGTTTTTTCCTCCCTCGACTCCCATCAACCGTTTATCAATTATTTCAAAGGATAGTTATCGATGATACATCCCAGTGAACAAACGCAGGGTGTAAACGTCGAGTGCGAACGAATTTGAAAAGAAAGAGAAAAAGCGATACGCGTCTAGAACGATCGATGAATTAAATCTATATATACCATATATAAAACACGCAAATCTCTATTACGAGGAGGAAGGAAGAAAGAAAGAAACAAATTATAAAAAAAAAAAAAAAGAAAGAAAAAAAAAAAAAAGACAATTCATTCTTTCTAAAACATTTCGTTCACGGTCTACAACTTTTCAATTCGCCCACCTTTTTCTCCCTCTTCCTCTCCCTTTCTATCTCTCTCTCATCCATATCCATATTTCACCCCATCTCTCCTTCGTTTCCTTCCTTCGTTTTCTCGATCCATCGCAAAAACATTGCGCTCGTGACCTCGAAGCGTCGCATTCGCGCAGTCATCATGCGTAAAAAGAGAAAAGAGAGAGGAGAGAGGGAAAAGAAAAAAGAAGAAAAAATACAGGAAGAAAGAGAAACACAAGGGAAAGGCGCGAGGCGCAAAAATCCTTTGCGAGCTGTCAAATATCGATCTGCATTAAAGCGTATTAAAACACA
>NW_025224135.1:6030512-6153143 GCF_014066325.1 Apis laboriosa
GAGAGAGAGAGAGAGAGAGAGGAGGCTCCAATGTTTTTTCGAGCTGATGCACACGGAAAAATGTATCGTCGCCGGTTCATTAAACGGCGCGAGAGTTTTTGCACCGATCTTGCGCCTTTTCCCCCCGCAACGAACACATCTCTCCTCGGCCGGAGCTCATTATCGGGTTCCCGGTTTTCTCTGACCCACGATTTTTTTTCGTGCTCAACCGCGAAAGAGAATCTTCCCCTTTGACCGAGGGCCTCGTTTGACGTTCGATTTGATTAAAGGACTTTCAGATTTCTATCCCAGGTTATGTATGCGTTATCGATTGATCGAGCTTATAAAACCTTTATTTGATTTAATTTGGGCCAAGTGGAGGATTTTCTTTTTCGGATTCGTGGAGTGGAGTAATAATACTCCATTTGATGGATAACGGGGAGTTGAATGGAAATTCGAAGAGAATGTCGATGAAGAATGTTTGTCTTCGAGATATTAGATATATTCGAGATATATTCGAATATCTATTGGATAATTTTTGATTAACAATATCGGATCGAAAAGATTGAAATTCTTCGGCGAAAGTTATATTCCGCATTCAATTGTAATTGGTGCAATTGTGGAGTGTGGCCCGAGGCGATTTTCATTCCCGAGGCGGCGGCGCACTGTTCAATTCGTGGGAAAGAAAACTGGTCTGTTGTACGTGGCATTCCCATTTCATTCCATTCTTTATCATTTCATGCTCTCGTATTTATAGCGGTCTATTTCGGCGCCATTCGACTTTCATTAATTACGAAGGGAAAACAGGATCAGGCTGCAGCCCCAAGTACAGACAACAGATGCAAACATTCATAAGAACATGTAACGTATACGTATATGGTACAATGAAACGAGCAAAACTGAAAAAAAGAAAAAAAAAGGAACGCGGCGGAGAAAGATTCGAATTGGACGTATACACAGGGATGGAGAAAGATAGCAGCGTATTAGCATGATGCGACTCTGAGCGAACGGATTGAATATTCATAAAAGAGCTATTTGCCAAATAGCGCGTCAAATATGATATTTAAAATTTCCTATTGAAAATTCGGTTTATTACGAAACTCGATACTGTTATAGAAAAAAAGAATTTAATATAACTATATTTATTTATAGGCTTCTTTGATTATATAGTTCAATTTTCTTGCGAATTGTTCCAAGTAATTATAAAAATCAGAAGAGAACTTTTCAAAGTTATTCGAGGTATTTAAGTAATTAAAATCATAAAAATTACACATATATATTGCAAGAACGAAGAAGAAGCAATTATTTCTCAAAGAAACGCAGGTTATGGCTTTACATCTGGAACGAACAATTTAGCTAAAAGATTGTGGTATAATTAAGTCTTCGAGTTTTTCCTTCGAAAACATTAGAAATAACCGAGATATATCGAATTCTTCGGCCTTCCCTCCGAGAAAAAGGGAGCATTGAACTCTGAATGCAATTAAGAAGCCGGTAGGCACTTGATACTTAATAACTCGGGGAGATAAATTCCACTCTCGACCCAAATCCCCGGACAGCTACGAACGAGCCTCAATTACCCAGGGTTCAGCGTACGAAGTAGCAGCGGTGGTCCACGTTCATTGAAAATCAACCTTTTCTCCCCTCCATCACGATTTTACGTAAAGTTTGCTCAGAGTCGCGTGTTGCGCCAGTTTAAGAGTTCTCTTCGTGTACAAAAAAAGAAGGGTTGCATCGGGCAAAAATGGACAAAAGACGATCGATCAAGTAGTGGACGAGATGCATGACGATTCCTATTATTAAAGAAAAAAAAAAAAAAAAAAANAAAAAAAAAAAGTAAAAAAGAAATATAGGCATAGAGTTGCATGAAAATGCAGTATCATAATTAGAACGTTAACATAGTCGATATACAATACGTATAGATATACATATATATATATATATATGTACATAAAAGCAGGTCATAAATCAATGCACAAGAGCTCGCGTTAACTATCCGAGACCAATTCCGCGTTTCACGCGGCAATCATTTATGCTCCCGTGCCACGAAGTGGCGTCTTTAGTTTCTTTTACGTGCCAGCGTTGTCCTTACCCTGAATATAGGATCTCCTGACAAGCTGTCGAGGCTAAATGTCTCCCAAGTTCCATTCTCTAGTAACGTATCGATCGAAAGGTCGAACTCCCGCGAGCGGTTCCTCGATTTCTGTCGAGAACGAGAGAAGGAAGCCTTTTAACTTTCGCATTATCTTCCGCTAATTCGCTTTTATCCCTTCCACCGCGTATCTTTCTTTTCCTACCTTATCGAGCGGACGCGCGGTTTCGATTGGTCGGTTTTCTTTCTTTATTCTCGAAATGATAAATCGTTTGAAACGACGTTTTTGTCGCGAAACACATGTAAAGGAATTGCGATCAACCAACTTAAGGAGAACAACGTGGATGAAATCATGCTTTATCGAATGCTCAGTCGAATTAAAGCGTATTGAAAACACAGTTTCCAAATTTTAATCCATAGTACGTATAAATTTTTTTCTTTCGAGATATATATATATAAAGAATGTGAGAAATTTTATACGATCGCAAATTGAATATATAAATTTTGTAAGATATACGAGATATATTATGTTTGCGCGAACGAAGATTGATAATATATAATACACAGTGACCGGGCGAAATTACGAAAACGACCAACGCGTAATTCGATATCCGACGAAATCGAATCTGGCTTCGACGAAATTCGACGCTGACAGGGAAATTATATTAAATATTCTCGGGTATATTATGAAAGTTATTGTCACTGTGACGTCGGATTAATCATTTCTCTCTCTACTGCTCTCGGTCGATAATATTATTTATTAAATTATTTCATCCGTCGATTTTCGAAATTTGCAAATATTTGGATAGCTTAATATCACGCATAATATTATCCGCGATTAACATCATATAAAATAGGATGAAAGCTGTTACGATTTTATACAATTATGATTAAATAAAAATTTTCGCTGTAACGATCGAGGAAATATTTTACTTCCTGTAAATAAATATTATGATACGTTAATTTTAAACTTGCAAAGTAATACTTGGAATTATTAATATACCAAAATTTATAATATTTGCTAAATTTCTACGAATTTTAAAATATACATTGCAATTATTAAAATTATGCATATTATAATGTTACTATAAAATTTACGAAACTTGCAACATACTAAACTACATTAAAAACATTTTTAAAGAACACACAAAATTCTTTTCAATTATTAATATATCTCATTGTAAAGTACCAACTACAACTGACATCATTACAAAATTTATTAACACACTATTTTCTTGTATAAATCCATTTTTAAATCATTAAAAAAAAAATTGAAAATACCAATTACAATGTTTCAAAAAAAAAAAAACCAACTCTCAATAATCTATCTAATCTATTTATTTCCAAACAAGCAATAACAGTTTACGAACATAACCTAACACACTTAATGGCGCCTAAATTATTTGTTTTCAAACAAATTGTAACGATTCGCGTAACTCGAAGTCATCGAGGCCAGGATCGATTATCGATTCAAAAGATAACAGTGGACAACCCAGAGGTCGTCTCGAAGTTATAAGAAATATTAATTTCCGTTGTCAAGATGCCCGAAATTGCCGATGCGTGAAACGTTAACCAAGACTATGTATGTCTCGCCGTAAATCGGAAGAACTCCACGGGAGGATTCCGTGCGAGGGCGTTCGTGTGCTAAATCTAACCTTTCACGGATAGTTGCTGGTAAGTAGCATTGATCACATCGAGGACAAGAGGCGACTTTAAGATAGAAACTTTTACGTTCGATAAAAAGTGATCGACCTTCTTTTTCTTCGTGCGCTTATGTACATTAGACTTTTCCTTTTTTAAATCTTGATATGGACTAGATTTGTGCTACGTTATGCGGCTTGGCCGTCAAGGCGAACAAGGCGTACAATAATTAAGACAGACTCCAAGCAATTATCAACAAATAATACGTGAGATTTGGGAGACGATGTTTCGGTATTTATACAGTTAAGGTGTTTTGGAAGATTTTTGGCAATTATTACGAAAGAATGTGAGGTTCTGAGACTATTTTCAAACGAATTGACCGAGCAAAGTGTGAACTGGTTCGTTTGAAATGAACGCTAGTGGTTTGAAATGTTATAATTTTTTTNTTTGGAAGATTTTTGGCAATTATTACGAAAGAATGTGAGGTTCTGAGACTATTTTCAAACGAATTGACCGAGCAAAATGTAAACTGGTTCGTTTGAAATGAACGCTAGTGGTTTGAAATGTTATAATTTTTTTCTTTTTTTTTGGAAGTTAAATTAATTTGCTATTCTTTGAATTTCAAATCATTTGTCTCAAAAAAAACTATTTATGCAACATGATAGAGAAGTTAAAAGAAAAAAATAGCAACTAGATACGAATATATTAAATCTAAATATAACACTAATAAAATCAGATTATAACATTCAGGAGAGCGATAAATATCTAAAAGTTTTATAATAATTCGGAAATTGAATTATATTGGACGGCTTTCACCTTTAAAAACCATTAAACTAGAATCCATGCTCTCTAAGCAATAAATTTATCGAGAATGCCAAAAGACCTTCGCCAATTGTATCACATCACTTGGCAGCGTTCACTTCCGCCCAGCTTGCCATCCACTTAAGGGAAGTGCAGGAATCGACATTATCGAATGATAAAATCCGTTTCCATGAAATTCGAATTCCCCGATTCGGTCATCGAATCTTCAAAATTTCAATTTTCCAAGGATCAAATCCTTCGAACACTTTAACTCCCATGATTCTCCTTTTCGACTCACGCACAACTCCCTTCAGTTTTCAGTATACGTACGTACATTTTTGGTATAATTTGCGGTACACTCCTCTTACGTTTCTTCACATGAATGAAGACAATATATACAACAAGATACTTGGGGAGGGGGGAAGGGATTTTTACTTCTACTTGGACGTGTACAAAGGAGACAAATAGAGAAACGGGATAGAAACACAAACGGTAACGCCGTCCGTTTCTCCGGCAACACGGTGAAGAAGAAAATGGTGCGATGCCAGCCCCTAATTCTCAACTAGAAGGTCGGATAGAATTACGAAGATCGATCGATGGTTGTCTGGAAAGTGATGGCTTACCTGGAACAACGGTTTATCGGTGGACGGGGATGCTGGTATCTGAACGGTGTAGAACTTTTGCTCGAATTCGGGCCCGTGGTCGTTTATGTCCGCCACTGCGATCACGACACGGGTCGTCGAGGAGAGGGACGGCCATCCGTCGTCCCTGACCGTCACCTAAAAACGAAAATCAAATTTTTAAGAGTCAAATGTGAAATTTATTTCGAGTTTGTGCGATGTGAAAGTTTCCAGTGTTTTCAAAAATTTTTAAATTCTTATGTTGATACTTACTGGAGATTTATTAGGGAAATAATAAACGAATAAGAAGGTGTTTTGAATAAGAAGTTTTGTTGAATTGGAGGACGAGGAATTTTCACTCGAAAATTTTTGCACGAGAAAATTATTCCCGTGAATCGTTTCGAAACAAATGTGATCGACAATGACGGGTAGTAATCTTTGTAAAGATTAACAAACCAATTTTCTCGAGTTAGGGCGAGGAGAAGTTTCACTAATTACTCCTGTGAACATCTATTAGTGAGCTTTTGCAAGTCAACCGTTGCCAATCAGTGTCCAGAATCACTTCAGGAAGTTTGCACAAACTAATTCTACTAATCCCTAGATAGACAAGTTATCTTACTGTGATATACATTTGCTTCAGCTTACTGAGCACGTTTCAAAATTGACGCGTGTAAAAAATAACAGAAAAACACAGAAAAAGACATATCCCAATCGTTTCGCAACGAATTTTAAAACTCGATTACAATTCTTTTTCTCAAAAAAAAAAGTCGATGTAAAATCTCGTGAGAAACGAGATTAAACAGTACGAGATTTTGAAAATAATCTTATACTCTTTTCTTGCAATTTGCGATAATAATATCGAGTTGAAAGAAAAATACGTGTCTCAAATCCCAACTTTATCGCAAGATGGAATATTCTTATATATACCTATAGCAGTTTCAAATATCACAATATCTCGAAACGTTCCCTGACAATATAACTTTCCCAGTATAGGCTGGCACGATTTTACCTTTTCTTTTATTCCACTTATCGCGGTCGTTACCCTCATTCCGCACACCTTCCACCTCCATCGCTGTTGGTTGCGCGGGATCACGGCTTTTCATTCGCGAATATCGCGTGCGACGATCTGCACAATCGGCACGGCTGACCGGTTCCTTTCCACAATCGTAAATGCAAGGAACAAAATCTCTAGGAGAGAAACTTATTTCTTCAACATGGAAACATACTTTCCTTCTTCCAGGAAGATAAGGAACTCTGCAATTTCTGCCTAAGGCCTGTTAAGCGCCTGTACACGGAAATGATTATCCATTTCATTTCCAAAAACATCTATTAGTGAGCTTTTGCAATTCTCTATCAAAATTTCGTATAATTATTTTTTATATTTTTTCTTTTCGATGAGTCTCCATTTGCAAGATCGCATATTTTAACGCGTGAGAAGTAATTCTGAATCGATAAAAATTGCATTACGATTGCTCTTTAAGATGAGATTTATATTCAGATAGCTGTTTCTCATTTAATTTTTGCGTTTCTTCCTTTTTTTTTTTTTTGAATTAATTTTGATCTTACACGATTTACTTTGTAAATATCGAATATATTTCTCCAACAGTTTATCCAAGAATTAAATCTACACGAACAAGTTTCCCTGGATAACATCGGTTCAAATATATAAAAGTATGTAGCAAGAAGTTTCAAAAATTTCCTGGCAACTCTTTACATCGACCAATTCTCCATCCACGTATTTCCACGGAAGCGGGGCCCATTTTATTGTCGCGTTATTGGAAGTTGGCGCGGGAAACGACGTGAAGAGCGCGAAAGAGGAAGAAGAAAACGAACCCGTATCGAGAGGACGAATCCCGCATCATGGAAGGAGTAAAAGTTTTATCGAATTTACCGAAATGCTCGATCGAAGGCCTGTCACGGACATTCCTATCCGCCGCAGAGGTACAATCTAATTATTTGCCCGGTTATTCGTCTTACATTTTCCTTTATGCACGGTTTCCAACGACTTTGGCACCGTTATCTCCGTGAAAAAAATAGCAGATGTACAGGAAAAGAAAATCGTTAAGGGAAAAAATTTATTCTTCCCTGAGACCAACCGATATTGGATTATATTGGTATATCGATTAACGATTTAATATTATGGTGATAAAATGAAATTATCGCCTTATATTTAATTAAATAATAATTAAATAATGCCGTTTCGAGGCAAATTTAAACGTTGATACGAATTTTCCTATCGTTAATCCATCGAAAGAAAATCATGGCGCCATATTTTTACATATTCCATTACTAATAAAGTAAATATATAAAATAAAATATATATAATAAATAAATATATACAAATAAATATGTATCCTTTTAAAAATGTAAATTATATGAAAATTCAGATATCGGATTAAAATTATTCTTTTTTCAAATTAATTAATACGTAATTCTTTCCACTCTTCATTGAATCATAGTTTTTTCAACTAACGCTTCAATTATGTCGTTCAAGAAGCATTTTTCGCGAAATTATTCACACACAGTCCAGCTTATTCCCTCAGATCGATATTTAATCACACCCGTCGGCCAGGAATGCACAAAGTCAGCTTGTAAGCTTGGAAGCTCGAGACATCTAGAATCCCAGAGGCTTCCATTCGACCGCTTCTCCCTCGTCCCCGTGCTCGATAATGCGAAAAGTGACTTTTATAAATCGGAAAAATTGGTATCTCCTTATCGTATCAAGGAGAAAAAAAAAAGAGATTCTATTCGAAAATAAGTCAAAAAGATATCTTTTTTGAACGTTTTCGAGAAATCGATTATTAAATTTCGTTTTTGAAAAAATTGCTTATAAAGTAGTTATGCAATTAATAGTAAAGAAGCGATGAAAGATCAATTAGTTGCAAAAAAAAAAAATTTATTATACAACAAATGAGTATAAGTGCAAAGGAACAGGAATCGATCGATTCTATTTCTCAAGTGCATTTCACAGAATTTCACAATTGATTTTCTCGAAAAAAATTCTTCCAATTATCGTTCTACTTATTCTTCGCCACGTTTCACCTTCGTACCACCATTTTCCATGCATTCTGTCTAATTTCTTTTTTTTCTTTGTTTTTGAAATCGTTGGAGAGGCTACGTTGGACCTGGAAATAAAGGGAGAGATCTTTGCAAACATAAATTGGTCAGAGGATCTCCCGAGGAAGTCCGCTTAATTCGACGCAGAAGCTTCGAAAAATCCTCCAAATAACGTGGAATTAGAACGTTTTCCCCCTGGACGGGGCACGTAACAATTTTCATTAATTTGGCTGGAAAGGACAGGATCCTTTTTTGAGGAAACGAGTAAATATATTTGATATCGTTCCTTCGAAATTATCGAGTCTTAATTAAGGCATCGAGTCTAAAGTGAAGTGGATGGAATTATTTAAGGATGAAGTTAATGCAAATGAAAAATAATATGTTTCTCTTAGTTGATAATTATAATTATTAAATATAAATGAATCTTAACTAGTTTGTATACAGTTACAAATATTTTTCATTTATTAAAATTAAATTCCTTCGAATCAATAATATTTATAATATAAAATATTAAATTGATTCAAATTCAGTCTGATTTGTCCACTCCATATGTTAATTTTACCAAGATATTTCCTCGAATCATATCCTTCGTGGAATTATCATTTTGATATATGTTAAAAAAAAAATATAAATAATTTTCATCCATTTATTCCATCCACTTTTGAAAGTTTTCAAACTTCAGACTATTTCACAGCAAACAAATAACAAAAACGGATCGAATTTCCTCGAATCATATTCTTCAACCATCCATCGTGGAATTATCATTTTGATAAGTATTAAAAAAAAAGAAAACAAAAATAGAGAGAATTTTCATCCATTTTCGTAAGTTTCCAAAATTTCAGACTATTTCACAGCGAACAAGTAACAAAAATCGAAGAAGCATTATAAAATAAAACTCGATGTAAATGAAAATAATCAGACGTGGGACACGAATTCAGCCACTTCTGGCGTAAATCCGTGATCCCGATGGACGAGGGTTCACGAGGGTTTGGCATCCGTATGGCAACACCTGCACTAAATTACTACGACTACGAAACTCCTGTTTTATCCGGCAAATGGGGCGAGGAAGGGAGAGGGATAGGGTTCGGTGGTCGGGATGTTACTACCCTCGCAACGATACGGTTGATACGAGGGTTTCGTGTGTCCCGGAAACTCTAACCAACGAGGAACGATGTTTCCTCGTGTGGGTGTACAAGTGTGCGCGCAGTTACGTAGCTATCCCCGTATTCAGGCATGTATACACCGTTCGCGTGCGTGACGGGGGTAGTTAAGTGTGAATTGGAACGAAATCCTCCACTAAATTTCAATGTACTGATTTAAGCAGCTTGTGATACCGGTGTTAATTCGTTTCTATCGGATATCCCTGTCCGATTAATCGCTCCAAACTTTACCATTTTACGAACTCGTCGAGGAATCAGACTCGTTTTACGTACGATGATTCATCGTCATCGCGTCGTCTCGTCGAATTTCAAAGATTTTCGAAAGAAGTCAACTCTTTAAACTCAACAAAATTATAGAATCTAAATAAGAGAAAACAGAACCTATTTAAAAAATATTTATATAAAATCGTGAAAATTATCTTTTCGCGTGCTAAATTGAAGGTTAAAATTCAATAATATAAATTTAGTGGAAAAAAGGAATCGAAGAAATCGTCTTAACGCGAAATTAACGATAGGAATATCTTTCGTAGCATGGAATCGCTTATATAATATTCCCAAGGTGGTTTCGTTGTTCAACATCGTGACGTTTTAATATCGGCCACGATCTCGAATCGGCGAGACACGAATGCGGTGGCCAGCTTCTACGAAGGCAATTTGCGGGAGCAAATACCTACGCGAAATTCCACGTAGGGATCGTTAGTGTGGCGAGACACTGGCGGCGGTTGATCGTACGTTCCCCTGTTTTCCACCGACCGATCCGCACTTGCATTACGCCCGTATCAGATGGTATTGTAGAGGGAGCCGCGTTACCGATACAGCCTGATCTTTTTCGTCGTTCTCCTCCTTGTTATTCGCTCTCCTCTACAAGATGAAGAGAATCCGCGCGAATTCCTGATAACGTTCGATAACATCGCGTTTCGTAGCCGTGCTATTACCGATACGGTTAATTGCAGTCGCTGGTATCGTTCGATTCGAACATTATAAGGATTTGTGTTAAATTGTGTGGAAATTTTGTTTCGTTTTTTCCCCCCTCCCTTCTTTAAATCTATATTTAATCTTATCTTATCGCGCTTATTATAGTTAGCAAGCTATAAGAGTGGAAATTTTTATAAAAGAGATTTTTATAAAAATAATCTAATTTCGTGATAGTTCTAATTCCACTTCTTTAAGGACTTCTTTAAGGACACGACGTGTTCTGGTTAAAGGATCTTCCACGTGATTGAGTAGTAACAACGCAGCAGTGAATCTGCACTCTTCAGCATCTTTTCCTACTTGATTGAAATCCTCCTCCTTCTTCTCACGATCACACGACAATGGTCTTTAGTGATTTCGTTGTGCCCACTTGAAGCGTAGCTTGATGGTAACAGAGTGGCAAAGTAGAAAGGAAAAAGAAGGGGAAATAAAGTATCGTGATGATAAACTTCGATTCGGGGAGGAATATCGTTTAACTGAAACACGCGATCGACATCACTTCTCGTTTCTCTGAAACTGGTGAAATACGGGCGAAACGAGAAAGGGTACGATTGCAATGGCCGTAATTTGGTATACGATCGTGTTTGCTAACCCAAGCTAACCTTTGACCTACGTGGATCGCTAAAACTGTTTCGTCAACGAAACATTTCCTATTATTCTCTTTTAATGGAAGTGAAACTCCGTTGTTTTGTTTTTGCCAAGAATAAAGGAGCATGAAATGTAGTGGAACAAAATTCGAAAAGTAAACTAAAGATGGAATCCCTTTTGTTGAATTGTGGATGGAAGATGTTTGATGGAAATTGCGTAATTGTGAAACGATTAACGTAAAGATCTTCTTCTTCCACAAGATTTATTCAATTTCTTTTTCAAATTGCATAATAATTAATAATAATAATTTTAAAACACGTATCCCGTATTACATTTTTAATTAATTTAACCGCAATCTTATTAATTTTAATAATTAATTCTATATTAAAATTTACCTTGACAATTAATGGACGAGAAAGTTATTATCGTATCTTATTCAAGTACGTATCCAATATCGAAATCCCGACAAACAAATAAGATAGCCTATAATAATATTTCGATCATACCTTATACGCTTATCGCTACCTTGCCTCGTATCGTTCCCTTAATTTCCTCGTGCACTTTGCGCCTCAACCTTGCACAAGCCCGGCCAATATACCACTTCACAATATACCCAGATACCCGTGGAACTCGCCACAGATAAGACTCCTTTGGAAGCAACGCTCGAACCGAGCAACCTGTCCGTAAAAGATGTGGAGGGGTCCACATACGTAAGAAAGCGGCACTCCGGGGGCGACAAAACTTATTTCAAGGACTGTATAAATCGTGAATGGCGCCCGGTAGGCGGCATTACCTGCGCTTTTCGAAATTGTTTTCTTCGACTATAAAAGCTTGTATTTTTACCATCTTTTTTTATCGATACGTTCGTATATCGTGGATACTCGTCGTGTCCGTAAATGTTATTGACGACAGGAAGAGATAGGAAATTCTGATATTTTTATATAGAAGAAACAAAAGCTGGGTTTTCGGTGAACTCTATAATCGACTCAGAGGAGAGGACGATGACATTGTAGATCGAGAACGAGAATTAGGCTCCGTGATATTTTTAGTTAAAAAACATTTTGGAGACAAATTTTGAATGGCGGTAGATTGGAAATAATTTTTTTTTCTCCCTATTGAGTTAGGGATTTTTTGATTTTCGCATGTTTAAGTGATTCATATGATTTAATATTTAAGATTCGTGTTTTGAAAATATAAACGAATGATTATGTAAACAAGAGCGTTTTGCAAGTTGTGTTTTGTAAGAAAATTGATTCCTCAGAAGATTGATAAGAGTATTAATAATAACACTAATAAAGATCTTTGATTCGCTATCATTTATGCGCATAAATAAATATTTATTTACGTTTGAAGGAGCAACGAATATTTTGAATGAGGTGAATAAAGTTTTATCGCAGATCTTTGTAACAACTTCCTCTGTTTGTAACTTATCAACGAGTATAAAAGCGACGTAATATGGTGGCGAAAAGCAGTTTATTTAAAAGGTTTCTTGAACGCAATTACCATTACCATTGATTTTATTTCTTTCAAATATAAAATAAAGAATCTTTCTTTTTATTTTTCTCTCTTTTTTTTTTTCTTATTTTCAGCTCGTTCCAATTTACAAGGATCAGCCTTCCTTTGGTAAATTCAATTCTTGCCATTTTGCAGAAGAGAAACATCAGCAAATGTTCGAATCTTGTGAAAAGTTTATACTCGCTCCTCTTCTTTCTTGGATTCATAGAAACCCTCTTGGGAATCTTATCACAATTTTATCATAGGGCACGTTTTAAGAAGTTTATCTGTTACACGATAGATTCTTTTATATTCTTCAAGTTTCTTCAAGTCGAGTTTTAAAAACACGTTTTCGTTATAGGTAAATATCATTTATTATTATTTATTATTATTTATTTATTTATTATTATATTTATTACTTCAATCACTTTAAAAAATAGCATAAACGCTTTGTTTCTCAAATTTCACGAGGAGGATCGATGAAAAAAATCACAATTTAATTTCAAAATATAATTTCCAACTCTTATTCCCTTCGTAAATCTCGAAACAACAGTACAGAATAAAAATTTAAATTTAAATCTTCCGTTCCCGTCCAAGACTCATATTTCACTATCGTATCGATTTCACGCGAGGAAATACAAACTTCTCGATAAACAAGAGCATAAAACGTTCGATTAGATACAGGAGGGAAGAAGACCTTTCGCAAGTTCGAATAAAATAGAAGAGGATCGGGTGAATTGCCATTGGTCAAACCCTTTTTTGATCCTCGTTTTCACCCTTTGTTTTCCAACACCGATAGATGATCATTGATCGAGTATCGTTCGATGAAAAGGAAAAAATGAGAGTGCATAATTTCTGTTTCCCATCGAACGCCGCCATTTTCCGGAGCCAGAACGACTTAAATTTTCGAATGATTCTAACTTGGAACGTTAAATGAAGTTTCCAAGATGACCAATAATTTCTTCAATTTTAATCAATCCTCAATCCTCCCCTTATTTCTTCCCCTTCCAATCGATTTATTTTTCGTTAGATTTCCTTCATTTCGCGGTTAAAAAAAATTCTTTTCCCGATTTTATTCAACGAGATATCGTGTTTTTATTCCATTATGGATTTGGGCAAAGCATAGCGGGGTCACGATATGAATTATTTTCACGGGGTGGAAGCTCGAGAAAGAGCATCGGAGAGCGGCTGTCAACGCATACGAAATTTCCACGCACGGATTCGTTAAAATTATTTATGGTATAATTCGAGGTTGTGCATTGGTGCATTTTTTTCTCATTCGCAACTTAACGATTTAATTTCGTTTTAGAAATTTTTAAACAACTTAATTGACCAGCTTTGAAGGGTATTTTCATTCCATTTCATTTCGTACAACAAATATTTTCTAATCTTTTTCTAAAGTTGCTATCTTTTTATGAAAAAGTAATATCTCGATTTAATAAAAATAACTTTGATAATTTTTATTATCAAAAATTGCCAAGATTAAAATTAATATAAGAAAATTCCTAGTCATCGAATCAGAATTCGAAAAAAACATTAAAAATTTTTCATTTATTTATTAAAATTAAAAGAAATGATTAAGAGGGATGTTTTTATCTCGTTTATTTTTTATCATTCCATTTTTCTTTTTTTAATCATGTTAAAATTATCGTGTATATAGATTTAGTAAAAATTTTTATTATAAAAATTGCCAAGACTAAAATTAATAGAAAATTCTTAGTCATCGAATTAGAATTCGAAAAAAACATTAGAAAATTTTCATTTATTTATTAAAATTAAAAGAAACGATTAAAAGATGTTTTTTTTTCTATGTCCCTTTTTTTTTTAAATCATATTAAAATATATCGTGCATAAAATAATAATGGAAAGGATATGTAAATGGAGGATTGATGGTCGCCCAGATTCGATCATGGACAGGCTTTTGGCGACTATGGATCGAAATAGGGTTAAGGGATTGGAAGGATACGTCTCGTTTAGCTCGCGGCTATGCATTGGAAAACGCTTAAGGTAGCACGCAAGGCGGTTAAGTGGCTAGATAAACGTTATCCTTTTTGGGCAACGTGTCTTTGGTTTCGAAACCGCCAAGCTTCTGCGCGAGACGTTTGAAAACGTGAGCGAATAATAAATATTTTATGGATACGGAAATTCGATACGATTCTACGGTTTCTTTTGGTGAAAAATCGTCGTCGAGCGGATGTTGCTTTTCTTGTAACAAAACAATCCTCATATTTTTATTTTCCCAAGAGGATTTTTCGCAATACCAATTGTTCCTTTATCTTGGAAATTATATAAAAATACAATACAAACGAATTGTTCTGAACATTCGTGAAACGAATAAATATAATTCATTCGAAAAATAATAATCCTGATAAAGAATATCGCTTTTCGATATTGCACATCAAAATCAAAATATCTTTCAAATAAAATCACTCGATCTTATCATTCAACCCTTCTTTAAAAATTTATTACATCCTAAATAAACAATATCTCCACCAAATCAAAATAAATCATAAGAAATTCAATTTTCTTTCTCTCTAAAACAACAAGAAAAAGAAGACGAAAAAAAAAAAAAAATCCCTTCATAAAAATCCAAGTTATTCGTGTACGAAACAGGGAGGTCGTGTATGAAACAGGCAAGAATTTTTCGACGGAAATCGAAAGGCGGGGGAAGTAACATCTTGGCATCCTGACTGTACAGTTTATCGAGAACGTCAAAAATAGCCGAGGGATATAGGAATTCCAGTTCGTCGCCGGTATTTCAGATCACCACGCTCGAGGGTAGCTCCCCTTGTCTGAACGTTGTTCATCAACGTTGTTCCATTTACAAAACTCCTCCCTCCCTCTCCTATATATAACTATCCTATAGGGAGTGGATATCGAGCTCGATGAATCGTCTTGCAAAAAAAAATTTTTTTTCAGTCGATCTCCATGATTCCATGGAGAAAGGTTCATCAATTACATATACTATTCGTCGATAATTCGAAGATAAACTTGGACAAAGAAGCATACTTTGGAAGAAGCAAGCAGGCGATTAATAGAGAAATAACGGTTTGGCGGGAGCCGCAGTCAGCGGATATCCTTTCGATACCCTTTTCGTCCGCCCTTTGGGCTAGTTCTAAATTATTAATGATCGCAATTAGTGGGGTGTTTCCTGTGATAATATCTTTCAACCCTCGTTCGCCCCTCGTTGTTGCTCTTGTACGC
This sequence comes from Apis laboriosa, assembly GCF_014066325.1. NCBI lineage: Eukaryota > Metazoa > Arthropoda > Insecta > Hymenoptera > Apidae > Apis > Apis laboriosa. The sequence goes on from NW_025224135.1 coordinate 6,046,118, forward strand.
GGTTATGCTCGATTAGGAAACGGTTAGTTTATTGGAGATAAACAGGGGAGGATGTCCAGTGTTTCATCTTACGAATTATCGTCGTAAATTATCCGCTGTATAAGTGAAATAAAATAATCCAGATGGAATGTTATAGAGATTTATAAACTTGCTATTTTTTTTTTTTTTTTTTAATGGAAGTTTTTTTTATCTATAAAAATTTTTTCACAAGATTCTTTTGCAAGGTACATTTATGGGGGCACGAATTTCTTTCTTGCGAGAGAATTATTATTAATGGTCCGCACATCTTATTAGATTTAGAATAAAAATTGAATTGAAAAATGAGAAATAGCAATTGTTATGTTCAAAATATTTTTGCTCGATCAAAAAATCCATCCACGAAACGAAAGAAGCAAGATTATCGAGATATTCGATTTCATACGAATTGTACCTGTATTCTTTTGCAATCAAAATTCTACACAAAAAGCGCGGACGGGAAAGATGAGGACGAGAAAGGGGGCAAATGGTCGAAATCATTGGTCGGAATACCGCGAAAAATCGAGCCACGAAAATCGTGGATACGTGGCCCGCTTTAGAATTCGAGACAATGGCACGTTCACGCATTCTCCGTGCCCGGGCCATTTTTCCACGGCTGTTGCTCTCGAACGCTCTTCGATGCTGGAAACGCTCGCGGCCAAAACGTTTTCCACCATCGAGATTTTGAATCCATCCCAATCCTGATTAGCTCTCCCCCTCTCCATCTTGCCATCTTTTCTTCTTCTCCTTCTTCTTCATCCTCATCAAATCCTTTCCTTTCTTCCTTCTTACCTCTTCTTTACCGTTTTGCGTTTACAAAACTTCTACGTGTTTCGATATCGTTGTGAATCTTCTTCTTCGTGGATGGGTTCAGCTATTTTTCCTTTTTTCCGTGTAATCCTCTCTCTTCCATTCTCCACGCTTTTTCTTGTTACCATTACCTATAGTCTATGCCCTCTTCGTGCCATTCTTGCCCCTCCCCTCCTTTTGTCCCCGCGATCCTCTTTCCTTCGCGAGAATTTTCAATGATCTTTCATCACCTTTCCAATCTTTTAATCAATTAAATTAATTATTAAATTATTAAATTAAATTATTAAATTTATTAAATTAATTAATAAATTTTAAATAAATTAAAATTAAAGTTAATTTTTCTTTTCATATATTATATGAAATATAATATAATTTGATTCAATATAATATGATTTCATATATTATAATTTTTCTTTTATATAATTATATATATAAGAGTGTTTCGCAATTTTTTTCCAATAAATGTTTCCATGTTTCGGCGATCCTCTTTCCTTTCGCGAGAATTTTCAATGATCTTTCATCACCTTTCCAATCTTTTAATCAATTAAAATTAAAGTTAATTTTTCTTTTCAGAGTTATATAATTATAAGAGTGTTTCGCAATTTTTTTCCAATAAATGTTTCCATGTTTCGTTTCGTTTCGTTCCTTTTCACGTTCAATTCAATTTATCTCGTAATAATTCTCAATAATCTTTCTCATCTCCATCATTTTCGTATCGTAAGATTCGTTAAATTCTCTTCACCCCCCCATCTTCATCTATCAAAATAATTCCGCGAAACAATCTGTCCAATAATACAAACTCCTCTCTCTCTCTCTCTCTCTCTCTCTCTCATTCCCTCCTCCATCATCCAAAGGCGACACCCGAGATCAAAGGGAAAAATTCGCTCGCGTCTTATAGCGCAGAGGAGAAAAGGCAACAAACGTATTGTCGGGGGCATCAATTCGCACCGTGCCAGTTTCTCTCTTTCGAGCAGCGCGTTTTTCACCCATTTCTCATTCTACGAATGAGAGAGAAAGAGAGAGAAAAAAAGAGAGAGAGAAATACAACACGTAACGAGACGAAAATCAAGGGAGCCGGATATCCTCTGGCGACATACGAACAACCGAGCGGTTTCTCGAAAAGAGAAAAAGAAAAGAGAGACGAAAAAGAAAAAAAAGAAAATAAAAAAAAAAAATACATATGCGTAGCAAGTGTGTTATCCGTGTTGGAAGAACAACTGGTATTACAAGGTACCGAACAACGAGCTGGAAATACAACGGAAAAGGACAACTCGGGTTAATTACGCTTTATATCACTGGAACAAGAGACACAAAACGCACTTGGATATCTACAAGAGTGACGTAACTATAAACGACGTTTTTTTTTTCGTTTAATTAAGAATAAGGATGCAGCTGCGTCAGCGTGATGAGGAAGTCATCGTGATTTTTAAACGAAGGATATTTTTTTTTTTTTTATAAAAGGGAATTGTTCGTTCGGGTGCGGTTTTGATGGAAACAGCCAGTGGCGAGGTCGTAAAATCGGTCAGACGTTGAGGTATACGTGTCGACGCAGCGATTTAAGTGAAATAAAGGGGAAGAGCCGTACGATATAGGAAGACAACTCGGGATCGATGTTCCTTCTGTGGCCTGTCTTTTTCTTTCTTTAGTTGAAGTTATTTTGAAAAGTAATTTTAAGAGAGAAATTCAGAGAGTAATGGTCTCGTGTTTTATTAATTTAAAAATTTAATAAAAATAAAACGGATAAATGTTTGAAACAATTGTTAAACGTGTTGTTGAATGTGTTATTGATTAATAGTAACTATTTCACTTTTATACGTAAATTTAATTTAAATTAGAAATATTATAGATACATTGTAGAGTTATAGAGTTTGAATGAAGCAATTCTAAAAAAGATTGATTCAATGAAAGTAATAAAATTTAATAGTAAAATTTACTAGTTGAAGTTAATAATAAAGTTACTTCAATAATTTATTGTTCAAAAAACAAAAATTAAAATCGAAGTTATACGAAAAATGGATTCAATTATAATAACTACGAGCAAATGTTATTCGAGCATTTTAATAAATAATTATTTAAAGTAACTTTATTCGAAATTTTTAACGAGTTAATGCCCAATTCTGTTTGCCCAAAGATTGTATTATTCACTGCTGAAAATTTTAATAGGACCTATTCCTACTTCAGACTTTATTGAAAATCCTAACACTACGCATTAATATATAGTAATAGAAAAGCTATATTTTGAATATTCAAAATCGTAAAAATTATTTTCACTTATTAAAGTTTTATTATTATAATAATCATCTAAAATTGGATTAATATTATTCTTAACTTCCCAATAAAAATTTATAGAAACTATCGTTACAATAATCATAACCAGCTTATACACACATTAACAAATAAAAAAATTTTTACATAGAATACTCTGAATTCTATGCCAATGCATCGAAGTTTAGACACAAATCGTCGTTTTATTGCCTTTTTCTGTCGCAATCGGATGAACGACCACGCTAAGAACGAAAATGAAAATTCCTCCCAGACTCGCATTTCTTTCAACGATACATTTACCAAAAACGTTTATATTAAACCTGTCCACGACGAAGAGATATCGTTCTTCAATCAACAACGACGTTTCTCGTTCATCAGCCGCGATTTCAAAGAGACCGAACGAAAACATTGCAAAACATTGGAGATTCGAGGCCAAGCGTGTCGATGTTCAACGATGTTCCCTCGAAAAATCTCTCTTCCTCCTTCCGTTCGAGGTGTTCACGCGCCGTCACGCGGAGCTTTTTTCATTACGACGCGAGAGAAGATCGGAAATAAAGTCGGGTATCGTTGCGCGAAGAATGTCAATTAAGCGGCTCCACCGAGTGTCCATGGCCGCGTAAAAAGGGTTTTTCGAGGAGAGGGGGCGAGCAAAGAGGACGAGGGGAGAAAATGATGAAAAATGGCGAGGAAAAAGAAAAGAAAAGAAGGAGTCCACCAACCTTTGCTGAACGAGCCCTTTTCTTTTCTTTCCTCGGCCAGGATCGGTTCACCCTCTTTCTCGTTTTTCCTTTCTCCCTTTTTGCCCCGACCACCACAGCCTTTGGTTAACCACCTTTGGTGGAGAGAAGACGCTGAACACGCGCGATATTTTTCCGTGATGAGGCATCCGTGACCGGAAATTGGCGGCCATCGATGCGGCCTCACGGAAACAGAATCGTAAGATTACTCGTGTACGTAATCTCGAGCCGTGGAAAATCGAGGGATCGGTTGCAGATGAAGGTTTTTTCTTTTTTTTTTCTTCTTTTAATCGAATTTTATACACGAAACGCCAGACGTCGTTACCGTGAATATCGTCGAGCGTTACGTTGAATTTGAACGTAGGGTAATGGCGGCAGGTTTTCCTCGCGAGGAAAGCGAACGAAGCAGAGGAGGTCGAAATTGGTCAGACGTGGTGATTGTGCATTCTTTCTAATTTATCGCAATATCGCAATTTGTTTCTTACGAATTCACCTTCGTCTTTATTCTCTTTCCGAAATGGAATCACGAAAACGGAGATCAGGATCCAAATTTTGTTCTTCTCGATCAATTTTAATCAAAAGCAAAAACAAACGAGTTTTAGTCGTTTTTGACATCAACTATTTTCTTTATATCTTCTTCTTAATATTTTAACGTGTCTAAGGTACACGTATAATTCTCGATGATTTCGTCGATTCGAATTGGAGATTGTTTTAAAATGCCTTATTATCGATACAAATTAATTAATAGAGATATTAAAGATATTTTTTCGATTCTATCAAATTATTAATTAAAAAAGCAATAAATAGGAAAAGATATAATTACGCGCAAAGGAGAATGCTTCACCAGATATCATACTCCATTACGAAGACATATAGTATGCAAAATAAATAATAATCAATCGATTTAATTTTATTTATACAATAAACAACAGTTTAAAAAAAATGTAAAAAAGCCTACATAATAAGAAATATATATAATAATATTTAAGAATACTTTATAAATGCAAGATAAAAAGTATAGCATACATGCATGATACACTTTCTTTCTCAAAAATATGCCTGAAGCAAAGTACGCAATGTGTTAATAGGGAAAAAACAGGTGATTATAAATTCACGATATCACCTATCCATTCCATCGTATATAAAAAAAAAAAAAAAGAAATAAAGATAAAGATAAAAACAAGAGAAAATAATTCAGCGTGAACGTCGATTAACACGAAAGTTACCTTCTTCCCTTCTTCGAGAACCGGGTGCAATAATCTTCGAATCACTTTGCCGCAACGCTCGTCGCGGCCATCGTTAATTATGCCTCTAATTGACCGTCCAACGGTAACGCTCGGTGTGTGTGAAAAACACACACAGGTGAAGGATGGAGGGAAACGGCGTCCTTATTAATGCACTCGCCTTTATACCGTTGCCGGAAAAGGTTCAGCCGCGACGCCGTTGAAATATATGTATATATATATATATATATACATATATATATATTTTGTCGCTGGAGAAAAGAACGAGGCGAGGGAAAAAGCGTGAAAAATCGCGTCTATTAATAAAGTCGCGGCAAAAAGCTTTGGAGTTAAGCGGATAGCTTCCAACGCTTATGCGCTTCCACGATGCAATATCCTCCGGTTGTTGGCTGTTCCGCTACGAGTAATTTTCCAAGGGGAGGGGGCTACGTCCGGATAAATCTTCTTTTGTATTTATTTATCGAGCAGACAGGCCCGCGTCTTTTTCGATTGATCGGAAAATGCATTCGAAAATATGGTGGCCACTTCGATTCGAAGAGGGATTTTGGAGAAATTTTGGGGAAAACTATTTCGATGATTGGATCAGTTTGGAAAAGATTGTAATGATTTTTTTTCTTTTTTGTTCATCGTATCGAAGTGGTTGAAAGTTATTTTTAATAACTTTTTAATAAACGACGATCACGAAGATGAAAAGTGGCTTTGCAATTTGCGACTATGAAGGGAAAAATTAATCGAAAATTTTTTACGCAATTTTTCGAAAGGGTGGACTAAAAATTCCCGTCCATTGGCAGAAATTACATTTCGAATGCGAGGAAAATGATCGATGAAAACTTGGAAATTGGATGCAACGGTGGACAGTGAACGCGTGACTGGCAGATCGTTTTATCACTTCGCAACATTTTCAACCCAACCCAACCTGTCATAAACATTATTCGCATTCTTTTTTACTAACCCATTCTCGCAAATTATAAAGCGTGGCCACTTTTTTCTTCGTCGTTTACTATTAAATTTCCCCTCTAAAATCTAATCACACTGTTCAATAAACAAACAAACAAAAATTTCAAATACCCGTGGATTTCGGCTTAGACAAATTTTTTCACTACGACAGAAAAAAAAAGTCGCAAAAATTACCACTTTCCCTCGCTCATTAGTTTCAACAATCTTCATTAACGTCGATTCGTCGACAAAGGGGGATTTATTACGATACGTCGCGGTGCATGTAACGTCGACGTTCAAACATTTTCGCAGGCAGCTCGGTATTAAACTCGATCGAAGCGTCGATGAAATTCTCTCCCGGCGGGGAGAGAAAGACGGGGCGATATTCGTTCAATTAACGAAGAATTCGGTGTGGAAAGGGTTCGGTCGAATGGAGGGAGGAGGTTCGGTTCAGCCCCTCGTGGTAGTCGATCATAAATTTCACCGGATTACGCGGGAGTAGGTGCTCGAAACTGTATCCGGCAGACACTCACCTACCGTCCCTCACGATGGTAAGCAAGTTTCAAGCCTACTTCGAATACCTTTGGCTCGAGTGTCTAGCAACCGTGGCTCGTGAATGAGATCGGCGAGGCGACGACGACGACCTCCGAAAAAGCTGCAACCATTGAAATCCCCTCCTCTTCTTGTTCCATCCCGGAAACCGGAAACTCTGCCGCCCGAATTCGCCACGATTCTTCTCTTTGTTTTCCTTCCGACATTGTCTTGCATTGTGCTCGAGATTATTTGGTTCGACGAGGGAGGGGAGAGGAAGAGGTGGAAATTATCAATATGATATTTTTAGGCAAAGTTTATCGTCATTGAACTTTCCCAGATAATTTCGATTATGTTAGACACGTTATATGAGAGGGATACAGTTTTCTATATGGATGGCTTTGATAATTTTTGATAAATGATTCTTTTTTGGGAAGCGAAGAGGGGAAATGTTGTTGTTGTTGAATGATCGTTAAGAAATTTTATAAAAATTTCTTCTTCGAGTATCGATTACTATAAGGTGAAAAGAAAACAGAGATTATAGAAATAAAAATGGCTCCATTTTGCTGATAGATAAAAAAGATTCTGTTAACTTCTTTCAATAAGATTGTACATATGACGAGCGATTGAAGTTATTCTACATCTTTTTCTAGAAATATAGGATCGGTATTTCGTTTTTATCATTTGTTTCTCACGAGATTCCTCGATGATAAAATTCACCAAAAAAAAAAAAAATCTTTCTCGAATACATTTTTAACGTGCACTGTGACATGTGACGAGATGACTTAAATACGTAAGAATATTATAAATAAGGGAAATAAATAAATTTCATTGCAGAGCAATTGCAATATTAATTAATTGGAAGCGAATATCAACACCCTTTCTTGAATTAAGAGAAGAGGATTATTTTAATGAAATAAAATTTCTTCTCTCGGAAAGAAGAACGTTGACATTTTAATCTCCAAAAAACTTTCTCAACTATTCTTTCCTGCCACGAAGAAAACTGATGCATTTCCAGCTCTCTCACTGTTCCAATAATTGAAACGATCTAATTTTCAATAGAAGGATTTTTAGAATAGAATATATTAATATATTTAATATAATATAATTCTTAGAATAGAATTCTTAGAATAGAAGGATACAACTGTTTATATAATTCTTATTTCTTAAGTTATATCCTTATCCCTTATTTAACGATGGATTGTAAATCGTTCGATGTGGCAAGCATCTGCTATACGAGTACTACGCGTGTCACGTAAAAACGATCGAATTTATTTAGTTGATAGAATAGGGGTTGATGAGATACAGAATCTCGTGTACCAGCCACGGATTTCGAAACGTCGGGTTTAAAAATGACGCGGGTTTTGCAGCACAGTGCAAAATTGCAGGATTTAGAACGGCGAATAAACAGTTCTTTCTAGGTGAGGACGTATTTTAAACGAGATTTCGGTGCTTTTGGAAGGAAAGACGGTGGCGCCTCCTCGTTCGAATGAAAAACGCCGGGTGAACATTTTTCTCGACATATTTTTTTTTATCCGGGAACTAGAAGTTTTTTTCTACTTTCTTCTTTTTTCTTCAATCGCTCGTCATATGTACAATCTTATTGAAAGAAGTTAAAAAAATCTTTTTTATCTATCAGCTAAAACCATGGAGCCATTTTTATTTCTACAATCTCTGTTTTCTTTTCACCTTATAGTAATCGATACTCGAACAAAAATTTTGTTTCAATTTTGTTGTACGATTAAATTATGATAATTTTTATTTATTCCATGCGAGTTTTATTATCACAATTTCGATATAATCGAATATGTGATGGACGATATTGTAAATAGTTTAAATAACGAAGTGATTTAATTGTTTTGGTTAAATTCATTTTTAGGATATATTTGTAAAGTTCATTGATTGAGATCAACGCTATGATTTGAATTATTCTCTCAATATTTTGATTATGGAAAACAATCATAAAGTCATTAAACTCGATAATTTAAAGCGAGAAATTAATGGTTCAACAGTATGCGTTGATTCAATGTTATTGTAATTTTTAAATACACGTTTGCTCCCTGCAGAGCGTAATATTAATTCGTGATTATTAGAAATTACACGATCTTGGACGTTTCGAATAAAATGTGAAAGAATGGAGAATATTAATTTTGAATTTGTAATTGATGATCGGAACGATTAACGCATGATTTATTTAACTCGATTATCTGTGAATATATATTAATCAAATCTCTCTAATTGCGCATTATTACGCAACGTTCTATTTAAATCATCTTTATGGTATCAATTTCTAATTAATATACCTTAACACGATAGAATTTGGATAATTTCATGATCACATTCAATAAAATTCCATTCCATTGAAGTAATTATCCCTTCGAAATATATATATATATATATATAGAATTTTAAATTCGGAAAAACAAAGATGGCCGCCATATCTTCGCAAAGAAGAATTCGAAATTGAATAAATAATCGAATAAATAAATTACTGAGAAATATTATCATTTTGGAATCGAATAATTCCAAAAAGAGAGCGAGAGAGAGAGAGAGAGAGAGAGAGAAAAGAGAAAAGGAAAGAATGTTTCGAAGATTTATAGCGGCCAAAAAGCGGTCGACAGTTCGAGTCGTACTTCCGTTGCGGAGGAAAAGCGGTTTCTAGTTTCCTGCGTGCCTACGAATGCGGCAGCCGAGCCTCGTAAATTATGAGGCGGAATTATGAAAAAAAAAAAAAAAGGGATGAACTCCGTCGACGTTTTCTGTAAAAATTCCGCGACGCACGAATCTCTCACGTATTTTTGCCCGAATAAACGAATTTCAAAACAACAAGGGAGAAGGAACAAAGACGAAGCTTGAAATATTAAATAATTCCATAAGTTCGCGTGTTCCTGAAATTCTTCGAATATTATTTATTTATTTTTTTTTTAAACACTACGTTTCATAAAATGTCCCCTTACTCCAAAAGATTTAATAAATAATAATTATCCCTTCAATTCTATTAAAAAAAAATTACATATATTGAAAAAATAATATTTGTATCTTTCAGAAGTCGTGGAAAAAAAAAAAAGAAAATTACACGCGCCATTCGAAAATCAAGAGAATAAAAAAATTTCTGAAAATCACTGGGGCAGAAATTTTTATTATTAAGAAATCAAGATGATTTATTTTCCCTTATTTATTAATTCGAATAAAAATACGACTCTCTCTCTCTCTCTCTCTCTCTCTCTCTCTCTCTCTCTCTCTCTCTCTCTCTCTCTCTCTCTCTCTCTTCGTGGAAGCAAGCTCGATCAATTATCACGGCTCGTTTACGGAAAAATAACGTAACGGCCGACACTGCGACAATAATTGGGTTAATTTTACACGGAATAACGCCGAGTCACTCGTACAATAATTAATTATCGCTTCAACGAGCGCCCATCCCATCTTCCCTTCTTCCACTTCTTTTTACTTCTTCTTCTTTCTCACTCTCTCTTTCTGTAAATTTCCTGCGCTCGATTCATTAACGCCATTGTAACCATGCTAACGATGCTAATAAAATTTGTATTCCCAATATTAAATATCCTTCAGCATGGATCATTATTTCGCTGGATTAATTCGAAAGTATATATAATATATAAAATATATATATATATTGGATAAGAGGGTGGGGCCATTTGCATTGCAAAACAGGGTTCAAAATATAATCTCGATGGACGTTTCTCCACCGGATATATCCTATTATTGCCTATTAAATGGAACGTCGACGGATCCCCTTAAGGTGTAATTATTCGTTTCACGGGTTTTATAATCAAGCGTTAAGATTTGTCGACTATCTTGAGTATGAAGATGACAGGATGGATACTGTGGATGTACGATGAACTTTCGTGGAAAGTTTCGGTTGGTTCGAGTTGTTGTTCAACGGAGCTCGACAATTTCGCAAACATCTTGCGATTGATCGTGTACGACACGATGCATACGTATTGTTACATCGTTAATTATTACAATCGTTTCATTTCATTCTCATCGAAGATCGAAGATTTTAATATATACAATTGATATTATCATTTTATGTCTGATAAGAAAGAAATTGAAAATAAATATTCGTAGCATTTTTAAGGTGAATTTTATTTTTTATTCCTTCGAGGAAAGTGTTATCTTCCAAAGAGAAGTGAATTAATTTCATTTTAAGTTAAGAATTAATTTAAGTTTCAACAGTCATCGATGAACGAATATTTAATCATTGTTTCATCGATATTCAAATTTCTGATTAACGATTATATATATGGCTGCTAATATTTATTTTTAGCAGCTTTAGTTTTCTGAAATTGTTATTTAAGAAAAAAAAAATATCGATATTTTGGCTACGAGACACGATGGTAAGTGAAACAATTCGAAACAATATCTCGACTACGATGGTAATGCGGAAAGGGGTGTATTTTTTAAATTTAGAAAGTTTGGACGCATATGGGAAAGTTCAGTGAGTGAAACTGACACTGAATATGCGCATACTATTATACGTACGGCCACCAGATGGTTTTACTTTGTGGTTTCAGACAAAATGCTTTATAGAGCGGAAGGCGCTGTGAACAGAGGATGCTTTTAAAATCGAGCCCTCTAGAGGTAATTTTCGTAAGATCGGAATTTGATTTGGAGAAAAAAACTTATTTATTAAAAAAAAAAAAAAAAAAAAAAAAAATACAAATTTGTAAAATGATGTAAGAATATTATTAATCCAATATGTGGATTTGATTCAATAAATACGAATTAAACGTGATTTTCCTGTCTAACCTCTGAAGAAAGAAGTTTTAATGAAAAAGTAAATACGTTTAGTTTGAGTATATTTAAGATGCGGACGTTTCTTCGTAATCTTTATTCTTAGGAGGAAAATCAATTAATATAAAACGTGAAGCGTGAAGCGAAATGGAAAAATTATAAGTTTCGTAAAAGTGTTCGCTTAAATCTGTAAAGATGTTGAAAATTGTACCGCGGTTGCGAAGATGAAAAGTTAATCTCGTTACTCGTTAACTTCTTTGGATTTATTACATACTGGTTGATAAGATTTTTTTTTAGAATAATTTTTGAAACTGAAAAGGAGCAAAATGTTTAAAAATGATTCGTTGAAAGAAAGTTTTGAATCGTGTTGTAATCTCATAATTTGATATCGCTTTCAGATGGAATTTAATTAATAATAATTCGAGCCATTGTTGCTCGAGTCCTTTAATTTATGAAACTGAAGTGAATTTAATTTATGAAACTCTGCTTTGACTATATCGTTATGACACTAGGATGTTGACTGATGTCACTTTATTGTGAAAGAGATGCGTATTGGGTATGATTTTGAATTTTATCGAAATTCAAATAACGTTGGACAATAGCACGACAACACACTGTTTATTAGAAAATATATTATTAGAAGAAACATCTTCAAACATAAAAAAAAAATTCAATAAAAAGAAGAAAAACAAAATCGACACGAACATTTTTATCTCAATTTTATTACCTTTATCTTTATGAAGAATAATAAAAATTGAATATAACGTAAGTATATACGTAAAATCGAGAGGATAGAATATCCTAAGTCATACGATTTTTCATAGGACATCATTCTTACTTTATAGTATCATCAAAATCCCTTTAAAATAACAATCATTAAACATTCGAAACAAGAAAAACTGGAAAAAGTTTGGGGATATGAAAAAATATTTAACCAATTCTATTCTACAACAACTATTCTTTCCAAAATTTCACACCAAATTTCTTTCCAAAATGACACCATTCTCGAAATTTAAATAATAAAAAAAATATTTAAACTATCCTAGAATTAAAACATTTCATCAATCACATACGCCATGCTCCACCAAACTACATCAAACATCGAGAAGAAAATTCACAAGATTGACCCGAACCAAAAACCTATTAACCCTTTGCACTCCTTTGCCTGTTTCGCTGGTCGAACTAGCAACTCCAGACTCAGACCCGCGCGATAGCCTCATAAGATTACCATAAGATAATTACTCACAAGATAAGATTACACCTCATAAGATTATACACAAAGAACTTAGGAAGCTATTTATGAAGCGATATTCTAAAAAAAATCAAACATAAATAAATACTGTCGCGGTATTAACCGAGAGTCACCGTTGGAGAGCAGAGTTAAAACTAAACGAAACGAAAATTCCAAATAGACCTCGATCCACTAAAAACGCCTCCTCCCTCGATTCGTATTACGTCGCATAAATAGCGATCCTTTTAATCATTTTAATCAATTTAATCCGAGTTTCCAATCGTTCAATCGATTCCAGATAAATTCCTCTTCATCGCCGAGAATCGTATCACGCTTGTCCACTCGATCCATCGACACGCAAAAGCTCGTTAATGGGTTGGAAAGTAAGCAGCCTCTCTCCACTAGGTCTATTTATTCGTAAACTCCCCTCTCTCTCTCCCCCTTTTTCGTGGCCGACGAAGCTTTTCCCGAGATTGCTACACCACCTACCCTTTGCTCTTTCCATTGTAACGAAATTCTGGCGTTGGTCTTGACACGTGCACACACAAAGTAGCGCAAAAGGTGCTCTTCCTTTAATCCAAACGCGAAGAGGAATCCCTCGAGAGACCAGGATGACGCAGAGAGAGAGAGAGAGAGAGAGAGAGAGAGAGAGAGAGAGAGAGAGAGAGAGAGAGAGAGAGAGGGGTGTTTTTTCGAGGGAAAAACGACACCCTTAAAGCTGGCCCTCTCGGTTTCTCAGAGACAGGAGGTTCCTCCTCATTTTACTTTTCAATCTTCGGGAGGATGCGATTTTCTTCCTCATTTCCAGTCTGACAATATTAGGGGATGGAGAGGGAGCAATGGTTCGACGAGAGAGTTTGAGGGAAGACTAAGAGGTGGAAAGGATGCATCGGTAATCGAGCTATCACCTGTTTGCGTTAGTACACAGTTAGGAAATTCGATTTACCGTAACGACACTCCCCGATCGATGCTTCTGAAAGATTTCCACTGCGAATGGCTTTAATCCCCCATGCCCGACGAGCTACGCTATTGTAATCTTCTCCTCTCGGTGTTTTTTCATTTAAAAAGAAAAAGATTAAACGATTCGAGTGGAATCGAAGGATCGAAATTCGAAACGTTGGCGATCACAATATATATATTTAATTATTTTGGAAGTAGGATTTTCCCATTATTTTTATTTTTTCGTTACTCATTCAAAGAATTTTTTTTTAATGAAATTTGATATATTTCCTTACGAAAAATTTTTTTGATATCGATAAATTTTATATTATTCTTTAAATGTTGAAAGTTTGTTTAGAGGCGTTGTTTTAACGAGAATTTCTATTACGTTCGAAATAACGGAATTTTGCACAACAATATATAAATGTATAATATGAAAATGTATAATAGTACAACACTCGTAATCACCTCGGATAATATGGCCTCAACTCCATTATGCGGTGTCGCAATATATTCATGAATGTGTTACGTTCCACGCTAACGAATGATAAAAGAGGATTACGAGCAATTAGTTGCTACGCCCTATCGTTAATTACTAAATTATGAAAATTTGTAAATGGTCGATTCAATGCGTCCTTCTTTGATATCTTCAATTATAACGCTATCCATTTATTCTGCTGTAAAACGTCAGAAGATTATATTATATATACAACGAGCACGTAAACTATTCAAATTCATAATCCTGTCGCATATTTGCAAATTCTCTAATTCAAAATTTGCCATGATGGAATCATATATCATACAATCTCTCATATATACTTTTGCTATTTGTAATCAGGCAACTTCGACTCTTTATTTCAACCCTTTCAATGTGGCATTCTATTTTCTTATACAATAAGTATTTTTATTTTTTGATAATCTTTGTTATAATTGGGATTATCTTCTAGTAATGTTTTGTGGATCATTTTTATCGTAACAGGATGTTACGATAATGAAGTCATTTATTATTTCAATTATTTTGAACGAACAAACGAAGAAAATATTGTACGTTGTTTCATTTATAAGAATTTTATACAGAGCTATATTATTAAAATAAATAATATTATTATCCTACTTTACCGATTGTACAAATTGTATATAGAATAAAAAAATATCTAATGATATTGAAATATTTATTTGGAATATAAATATATTAATTGTTGAGATTCGATGTAAAACGAACTCCTCGAGTTAATAATCAGAAACATTAGAGATTCACGAATACAGCAATCAAAATAATTTCCACGATTATGAGAACAGCTCTAAGCTGAAGCAAGAGGATGCAAGATGGCGGCGTTTTGCCGCGAAATTTAACTTTATCATCTTCAAAATTCAGCAATCGAGGCTCTCGTTGCGAAGTGGTACGACGTATGATTATACTCGGCGTAAGATAATTATTTTGAAACTAACTTGGAGCAAGGAAGCTGGTAAGCTTTGGTATCAAAACTCTCTCAAAGACCGGGAATTGTGTTAGAAAATAAACGATTAAAGTGTACGTACGTAACGTGTCACGAGTTGAAATACAACGTGTGGAAACTAGGTGGATTGTCGTTTCCAAAGTGTGTTTAGCCAAGTGCAGTTTGGGATTTGATCCAATCGTTGAAAGGGATTGTTGCTTAAGGATTAAGTTTCTTGAAACAAGGACGATTGAATGTAATGTATACGAGTGAGGAGAGTTTGAGAATGTTTGAGAGGAGATATTTGAAAATTATGTTTGTGAAAAATCTTACTTTTTTTTTAAAATTTAAAACTTCTCGAAGTAGAGTATTTTATAATAGAAAATTATAATTTCGTTAAAGATAATATTAATCGAGTTTGTAAATGATTATTAATAATTCTTCGATTCATTTTTTAATATTTTACGTATTATTTGTTAATTTAAATTTTTAATTTCAATGATTTTCTCTCATCTATACTCCAATTAATAATTGAAAACACTTCTCTTAAATAATATTATTGAATAAATCACATGTCATAGTATTTCTTTTCCACAAATTTTTTGTCAAGAAATAAATTTCGCGACCAACAATTTTTCACGAAAATTAAATTTCACTTGCGATATTATCCTCAACGATCGTTCATTCAAAAGATTTTCTAGAATTATCGAAAAAATGAGTTTGAAAATTAGTTCAAAATTCAATAATGCATATATATATATATTTTTTCCATTTACGAACGAGTGATCATTCGCATTGAAATCACTCACCTCCAAAACGTGTTCCGCCTGGTTCTCCCGATCGAGCTTCCGTCCGCTGGTCGTGATCAAACCTGAAACATAATCGAATAGAGAATCAGAGCAACGGCCTTAATAAATCCCCGATTAAACGGTATTTCGATTAAGGTTTCTGGTCTGACGTTTTATCGTATGCCACGATCGGGTAAACCGACGCCACAGAGCAAAATCGGAGGAGGGGAGGAGGGACGGTTCTCGATGGCAATTTACGAAGAAATGAAAAGGCCTCGATTAGCGGGGACAAGGATTAGCTCGATGCCCAAGGTTTTCGCGAAATTATAGCGCTCAGATTTCACTCTCGCATCCAACTCTCTCTATTCTTTTCTTTTTTCCTCCCTTTGTGCTTTCATCCCCCTTTTTTTCCCCGATCAAAAGTGAACATTGTAAAAATAACAAGGAACTTTTTTAAATGGATATTTGCGGATCTCTATTTGAATCGTATTTCATCGATCTTTACGATGTTAATATTTTTTGCTTTTTCTTTTCGATCGATAAAATGAAAGATTGAAATAAATCGAAACATATTGTATTTTATTTCATTCGTATATAATAATAAAATTCCAATCCTGTTTATAAGAATTTTGCAACAAGCAAAATTGCAGCAAATGGATTTAATTCGAAGGAAACAAGTCGGAAACAAAACGAATCTTTTCGAGTAATTGGTGATGGTCATCTGGACGACTGTTTCGTGCATTTGTTTCTTCAACAGTTTCTTCTCAAAAAATAATCGCATGGATGGTGAATGAGAGAGTTTTTGCAGAGCTACTCGTTCGAGAAACGTCGAGGTGGTAATTGGGTATCGGGGCCTTTATTCGTCGCAGAGGCCGAACAACAATTCCGCGGCAAATTGTTCTCGTTCTTCCGGCGAAGCCGTGAAAATCGGAAGGAATTTCGTTATAAATGGAGACTGAGATTTCTTTGGACCGATTCGAAGGAGAGGAAGAAAATTAATTATTTTAGCGGAAAAATGGATAAGAGAGATGTTGGGATCAAGTTGTTAAGAATAATTTAATTGTCGACGAATTAAATTTAAAAATTATCGATAACACATGAGCTTAGATTTTTAGACCACAAACCATTTTGCGATCATAATTTAGATAAAATTTCGATAGCATCTATCTTTTCGATACCTTCTGAGGAAAGAGATTGACTAGATTGAAACTGAAGACGACGAGGAAGACAAATTATTTTGGGAGAAAGATGGATAACGAATTAAATTAAAAATTATTGAAATGTTAAATATTTCTTCTTCTATTCCTAAAAATATATAATTTTATTTATTTTTATATTATTCCATTATAATTTCGAGAAAATTTCGATAATATCCGAGCCAAGTTTTCGAAATGGCGGAAGGCAGGTGGATGCTGCCTGTTTCCGGGCTACTCGTAGGTGGAACGAGAACGAAGCCTATGAAAATGTGCCTGTCATACGTTGTAAACTCGTGCTCTTTTTTCTTTTTTTGCACTCCATCTAGTTTGTACGGTTTCTGTTAACAACAGCGGACGACACAGATTTTATATTCCAACCGGAAATATTAATCAGGTTAGAAGGAAACCGCGTGTGTTGTTTCTGCTCCGACACGAAATTTCTCGAACTTCTGAATCCGTTAGACTTTGAGAACGCTTGAATTTCACGGAATTTTCACGAAATATTAAAGTGAAAGATTAAATAAAAAGTACTGGTTGCGAAGAATTATTATTATAAGAAATTTTATTCCAATTGAATATTGGATAACTGTTTAATTAATAGAAATATTTTATTATTGGAGTAAAAGTTAAATATTAAAGTTAATAGGATAATACAAATGAAGCTTATGCTCGATTTAATTTTAGATTAATTAAAATTTATTACACATTATATAGGTTTGAACGATTTTCAGAGATCGAGAGGGGAGATTATTAATCGATACGTAATTTCGATAAATTAAATCAAACATGAACGATAATAAAAGAAGGCAATGAAGTGTGATGATCAATCGAATCATCAATTGAAATGATCAATTAACTTTATATAGCGTAAAATATATCAATTATAAATAACTTAAAATTTATCGTAAGATTAAAATTTCCAATAAATGCAGAATCGATTATTAACATATCCAAGTAATTAACAAAGTTCCATCATTTCAATATTCTCCAATTATATATGATTCAATACTCTTTGGTCACAATGCTAATTCAATCCATTCATATTTCAAAATGAAACCAATTGTATTGGTAATAAAAATTCAATATTTTTTTTTATCACAAATTATTTACATTACTTATTCCTCTCGCAACTACTTTTCTCAATATAAATTAAATAAATAAAATTATCTTCAAATTCAAATAATCTGAAAGAAAATTATTTAAATTATTTAAATTATTTGCATTATTTATTCCCCTCACATCTATTTTTCTCAATATAAATTGAGTAAAATAAATAAAATTATCTTCAAGTTCAAATAATCTGAAAGATTACAAAAAAAATTTAGAAATAATTTTCAAGCATCACCCTCCTCCCTCCTCCTTTATTTTCATCTCGAAACACGCAACAAATAATGATAAAACATTTATCCCTGTAAAACGAATTGTTCCTTCGCTATAATCGCAATGTCACCGATCTTGTCTGATTCAAGTCACAAAGCAAGCAAGGGGAAATCGAAGGGGGAAAATTTACAAGGATCGACGCCACGCTCGTCAACGTTGCAACGTCATTGTTCCCACACGTCAACCTGTTCGACGTGCACTTCTCCAAGCCAAATGATTCGAGAGTCACGGTAATAAAAGTCGACGTTCCGTCGGCCGCTTGCTTTTCCCTTTTCTCCCATGGAGTCATGCTACGAAATGAGAAAAAGGAGCGATGGTTTCGAGGGGGCGCGAATTGACGCGGGGAGACGGGTGTAACAGGATGGGTCTAAAAGGGTGATGTAAAATTTACGAGCACGATGCGATGTCAAAGCTAAGATATGTAAACGACAAAGTGGAGCCACGATGGAATCTTCTTCAATTCGCTCGACTTTCTTTTTTTTTCTTCTTTTTTTTTTTTTAAATTGCAACCGATATCCTTGTGTTTGTGATATGAAGTCGTTGGATTCAAAGGAACTGCTTGAATAATGGCGTGAAAATTTGTTAAATTGGGATATTTTTTTTGGATTGTTATTGGAAGTGTTGTAAGATTGTGTTCGATTATTTATTAGAATTTAAATTTGTCTCGAAGTGGATATATATTTTGTTATTGATTATTAACCTTTAATTGAAGCCTTGAATTGTTGGATGTTTAGAGAAAATCTTGAATAGTAAAATTTGATGACTGAAAGATCGAGAATTGGTATTTTTTTTTTTCTTTCTATCTCATTTCTTAGAATTTAAACTTGTTTGTAGAAATAGATATTTTGTGACTTTTTATTTTCATGATGACGTTATAAAAGATATATAAGTATTTTATTATAAATTACAGATTCATATATTTATGTACACAAATAGAATTTAAATGAATAATTTACTTGGAATATATTTTGTATATGTCTGCATATTTTATACACAAGGTATTTCTACACCTTTTGTATATATTTAAATATTCCATAAATTTTGCATAAGTACATCTGCATAATATAATTATAATTAAAGTTTCCAAAGAAATGAATTTTTTATGAAATGTACTGTTAAAAGAATTTATGTATTTTTCAATAAGAAAGACCTTAGCGTTAAATTAAAATAAAATTTCTCTCGTATTATTCTCAATTTTTTAAGCAATTTATTAATAGCAAAGGAAAATTTTCTGTTTGATATGCAAATTTTAATACCGAACACCGAACAGTTTACCGAAAACAAGTTATAATCCTCTTTCAACCTTCATATATATATATATATATATATATATATATATATAAAACACATACCCTCTAGATTTTGCGAAAGGAAGGAGCGGCCACGAAAAATGGGAGGTCGTTGCACAGCGACGATATATAAATAAAACTGAGAAGATGAAATGAGAGAAAAATAAAACAAAAAAAAAAAAAAAAAAAAAAAAAACGAGAGAAAAAACTTAACAAACACATAACAATGAAATAGAGAGAGAGAGAGAGAGGTTCGCGACGTGGAACGCATTTAAATAATTGCTTTTGATTTTCATTCCTCCCTCCTCCTCATCAAGTTGACGACATCTGATTCATTCAGACGAACGAGCGTTATTCTCGCGCATGGACACAACACACGCGCACATACACATACACTCTCTCTCCCTGGAAAATCCCATATTATCCGGAATCAAAACTATTCGCGATATTACCGACAGTCGGTAAGGATATATTTTTCGCCCTCCCCGAGGACGATCTCCTCGCGTCGACGTTCATCTTCGAGATCTCGAAGCCCGTCGGGAGCTCGCATTATGACGATGCTAGGTGAAAAATGCTAGATGCGAAACCGTGGAATCGACGATCTCCTTCACGAGGAGAAAATTCTTTGCCTGCGCGCGGATCGCGTCGTCGTCGAGCGTGATTCCAGGTGCAAGAAAGGTTTTTCTTGCCACGGTGACTCGGATTTTTGCGTGCATTTGCCTTGTGGCGTGAAAATATTTGCTCTGTCAACGAACAGCGTTGCGTATATAAGTTACGTATGGGTATAGGTGAAGGGGAGGATTTTTCACCGGCGAGTCTCGAATGATAGTGAAAAACTAGGGGAATTTTGGTGAAATTTGAAACGTAGGTATTTCCAAATGTCGATTGAATTATTTTTATCAAATTTTCGATAATCACTCAATTGATTCAAAAGAAAATTTGTAAGATTCATACATACTTGATTATACTGTTTTTTAATCTTTAAATTTTACTATCTTTATTGAAATAAATTAAAAATTTCAATTTATATAGTATCCAATCATCGTATCTAACAACATTTAATTTTATTCGAATAAATCATAATATTTATTTCCTATTCAAGCGATTTATTTCGATTTTTTTTTATGTTATTTAGACATATAAATCAAACTTGTTGTTCTATTAAGCGCAAAGAAGTTATGGAACGAGCGCCAGTGCAATCAGGAGTCGCCATTAATGGCCGCGTATGAAGAATCCAAACTACTGCTATCTATAGACCAGTATGTTTTGAATTGCAAATGCCTCTGGTGATCTTAAAATTCGCTTCTGTTTTTCGGTTGCCTCTGGTTATTGACCTTATTCCTTCGGATCGAATAAACTCGAATATACTCGCGAATACGATTCTCGATCGAGTTTTGCGACGTAGAACTTCCATATTGAGTTTCCACGTGAACAGGTGTTAAAGAAGAAACGGGATAAAAATAAAAGAATGAAATTGTAAAGGTGAATGAACCGAGTCTGAGCTGCGAAAGAACTTCGTATTGGATATTTGTGCCGAGAGTTGAAAGAAAAAGAAAAAAGGGAGATGAAATACACGTGTGTTCAAATTCAAGAAAAGTAAAATTTTGAGTGTCAGAAATATTGCATGTAAATTTATTGAGATTGTACGACAAATTTTCGAATATTGTGAATTCGGATAATATATCTTTAGTAACGAAGAGTACAGTGTCAAGAAAAATGGCGTGAAGATAGCAATATAATTTAAAAAAATATATTCTTTGCATAGCAACGGCATAGGACGTAAATATATCTTAAGTTGCTAGAATGAAATGAGAAAATTTAAAAATTGTTCAAAAAAAGAAAAATCTATTAAAGTTCATTTTAATAAAGCATTTTCTAAACTTTCAAAAATCAATAGAAATAATAATGTTACTATTTAAAAAATAAAAAGCAGAAAATAAAACAGTAGCTTTGATCGTTTTTTTATTTCGAACTTGTTTGTACGGATCGAAAATTGCCGAAGGAACGAATCGGAGAAGGGTTTTGTTACGTGCGCGTAATTGCGTTAACGAAGAGAGAGTTATGTGGCGTTATATGCGTGCGATTCTCGACCCTATTTCCGAGTTGGTTGTTTCGAATGTTTTATGACTGCATTCATGATGTGTAATTTATAACGTGATAACGAAGCGATTTATGCAGAAATAACATTTTGTTGAGAAATTGATCTGTATTTTAATTTATAAATCAATTTCTTAAGGATAATACCACTATGTCCAATCAGTTAATTAACAAATTTTATCATAAATTTAATTATTGTTCAATATATATACATTTCACAATTCCATAATAATATTAATTTGAAACGAAATAAAAATTCAGAAAAAACATTTCATATTTAAAAAATGATTCATGAAATATATATAAATTCTAACTATATT
The DNA here is from genome assembly GCF_014066325.1 of Apis laboriosa. Taxonomy (NCBI): domain Eukaryota; kingdom Metazoa; phylum Arthropoda; class Insecta; order Hymenoptera; family Apidae; genus Apis; species Apis laboriosa. The sequence continues at coordinate 6,068,084 of NW_025224135.1, forward strand.
TTATCTAATTATCTCAATATTGTACATTCATTAAACGATCAGATAATTCTTTGTGACGTATAACGCACACTATTCCTCAAACTGGAAACCATCGCCTCGGATCAACTTTCCTTTCTCTCATCGATAATTCATGCGATCAAGAATTCATCTTGCATTTTCCGATTCCCACAAAACTCGTCGATCGTATCGGTTTCTGAATTGCCGATTATGCTATACACGCGTGCGTGCGAATCTTCCTAATCGTGGCGATCAATTTCGCGTCCACGAGACGGAGAAAGTACTTACACGTGCAAACATACGTCCGTATGTTGGAAAATAGCCAGGGATTCACAGACAGCAACCACATATCCGTTTCACTACGCACGATCCTTGTAGTTACCCGTGATCATCTCTACGGGATTTATTTCGAATCTCCTCGGCTCGTTTCTAAATCTGCGTATTCACCGATCGAACAAAATTACACGCGTGAATTCGTGAGCATTTCGAGATGTCGATAAGTGTTTCTGACATGCGATTGTTGATCATTCTCACGAAGTAGTTGATTTCACTTTCGATCATTTTCGAATTGCATATTCTGCGATGAGATAAATTGATAAAAGAAAAATATTGAAAAAAAATATTTTAATAAATTTATGATATGATTTTATGCTTATGTATATAATAAAATATCTTTCGTGTAGATATTTACGGAAATCATACGATAACTGATTATTATTTCAAAGAAGATAGTTGTGTAAATTTAATTACAATCTCAATTATACATTGTTTGTTATAAAATATTAGTTATCTCTAGAAGCATTGTATACCATTTCAAAAAATTATTAAAACGAGGCAACATTGATTAAAAACGAATTTACGTATTTATTTTATTTTACGCATTATTTACGCAAATATTTAAGGTATTAAAAAATCACGCATATATTGATATTCAAAGATCGAAACACATTTTTATTTCAATTCCAATTATATCATTTCATTCATAATTTTAATTCGCATAAATATCCCGCAGTCTAATAACATCTCTTCTCTTTTAATATCAATTAATACAATCACACTACGATAAAAACATCATCTGCCAATAAATCTCGAAAAATATATCCAAAACATCGCCCCATCATCGTTATCGCTATTAAAAGATGCACAAATCCCGATCCCAATTCCAATGATCTACTTCTCTCTTCCTCTGCCCCCACCCCTTCTTTCCTTATTCCATCAAGATCCAAGCGTCGGAGAATTCCATTAATTCGTCACTCGGCAACCCGTACAACTGTCAACCCCGGCCAAGATCGAAATTCATTTCCGATGATCCCGCGGATATATCCCGGGTTAAACCGCGGAAGCCCAAAAGCGCTTAGCTTTCAGCCCTATACCCATTCGATCCACCATGTTCGACGCATCGAATTCCCCGGTTAGGACTTGGAAATCGGTTTATCGTGGATGCTTCCATTCCGTATCCACGCAACGTTTCACGCAACTCCTGAGTATTTACCCCAGATTATTACGCTTTGTCACAGACGATCCAACGGATGAACAGCTTAGAGGAAAAGAAACGACTCGAGCGCGATCGTATTTCACTTAATCTTTTGTTTACGTTCCGCTGTGTTTATACGCTTTACTTTTGGTGCTCGTTGTGTGTATACAGTCTGCTTTTGATGCTCTGTTTGGTAATGTGTGTACTTTTGAAGAGAAGATTTGAAGTTATTAATAGACATATGGCGACGAGAGTATCGTAACGATTGTAAAATTATTAAAAAACGATAAAATGTATAATCAGAATAAAGATAGCATTATAACACTTGTATAAGATGTATGGAATATATATTATTGTTATTAATGAATATAGGTCATTACTGTGAAAAGTAACTATGAATATTCAGTTTTTCGATATAGAATAAAAATTTTCTGGCTATTTTCTTTTCATTGCCAAAGATTTTTTGTTTCTTCTATTCGTTTTTTTTAAAAAATATCGTATCTTTGCTATAAAATCACTCGGTTCATCGTTCTCGCTTTTGTTTTACGTTGAATCTCGTTTCGGTTGACCGAATGGCTTGGAAATAAATCGCCGCCTCGTGATTTACGAAGTTTCTTGTACTTTCTCTATATCGCGTGTCTCGATGCACGTACCAACGATTCCAAGAGATTGTTCCTTGACTGGGATTAAAGTAGAGTACGAGAAGAGTAGAGCACGTTTTTTGCTAGGTGGATAACTCGATGCGTGAAGCGGATCCCGAGTTATACGATACTTATTTACGAGAATCGTGGCGAGATTGAAACGATGATGAAGATGTCGAGAAACGTGTACGATCGTTGGAGATCTAGTTTAGATAGATGCTTTTTTTTTTTAATTCATATCTCGATTTCTTTGATCTTCGTATATTCCATCAACTACTTGGCCTGGCCTAAATTTTTTAATGAAATTTTCAAGGAATTAAACATTCCATCCATCTCTCCTTAATATCATATCGTATTACTTTCTCTTCGAGAACAAGAAGTTCAGTGGAATTTTTTCAATAAAAAGAGACATAGAACTTATTTTTTTCTAATAACAAATTAAACATAACATACATTACATTATATTAAAAAACCAATATATGATGGAACAAGTAAAAAATCTATCTGACTTTCTCCTATTCCTTATTTATTCGAACAAATTTCATAAAAATCACGAACAAACCTAATCATTGAAAATCTTTTACGCAAAAAAAAATAAATCAAAAACCAAGAAACCAAGAAATCTTTTCCTTTTTCTGAATCGTTCCTTATTTATTTGATCAAATTTCATAAGAACAAAATCACGAGCAAATCATATTTAATCATTAAAAATCCTTTATAATATAACATAAAAAAATAAATCAAAAACTAAAAAATATACTACTATATATATAAAAGAAGAATGAATACCTATATCATATATACCTATCATATATCATATATTGTTCTCGAGTGAACAAACATACAAACAGACGACAAAAGAAAGTAAACCAAGGAACCAAGAAACCAAGAAATGTTCTCCTGGACTTGGATCGTTCCACAATCCGTCGACACTCGACGAGATACTCTCATTGACCGGCATATTTCCGCTCCCACGAGCATCGAAATCTTTGATCGCGGTTTCCAGTTTTCCATCGCCGCGCGCACATTTTTCTTCCCTTATCAATGGGAGGTGGAGGAGGAGAATAGAGGAAATTTCTCCTCGCAATTTCTCTTTGACCGACGATCAAACCTTCCCCCTCGAGAAGTTCCTCGCCAAGGTACGGAAAGACCGATGAATACGAATCAGCGGGGCGGCCGACTTTTTAATTACAAGCCGTCTTCTACCGGTGTAAGCAATTTTCCGCGCCGCCTCCCATCGATCTTCGAGACGGCTGGGAGGAGAGAGGGAGGGGGGAGGGACGGAGGGGCATAAATGACCGCTTACGAAACTTCTCGGGCAAAGTAAGAAGAGTAAGCGCGCACACGACTGATGAATGGACGATGTGTAATTCCGATTGCGAAGAGAGTTTTTCGTTTCGCGCACGACTGTTTTGTAATCAGGCGATGAGAGATCCCTGCGCGCGGAGGAAATTGGGCTGGGAGAGAAAAGAGCGAAATGATTCGCTGATTTTTCATTTTTTCTTTGACGGGGATTTTTCTTGTTTTTTGTATTTTTTTTTTTCTATCACATTTTACGAATAATGTTGTTGTTTCTTTTTTTTTTTTTTGGAATTTATGAAGCAAATTTGTTCACGTATATTTCGTGTATTTTTTCGTTTTAATAATTAACGCGATGAACGCGTTTATATCAATTTTGCAATACGGAAAGTATACAAAGAAATATAAATAAATAAATGGCAAAGTGAATAAATTGTTTAATATTTTTTTTTTTTTTTGTAAAGTGTTATATATGCGTGATACGTATAACGATGTTGTTAAGGTAATTTATATTTTAAATCGAACGAAAAATTGATGATTTTGTACAAGAATTGGATTCGAATTAATTTTTTATTCGTATTAAGCACGTTATTTTATTCCAATTTTTTTTCCATGATCCGTTTCCTATGTAACGATGTTCATAATTACTAATTATGAAATATTACATGATAATTGGAAAATTAATTAGATGTACGATCGCGATCAGAATACCTTCGATGTTGTCGTTTATAATTAACGATTGCAATGGGAATAATTAACCGTCAAACAATTACATAATTACGTAATAAAAATCGATATCGCTCAAATCTCCTCTCTATGTTTAATATCGAGCTTTAAGAAAAATATACTAATCATGTACATTTACAATTTATAATCTTATAATTTTAACTCGCAATCTTTATCAAAATGTTGAAAGTTCATTTGATATATGGAACAACTATTAATGTAACAAAGTTCTCCTCGATCAATAATATTTTTATTTTATTACAACATAAAATTTACTATTAAGAAAGAAAGTCTAAAATACACAATTAAAGTCTATTTATATGATTAGAAATATACATTCTATCTACAATACAAAATAAATAAAAAGATTAATTCATTGAGTATCATTTATCAAGCTTGTAAAATTGTTTCTTAATTAATAATATTCGGCATATCATCGCGTATTTTATAGAAAATGTTTCGTAAATTTCTCTTATATGAATTCCCTTCCAATTAATCCGAACGATAAATCATGAATTCTATGCTTCTTTCCCAACAGGTTCATACAAATGTAATTCTTCAACATTCCACAAAACGTGTACATGATTCCACAACAACAAATTTCCTATTCCTCCTCTCCTTCCTTTTAATTAAACAGCATAAATATGATAATTATAGACGGAATAAATTATCGGACACGGCGAATTATCAATGCTGAACGCGCCATTTTTAACGCTTAACGTAACCGAGAAGATAGCCCTCCCAACATAACATCCCAATAAACAAGATTTATTCGGCTGGACTCGATATTTCCATATCTCTTAACGGTGAATTAGAAGGAAGATTCGACTTAACGAAGACGGCAATAACCGTCTTCGGGCCACTTGTAGCCCGAGTTCCAAATTAAAAGTCCAATTTCACCCCTACCCTCAACTCTCATTTGAAAGTCTGATTTAATCGGCCCGCCAAGATTATTCACCAAGGGTCGGATCGAATTTGTATCGCAAATTGTCCCGCATTAAAATTGATTCTCGCTCGTACGCGTGCCTATTTACGCGCAATATCCTCTCTCTCTCTCTCTCTCTCCCCTCCCCTCTCGTCATCCAATTCCCCTCTCTCCTCCACGCCTCTAATATAACCGTGTCGCGATAATCGGATTTCTTTCCATCTCTCTTTCTCGATAACGAGTTCCTGATTTTTCATCGTTTCGTAATTTCGCGGGCTGACGCGAGACTTCCGCCAGGAACGGATGAATAAATGAATGTGACGGGAGATTCGATCCGGTGAATTTGTATATGTTAACGCGAGAAACAACGATTTCCATCCACTTCAGGTTCTATTTCAGACGGCTCTCGCGCCCTTTTGTTAATTGTCGACGAAATCGATCGGAGAAGAAAGAGAATAAGAAAGTGGCTTTATATTTTGGAGCGACTAATAAAATAATTTATCTTGTTTTTAAATTTATATAATATTTTCTTTGATTTTAAGAAAATTTTATTACATAGTGAATGTGTATGCGTTAATGAGACGTGCAAACGATTTCTCCATTTAATAATATAATTTCTCCACTTTCGCTTCTGCAGAGATAATTGTTTTTGCGAGGTAAATAATTTTATATACGTGTGTAAATTTATTTAAATTTAAATAATTTTCTATTTTCGATTTTGAAAGAAAATTTTATCCATTTTGTAATAATAATTGCACGAGTTTTAAGTAGTTTTGATTGAACTAATAGTTCAAAGAAGGAGTCTATGTTAATATAGAATTTTTGCAGGTAGGAATTTTGCTAGATTGAAAATGATAATAAAGATCAGAAGAAGATATATATTAATATTTACTGCAGTTCAATATGGCCTGATGTCAATTCACTCCTATTAACTAATTCCTATCTTCTTAATTTATCCTAAGAAATTGTTAAAGGAATCAATTTCTGTGACAGAACTTTGTTATTAAGACTAAGAGCAAAATTACTATTATTAATAGAATACATAAATAGAATTATTAATAGAATACATTAATAGATCTATGATTGAAGTCAAAGGTTTATTAGGATCTCTTTTTCTTTAAAATAGAAATTATTGAACTTTTGGAAAAAATTATATCTGTCTTAGAATAATACATATAACATAGTTTAAATAAATAATTCAAATACTGAACGTTCCATTAATCTATATCATTTTTTTTATTTTGTAATATTGCAAAGTTATTTATTCTACTTATCTCTATTGAGAATATGCTTAACCTTCAATTCAATCCATCATTAATTTTTCAATCCAACTAACAAAATTATTTTTCAATTCTAAATGTTCAATTTCAACATCTCCTATCCTTTGATCGCCTTTGACAATGTTCTCCGCATCTTAAACGAAATCCACTTCCTCAATTGGAATTTAAGGAAGCCCGTACTCTTACTCGAAAACTTATTTTCGAATCGTCGCCATTAAAAACCTCGTTCATGGAGGGTGGCCAAATTGATCTCGTTACAATCGGAGACCGTGTAGCCAATCTATTTCGATTCCACGGCTCCGAGATATTGGCTCTCTTTCTCTCTCTCCTCCCAGTGACCATGTGGAACTTACCCGTGGTGGAATTGATGAGAAAATAACCCTCTGGATTGCCGCTCGTGATGGAGAAGGTGAATCGTTGAGGCGAGACGTCGCGATCGAACGCCCGTATCTGGAGAACGCTCACGCCTGCCGGTGAGTTCTCGAGGACCGATGGATAATAGACCGGAACCTCGGTCAATGGTGTGTTGTCGTTCTTGTCGAGCACCTCCACGTACACCTGCACGGAAACCGGCTGTCGATTATTTACGAGACGTGGATATCGTACCTGCGATTGCTTCTTTGCCAAATAATGCAAAAAAATTTGGCGTTTGGCCGTGCAATTTGTTCATTTATATGTAGGGATCTTTTGTATAGGGAGATTCTCTGGTAAGTGGAATCGAAACCAGTGCTGCCATCTAACTATAGCGGTGGTATAGATGGATAACCTAGTTTTTATTATTTTTGTATCATTTACGATATGATTTGTCGATGAAGAAATTGTTGTTCTGTCATCGATTGATCGATTAAGATAAGTGTAAGATTTGTAAATATATGGATATATCATTGTAATGTTTAACAAGACGGCAGTACTGTTTTTGAGTTCACCGATAAGAGAGATATTTAATGTACAATGTAGAACTTTGAAATTTGAGTATATATTTAAAAAAAAAAAAATTTTAATTTCTTAGGAACTTGCTTTTCGATAAATTCTCATGAAATTATTTTAAGAGTGTCTACTTGTTTTCTGGTATGAAATTTTATTACGATGTAGGTTTTTATTGAGAATGTATCTACATTACAAGTTAACAAGCGAATAAAAATAAATTTTATTTAACGAAAAAGTCATAAATATTGAAATTGATTTTAACGTGAAATCAAGCGGAAAGAGCAAGAATATTTGAAGCTTAAATTATAGTAATTAGTACGTATCACATCCTGTGTATTTAATTTTCTAGAATTGCTACAAGCAATTGGAAGTGAATATCATTGAATATATTTTTGCATAGTTTGTTAATAATCCTATTTCATATAACGCATCATTAATAACGTATCATTTGTAAATTCTCATTTCCTTATCTCGATAACTTTCTACATGATCATTGATAGAATAAAAAGGTGCAATATTGATTATAGAATTTTAACGCACACGATGAAATTTTAATGTTCATGCTTAAATTACTCAGTGAAACTTTCATCGGTCCATGTAATTATAAGTGTGTTATAAATTAATCGTTTCTTTTCCTGATTAATGGAAAGCCTTTTTCCAATACTGTTAGGTATATTGGCAACATAGTGGCAAGAGATAAGTGATACGAAAAATTTTCCTAGGACTAACATAGTGGTCGATAGAGAAAATTGGTTTCTCAATTCGCCATCGGTTCCGTTAAGAGCTTATATAAATAGGAAGTGCAAAATAAGTGGTTGGTTGATATTTTTCCAATATAATGACAAAACTTTGACAGGAGTGTTTATGACCCAATATACACGATGTCATATAGCAGTAATTTTCTAACGAAGTGCGGTTCTCCTGCTGTATCGTGAAATTTTAAAACGACTATCAAAGGATAAATAACAAACTTGTGAAACTTATTATTAAATTACATTAAATGATTACATTAAAACTCATGAATAATTTTTAAATAATAATAATAGAACGATTTGATATTTCATGAAAGTAATATTCTGCTCAATATTTCTGTTCAAAGTTCTACATTTGATATAATATTTCAAAGATATAAAAAATTTGAATAAATATTATTATTTCCTCTAAATGTTGTTGAATTTCTGTTATAAAAAATTATATTTATTAATATAATAATAACTAACATTTTGTATGTCTGTTTATTTTAACAGCATCAATTTTCTATTATTTCATTCTTAATAATATAGAAAACTATTTTTTTTTCAATTTATTTTTTCTCATGTAACATTAAATTGCTTCTTTAATTGCATTTTATTCAAACAATCCAAGAAACTAACAAGTCCAACTAAAATTTAAATTCATAAACATTGCAAACGTACACAATGACAATAACATCTGGAGAACCATTTTCAGCTAAAAGAGTATTTACTTTTACATAAGAGTTTCCTAAAAATGCTAACTTTGTATCATTAACATACAATGCATAACAGACAATGCACAGGTATGAAACTTTTACAAAATAAAAAGAAAAAATTATTTGAAATATAATAGTTCTCTAATTGTGGTATATATTTATCATTTGTTTGTATTTTTATTGTTCGCAATGTCTTAATAAAAGTTACGAAACGCGTAATATTTTTCTGGATAACAGTAATATATTATACATATAATTTATCTTCTTAATACGAACCTGTAAACTGGAGCTCAGAGGAACTACACCGTGATCCTGCGCGTACACCGTTAACCAATATCCTCTCTTCGATTCCACGTCGAGCACAGCCTTTGTCTTGATGTTACCTGAAATAAGAAAGCATTTTTATTAGAATAAAAGATAATTAACATATTAAAAAAGTAAAGAAAATCAGATGGCACAAATTTTAGGATAGAATTGATTACAATGCAAAAGTTTGATAAGATTATCATGTTCCATTTTCTGTAATTATGAAATAATATACTTGGATTATATAATTATGAATTCTAGAAAAGACTTTGCAATTAAAAATTTCTTTTAAATAAATATTTTATCGAATACAGAAACGAATTTCATATCTAATTTCACTTAATAGAAAACTATCACATAATTTCGATCAAAATATGAAAGATATTCGAATCGATTCTCAGTTCTAACTTAACCTAACCTAATTCACTATTACATTTTAACAATTTTCTCTATGAATCATTCATCTCGAAAAAAGCTGAAAAATCAACTTGATCTTTCATCACCAATCAAAATAAAACTAAACTATCTCCAATCACGGACAAACGTGGTTTCCATACCAAAATATTTAAAAGTCGTCACGTTATCGCGAAACATTTTCACCTTTTCGATATTTCCGTGGGACACGAGGTGAATAGAAACATGTACAATGACAGTAATAAGAAGGAAAAAGGAAAAAAGGAGGTAAAAGAAGAGCGAATAAGAAAAATACAGGTTACGAAACATAAGGAAGGATTCGGTATTACCTTGCAAGATAGGCAACAAGGAGCCGATATGAAATGACGTGCACGTACATGGCGGCTTGCCAGCGACTAGCACCCGCGCGGCTAGAGCAAAAATTGGACCGCATTCCTTGTGTTAACACATCCTGCACACGGTGTTCCGCGATGTTCTTCGATCGTTTTTGTGAGATTCCATTGCCTTACGGGTTTTTACACCGTTCAATGAACGCTTGTTTGGTTTATTATGGTATTAACGTAAAAGATAACATATCCGATACTTGGCGAGCAACGATCAGGAACGAATAAGCGCGAAGGTAGCCGAAAGATGGCGAAGAGAGAGACAGTAGAGAGAGAAGGGGATTTCGATTAATTAGCAATCCAAGATGTTACGTTACGAGAGCAAATGTAGATGGTAATCAAGATTATCCCCGATTTGTTTTGTGAGTAAATTGCGTCTTCGGATTTCGCGACCAGCATCTTCATTAATCCTGATCTTTCGAATGTTTCGATTCAATCTTATTCGTTACGCGTACTGTGCACGTAATATGAGTGTATTGATATCGAACTCGTAATTTCGCAATATATCGATTAATTATCCTAGGCGAATTCAGTTCAGTGGGATGTGCACGTTGTTCGTGTTCGTGTTCGTGTTCGTGTTCTTAATGCGTTTCACGTTTTCGTGATTTTGGATTTTCTTGTGCAGAAGATAGAAAATAGAAAATAGAAAAAGAATGAGTGGTTTAAGGTAATGATATTTAATTTATTCTATTACGTGATTTAGAAAATATTTAGAAAAGAGAAAATTCAATAGTCGAGAATGGAACTATTTGCACACAACGTATTCTACAATATTCAAAGCATTGTCACAATTTCGATTGATTCAAAACACTTTTTCTTTATCAAAATTAAAGATTGTCATGCACGAAATTTATTATAGCCAAAAATTTTCAAAAATTCATCATATCAAATTTCAAGAATTTAAATTGCGATTCATGTCTTGTACAAAGAATATATTCTGCACGATCGCATAACCAAGAAACACGCGTTATGTTCGTTGCTCGTTCAATCGTGGCAAGAGAGTTCAGAATGTAACACATGCTATATGTTTAATATGGCGACCAATAGGAAAGAGAAGAATAAATTAAATTCGCTATCCGTGAATGCAACTTGTATAAGAAGGAAGGGTGGCAGATACCAAGCTAAGCAATATTCGTTTTTCACGCCTTTAGTTTTTCATCTAAATAACATTACAAATTTAATTTCTTTCGGGATTGGAAGGAAAGAAAGGAGGAATGTTGCCTTCTGTCGCAAGAAAAGCAACAGAAAGAGAGAGAGTAAATGAACAGGAGTGAGAAAATAGCTAACGGAAAAAGTTTAAAGCGAAATGATTTCGTTTCGATTGTACATTCATATACAATATATATACGTACATATACAGGATATAATGGATTATAATTATAATTATTTGGATGAGAAAATTTAATTTTTGGACAATTCGCTACTTTTCCGAATAATCGTTGATCTGATAATATTAATTCTTAATTGATATGATGGATTTTTGAAAAGAAGAGTAGAATTTATAATTTAATATATCTAAAGAAAATTCAGAAAAAAGAAAATTCGTTGAGAAAAATATATAACAGTGATCTGATCAGCAATTGAGTCAAATAACTTTGAAATTTCAAAAACTATTTCGAAAAATCTTCAAAATTTACCAAGTTTCCCATTCCTATCTGTATCTGAATACATTTTACAAAACTTTCGACATGTTTAAGAAAATTGGAAGGAAAGATAAAGTCTCTAAAAGGATTTTTTTATAGAATACAATTTTCTTATAGTAGAATATCTCGAAGCAAAGTCAGAATCTCAATTTCCATTTCCAAATCTTCCAAATCCAAGAGAGATTTAGCTCTTGCGATAACAGGACGAGATTCTTCTCCCTATTTTTGTTCGACTCTTCTCGATTATTGGATTAAATAATAAAGCAAGTTATCGAGTTATTCGAGATCTGGTTGTCGGTCACAATCATTAGAATCATCATTCCACGGATCGAATGGTGGAAATGGGTCGAGCAACTTGGAAATTACGTGCACTCGTCTCGATTCGAGTTTGAAACTCGATCTAACATTGATTATTCGAAAGTTGCGAATTTGCGACGGTTGGTACGCGCCGATTTATTCGCTGGATGCCGCGGAATGCATCGGGACGAAGTTGACATTTGCAATTACAGGAACGTCGATAGGGTTGTTGCAAAATTAATTTACGGGTTAAAACGCGGGCCAACCTCCACTGCCATTCGCGATTATTATGCACGATAAAACACGCGATAAACTCATTTTCCATGATTCAATTCCAATTCGAGATTTACTCTTTATTTACCACTTTAAGCGAGCGTAGTAGTCTCGTTTTATTCGTGGTATGGACGAATATTTTAGTATTTTAATATTTATATATACTGTCGAAATGCGAGAATTTTTCTACTATCCAAACTTGAAATATTGTGTTGCATTAATGCGAAATAGATATCGTATATGCGTGTAATCACATCAAATGCGAAACATGGATATCCTATTAGAAATCCTAATGGATTTATAAAAGTTGGTAACTGGATTAATTAACATAGAAAGTAAAACGATCAACTATGTAAAATTTTAACGGTATACGTGCTATTTAATTTTATAGATATCAAATTTTACATTTTTTTTTCACATTTCTCTAAATAATTAATCTTTGTGAATTTTTATGCAAAATAAAATTTGACTAAAGAAATGAAGATTAAATAAAGATTTGCCTCATTCTTCACATATATCATATACTTCATTGTACTTTATTTTGTGCATATCTTTTTTTTTGCATATCGTGTAAACATTTGTATATTTTTAATTTTGCATAAATGCACAAATATTCGCAGTTATAATTTATGTTTATTTAAATTCATTTACCTGTTATCACGAATCGTTAAGTCGGAATTATTAAGTTGGCTTGCAGATAATCGTTGTCAATATCAACGAGGAAAAAAGGATTTGTGGCCGATTTGTGAGGAGTTTAATCGATTGAAGCACTCGGCCGGCAAATGACAGATAGGAGAGTTTGAATCTCGACCAGCAATTCGATTTGCCAGCAATAAACAATAAATCACTTCGATCAGACGAATTAACCTCTTCGAGTTCCCAACCGTTTCACATCATTGTCCATTTAGAAAGCTAATGGCGATTGAAATCGTAACCAATTAATATAACTATGCCAATCACCGGCGTATTATACAGAGTATTATGTCAAATACCACGTTTCAAAGATGAATGCGCTAGATACGATTTTGCAGTTCCCATAATCTGATCCTGACATCGGAGGATATTTATGTTCCGATTCTACTATGATTAATATTCTAATATAGTATTGGGCGTGTTGTGGAATGCGAATCATGAATGTTTTGATTGAATGGGCGAATGTGATGAGATATACACGATATTGCTTCTAAGAATATCTTCTGCGTAACTTTATGCAAAGAAAAATTCAATGGAATAGAAATAAATATTCATTGCATTCTACACTCACGAATTAATATTCATTTGAATTTTCTATATTTTTCTTATTACTCATTGGCGATGACATCATCAGCCAATTATTATTTAATGAACACAAATGTATACCGTCGGTATCTAGAATTTTAGAGTGACTAAACTTTTCTTTTAAATATTAAAATTTAAATATCAAATATTAAAATAATATTAAAATCTTTTAAATTTCTTTTTTTCTTTTAAGATTTTCTATATCGGATCTTTTCTTCTTTACCACACTTTTTTTTTTTTACAGTTTCTTTTCCAAAAAAGAATTTTTTTTGAAAAATCACCAATCTATACTGACTCTAAAAAGGGGATAAAATAAGAAATCTATAAAATTTTTATCGTACAACGCTAAAAAGTTTTTATTCGTTTCCTTACAAGGAATTCAACTGGAATTGAACTAGAAAAATTTTAATTTCTATTCCTATAAGAGAAGACATTCGCGACATTCTCATGCGTTCAACACTCTTCTTTCCATCGTTAAAACTTACGGAGACGGTTTTAAAACGACGGACAACAGGAAACAATTACCATTATCAATAACTATATCATCGATTCAGCCATAGTCGTCGCGAAACACGCGTGTAGTTTTACGACCATTAAATTCACCGGTCATAAAACGACTTGTTGGAGTAAGTAACAGTGAAATATTTTACATTTTCAGATCAAGTCTCGATTTTATCCAACGGTCAATCGATATTCGTGTATACAGGGTGTTTCCTTTGAAACGCGACTATAGAAAAATAATACATAATATATAAAAAGTAATAACAAAAAAATATGTAACAAATAATATATAAAAAATATTGTTTTTTAATGAAAAAACTTTTTTCATTGTTTAAATTTTCATAGACGTGTGAAATTACTAATAAATAATATCAAATGTAATATATCTAATTGATTTACATAAATGTTATGTAAATTTTTCTTAAATAATTATCTATATTAATACTTTTTTTTTTATAATAAATATATACATATATAATTGAATTAAGATAAAAATTAAAAATTCTATGATTCAACTTAAAGAAATCTTCAGTCACACTATTTATTCTATGTGATTTCCTGATATCTCTTTATATCAAATAATTTTTATACAATTATTTTTTTTTATAATTTCACTCTTTTAGGAGATATTTGATCCTTATTATCGAGCAGCAACTTGTAAAAATGTTAAAAACATTTTATAAAAATATTTTTTTCGTTCTCTTAAAAGATATTCCATCATTGTTCAGAGAAAGCATTTACATATACAAATATTATTACAATATCATAGCACTTTCATTATTATTGGATACAACACATTTTATGAAAGTATCTTTTTTATATCTCTCGAAAGATATTTTACTACTATCAAGAGAAAGTATTATATTCGTACGCATATAAATATAAAATGTTAAAACATCTTTTTTATCAGCCCTATTCTCTCGAAATATATTCTACCTTTTTTTTTTTACCATTTTGTACGTAAATTTTATTTAAAAAAAAAAAAAAGAAAACATCTTCATTCCTTCAAAAGGAAACATCATCGTTAAAAGGAAAATATTTTGTTCTACGTATATACACGCGAAAAAGAATATCAGGATTCGTTTCGACCAATTTGACGCGTTTCTAACGAGCCGCCGCACAAATTCGACGACCGTGTCGTAAACCATTCGCGCTGCTCGACCATTACCGCCACGTTCGATCCACGATTAAACTGCGACAAAATCGAGATCACGATCCACGGGAATGAGTGTAACACGGGATCGAGCGTGACAAATAATTTAATAATTCCGCAATGTGTATCGATAACTTCTTTAGTTGATTGGGATGAGATAAAAACGAGCTGCTTTGCAAACCGTGATACTCGAAGCGGTTGTTAGGTCCAATTAAGATAAGAAAAAGAGAGATTAAGGAAGGTGAACGAAAATTGAGAATTTTTTAAAAGAATTTTGTTCAAAATAATAGATTGATATAAAATAAGTTATGTAAGTTATAAAAATGGGTCGAAGAAGTTTGGATATTCCATTGACGAAACAAATTTAAAATAATAAATTGGTAATAAGATATGTAGAGGAATTATATTTGGTAATTTTTAGAAGAGAGTAGAATGGTATGGAAAGAATGGATCGAAGAAGTTTGGATATTCTTTTGACGAAACGAATTTAAAATAATAAATTGGTAATAAGATATGTAGAGGAATTATATTTGGTAATTTTTAGAAGAGAGTAGAATGGTATGGAAAGAATGGGTCGAAGAAGTTTGGATATTCTATTGATTAAACGAATTTAAAATAATAAATTGATAATAAGATATGTAGAGAAATTATATTTGGTAATTTTTAGAAGAGAGTAGAATGGTATGGAAAGAATGGGTCGAAGAATTTTGGATATTCTATATAAATTTGGAAAGTGATCGTTTGTAGAAAATATTTAATTTATAAATCTGTGTTGTGTCTTTTTTTTTTTCTAACGAAAACGGAGGAAATTCGTCATGTTTCGAAGAACGACAGATGATTTCATGATGATCGAATGAAATGAAATTTAATTATTTTTAAAAGAATTTCGAGAAGGATGGTAATTTTAAATATTTACACGTTGTATAGAGATAAGCATTGTGCTCGCGATAATCCTGAGAGGATTACATTGGTAATGTTCTGCAAAGTTAATGTTATCGCTCGATACTCGACCAGTAATACAACTTTGAACTTTTACAATTTTACAGAGAACGGTCTGATACTTGAACTAACTTAAAAAAAAAAAAAAAAAAAAATATCATCAAGGAAGCACAAGAATAAATACCACGAGTTGGAAACTGGAGCGAAGAAAAACTTTCGAAGCAAAGTAGATCGAAAACACCAACCAGTTTGTTTTCCCTACATAGTTCAATTTGTCAAACGTAATTTATCCTCCTCTTATTCGTGATTATAGAATGATTGCATGTTTATATTTACCAAGTAAAATTGCGGATAACTTTATCGCAAATTTTGCACATTCATTGGGGAAATTTGAACATACGCAAAATGTACGTGTAACGTAAACAAGTTTCCATTTAGACTTCGTGTTTTTATATTTTATTCATAAAAATATGATGAATATGCGTAAATATTCATAAGAAGAAACAGTTATTCTTAACTCTTCACGAATCTATTGCAAAAATATCTTTTTGCAAAATTTTAACTTAAATTTTCTATAATTTTTTATATAAAGTGTACTCATTTATACATTTTTACTATTTAATTTTATAAATTTTAATTATTATTAATTAATTAATTTATAATTTCTATATTGAAAATTGAGAATCACTGGAAATTTCATTTTATTCCAAGAAAATCCTTTCACTTTTCCAAATGAAAAAAAGAAAAAAAGAAAAAGATATTCATCAATGAATAATTTACACTGCTTAATTAAAAGAGATTGAAAAAAAGTGTTTTCAATCAATACGAAAATATTAAAAAGTATCTTAGTAACTTATAACTTAAGAAGAAACAGTTATTCTTAACTCTTCACGAATTTATTGCAAAAATATCTTTTTGCAAAATTTTAACTTAGATTTTCTATATAAAAATTTTTTATATAAAATATATTCATTTGTACATTTTTACTATTTAATTTTATAAATTTTTTTTATAAACGACATATTTTTCCATCATCCTGACGAAGATTGAGAATCACTGGAAATTTCATTTTATTCCAAGAAAATCCTTTCACTTTTCCAAATGAAAAAAAAAAAAAAGAAAAAAAGAAAAAGATATTCATCAATGAATAATTTACACTGCTTAATTAAAAAAGATTGAAAAAAAGTGTTTTAATCAATACGAAAATGTTAAAAAGTATTTTAGTAACTTATAACTTAAGAAGAAACAGTTATTCTTAACTCTTCACGAATCTATTGCAAAAATATCTTTTTGCAAAATTTTAACTTAGATTTTCTATAATTTTTTATATAAAGTATATTCATTTGTACATTTTTACTATTTAATTTTATAAATTTTTTTTATAATTTTTATATTCCATCATCCTGACGAAGATTGAGAATCACTGGAAATATCATTTTATTCCAAGAAAATCCTTTCACTTTTCCAAATGAAAAAAAAAAAAGAAAAAAAGAAAAAGATATTCATCAATGAATAATTTACACTGTTTAATTAAAAGAGATTGAAAAAAATCTCTTTTAATCAATACGAAAATGTTAAAAAGTATCTTAGTAACTTATAACTTATCTCAACTTCTATAACTATATTCTATAAAAAAGATATTCTTAAAAAAAAAAAATGATCTCGCGTCGACAAGTTTGGAAGGCGTTAAAAACCGTTCGAATCTCGAATCGCGAGAACGTTGTTTGAAGGAATCGTAAAAAAAAAATCTCCCTCCCTCCCCGATAATTTCAACCCCGGACCTATCCCATTCCATAAACGGCTGATACCATTTGGCGGCCGTAAGAGGAGACAGAGTCGCAGGGAATTCGTTTTCGCGGGGCATTTCGCTCTTTGTAACGACGCCCCTCTACTTCTCCGGAATAGAGAGGAACCGATCGATTCCCCGTGCCTTCGAACGGAAAACGCGCAATCTTATGGTCGAAAGACCCTTCTTCACCCTCCACTCCCATTCTTTTATCGAATTCTATTCCGTCCGTCTCCATCCCCCTCATTTTCTTCGCGATCGCATCTCTCTCTCTCTCTCTCTCTCTCTCTCTCTCTTCTTTCTCTTTCTCTCGAGTTTCGAGCCACGGAACGGTGAACTATGGCCGATCGTTAACCCAGATTTAACCGCGCGACACTTTAAACTCTCTCGCGTGGCAAATAGACTGCAAGTGTATACGTCTTGATCGGGGCTTGTCCTCTATGGAGAGGGGAAGCTTCGTTGATCTTTGTTCCGGACTTTGTTCGGTGGATCGATAGATTTGTAGCGGAGATCGGGCAGAGGGGAAGGGAGGGGGGGGGGGGAGGGAGATAAACATCGGCGCTCGACATTTTTTTTCTTGGCCGTTTCCATCCGAGAGCAACGAAGCGGGATGATATTGAATCGTCGCCCGGAGGATGAGGTATTCGAGGAGGTCGAGAGTATTCGATCAGAAGAATAACAAGCGAAATGGAAGAGTTTGCATATCATTGTGTTCGTTCATAATTATTTAACCCTTTGGCCGCTACGGCAATATTATTCTTCTCTTGAGAGGAAAACACTTAAGAGAGGAAGATTACAACGAAAGGATTAAAAATTAAGTGTGTGTAATCGAAGGTAAGGAGGAAGTGATCTCTATCTTTTTTTTTTTTTTTTTTCTTCTTCTTCTATATTTTATACATCTGATATTTTCCTAAATATTGTATGTATCTTTTATAAAGTATTCGCCTCGTATCGTTTTCCAACCGATATCCAACGTCGAAAGTACAAGATTCAGAAAGCATAAGATTCGAATAAAACTTGCAAAGATTTCTTCGATACGTGTTTCCACGGTTAAAGCGCACATCGATTCCCAATCACTATAAATAAAATTCTCTCCGGTCATTCCATTTTCCTTCGAAAGCCGCGCCCATACGTTCGGATATTACCCGCGCCATCTTTCCAACTTCTACCTACGACGCGAAGAAAGGAAACGTATATATATTCAACTTATTCCTGTCACTCGTTTCAACGTCTATTCGACAGTCGATATATCTACACGTTTCTCCTTTTTTTTTTTAATATCCTTCGAAATCGTACGATAATCTCTCTCTCTCTCTCTCTCTCTCTCTCTATTTCTCTCTCCATTCCTTTTTCTTTCTCTCGATGATGATGATGATGATGCTCCTCTTAATAGATTTCTGCTTAATAACCTGGAAACACCTCTCGAACGTTTCTAAAAGAAGAACGTTTGCAGGCTCATTTGTTGAAAGGGGAGGAAGGGGTCGAGAGGAAGGGGTGGCGAAAGCCTCTTACGCACGGTGAGGCGATTGATTCCGGCCGTGAGGTGGCCGCCATCGATTAAATTACCAATGAAGGAAAATTAAGCGTGAGAAAATTTGTTCCGGATGATTGGAGGATGCGCGGGAAAAGAAATGTTACAGATATCGGATCTCGTGAAAGAGATCCTTTCTTTCTTCGATCATTCTCTCTAATCATGTTTCTCTTCTTTTCTGTTGACAAGTTTTTTTTTTTTTTTTTTAATTCGAAGGAGAATATAAAGCAAGTCGTTAAGACGAATGATGAATTTTAATTTTAAATTTGACTCGAATTAAAATTAATCTTATTAAGGATAGATAAAAGCATAAATTGATTAATTATTCAAATTCTAGAAAAACTTTTTACATTACATTTTTTTTAATTCGAAGAAGAATATAAAGCAAGTCGTTAAGACGAATGATGAATTTTAATTTTAAATTTGACTCGAATTAAAATTAATCTTATTAAGGATAGATAAAAGCATAAATTGATTAATTATTCAAATTCTAGAAAAACTTTTTACATTAGCTCCATCTACAAAATAAATTCTTTCCATTAACGCGATCCATTAATAAGAAATTAAGGGAATTAAGTGTAGTATTTCTGTTTTCATCCATTCTCGTTTCTTCTCCTCCTCTTATTTTTCTTTGCAAACAGTTATAACAGAAAAAACTTGGAGGGGTATGATAGAATTAAAATAAAGTAATATAAGTTGGGATAATACGTGTAATAATCTTAGGTTCACAAGCGTAGGTACTGTATAAGGAGAACATTATCGAGCATTCTGTGCATGTTTGGAATACGTTACAGGCGGAACGTAATAACGTACGTGCGTAATTCCCGTTCACGCGCTTAGTCGTTACACCTATCCGCGGAATTTACATTCAAGATGGTTGGATGGGCAATGGAACGCTGTAAAAGTACCCTCTTTGCTCGCCATATTTCTCCCAAGGAATTTACGATTACGATCCGTGAACAACTTCGTAAAGGAGCTTTTTACTTCGAAAAATAATATTGATTTATAAAAATCATCGATATAAAATTAAGTTGAGTCAAGATCATTTCAGACGATCGAGATCATGATAGAGGATAATAAAAAGATCGGTTGAAGATACTCTGATGAACAGTTAAAGCCACTTAAAACCATGGCGGATCGAGGATCAAAATCATTTACCTGAAAGTCACGTGAAGATCGTAGCGGGCGGTCAAAGTTATTCAAAGATCGTTTTAAGGATCCAAATATTCTTAATATAAATAATAAATATCCTAAATGAATCCCGAAGGAACAAATAGTTATGTCAAGTTATCAAATCAATAATAATAAATCATGATTGAGAATCATATTTACATCGTAAATAATACTCTAAAATATATTTAATCTGTTCCTTGTTAATTATTATCGTATCGTGAATGCATGCACGTGAAAGCACGAACACCGATTCTCAATTGCTCGTAAGCAAATAACGCGGTATGCGATTTCACTTGGAACTGAATGTTCATTTGCGGCGGGCTATTTACGACTTAAAGCCAGGCGGAAATTCGACAGCGTGAAATGGAGAGAAAAGAGTAACGAGTACGGGGCAAATCGTTGGAGAGATAAAAGCATCAACCGGTGCAGAACGAAACGGACGAGGTGGCGTCGGTTCGTGCGAATTCTTCGACGAACCGTTCCTGATTCAAATCGCCACGGGCAAATTGTCGCCGAGCTCGATCGAAAACGCGTTTTCACGAGATGCTTTTAACGAGTGAAAAACGCCGACCCGGCGAAGGCGCCACGATCGCGTATATGTATCGTTTTAAAACGCGACGCGTGGTGGCGCTTCTCTGCGCTGAAACATCATTTCTCTGGAATTTCAAAAACTTGATGGAACGTCGATAAAAAGAATTCAGATGAATATATCTAATAAAATACTATCGTCGAAAAGAAATTTCAAAAAAAGTCTAAATCTTCTTGCGCTTGCCCGAATTAAAATTGATTCAAATTTGTTTTCAGGATTGTTAATTGACATTTCGAATATCTCGTTTAATTTCCCCTTCCATTATGATCGTGTCGTTTTAATAAATAATTCTCGTTCATCGTTCACGAAGGGAATAAATTTCGAATTTTTATCGCGAATTGTTTGCACAAAAGATTTCGTAGTATTGATTAATTTCTAATAAAATGAAAACAATCCTTTTTTGCAGATTGGAATTCGAGATTTTGAGAAAATAGTTTTAACTTGACGAATACCATCGATTCACTGTAATTTTTTTTTTTTTTACAATGCTACACAGAAAAATGAAAAAAATTTTTATTTTTTTATTTTTTTAATAGCAACGTTGATATTCAATTAAATATCGATATCCAATAAATTTCCAATCTATTATTACGAAACTAATAATAGAAAATTAATACGTTCTCTTGATTAGTTTTATGTAATCGGTCAAAGCTATTCTCACGAATCGCATTTGTTATAGCTTACAAATATGATTAATTCATCTTTATATTACATTAATAATAAACATAACGATATTCAAACAAAGAGATCTTACGTTATAAAAAATAGATTGTTTCTACTTATTTCAAGATCGATAATTAAAATTCGTTAAAATAATAAAATATATATAAAATATATATAAAATAAAATAAAATAATATATATAAAATATATATAAAATAATAAAATAAATAATTAAAAACGTAAAATTATTAAATTAAAAATTTTGGCTGCAATCGATAAAATCATCCCGGTTAAAAATTAATTTTTCTCTTCTCCCTGTCTCTCTTTCTCTCTCACAAAGTATTCCACGGCGATATTATTGTTTTTCACGAATAATTAGTTTCGTACTCGTATCCGGTCGGATAAATCTGGGATCGGGAAACACCAGAGAGGTGCACGCGTTTTCTCGTTTCTTCTGTCGCGTCTTGTAAATCGGGTTTAACGACCCCGTTCGTCGAGCGCTCGCATTCTTGAGAATATAATCAATATTCTTCCCTTTCGAATTTCTCGAATAGTGGGACTCTTTTCGGCGATCATTGGTCGCTCGAATGTCTTATGAATCGTGAAATTCCCGCGTCAGCAATTTTCTTCCCTTCATATCGAAATTATATGTATACGAAAAATAGACGAAACAAACGAGAGAACGAAAACTACGAGAACTAGAAGAGAAGAGAAGGAAAAATAACCATAAGTTTATTGTTATGACGATTATGGATGAACAAAAAAAAATAAAATAAAATAAAATAAAATTAACATAAAGGAAGAAGAGGGAGAAAGAAGAACCGTGAATTCATTGTTTTGACGAATTTAATATAATGGACGAAGCAAATAAACAAGAACGATAAAATAAAAAAAGAAGAAGAAGAAGAAGAAGGAGAAGAAGAAAGAAGGAATAAGTTCATCGTTATTACGAGTTTAAAATGGACGAAGCAAACGAGAAAATAAAATAAAAGAGAAAAGAGAGGGAAGAACCATAAGTTCATCGTTACGACGAGTTTAAAATGGACAAAGCAAACAAAATAAAATAAAAGAAGAAGAAGAAGAAGAAGAAGAAGAAGAAAAAGGGAAAACCATAAGTTCATCGTTGTGACCCGATCTTCTTTGTCTACAGTTATGCGCAGGAGTGACGAGGAAGGGGGACGCGAAAGTTTTAATTTAACGAGTCTGTACACGTACCCGTCGTCACCATTATTTTCGCCGGTGTACGTAAACTCATTATATTCTTGGTTTTCCATCGTGGCCCATTACAGCCGCGCAAAATAACTCTACCAGTCGCCACGAACCTCTTCAACGTTATTGAACTTCCATTGAACAGCTTTTCGTTCGATTCCTTTGTATTATATACTTTTTCTAAACGTCGCAATGTCGTTGAAGTTTCGCTCCGGTTCTCTTTCTACGATTCTTTGTATTCCATCTGACGTAGAGAAGATAAAAAAGAAATAAACGAAATAAATCTCTCCCTCTTCTTTTCTTTCTCTCTTTCTTTTTCTTTTTTAAATTCTTCTTTCGTGCAAAATTATTCTCTATTTTCAAAGATTGAAGGTTTTTCGTGAACGTGAAAAATGATAAGAATAATGGAAAATTTTATACCTGTATTGGAATTGACTTATAAAAAATTCTTCGAATCTTTAATTACAAGGGTAATTTAGATATTTCTTTTTTAATTTATTTCAAGCTAAAAGGAAATTTATTGAATGGATATCGTATGATAAATTGAGAAATATCGAAATGTGAAGATTCTCAGATCTCTCGTTAAAAATTTTCCCAATTATTAAAAGCGAATAAAAGAAATTTTATCGAATCTGAAAAACAATTTTATCGAACAATTTTCATAGAATAATTATCTCGATAGAATCTACGTCGTGAAACAGTAAAGAGCGACCGATCCCAAACGATTCTACGAACGAATCAACGAGAAAAGTAAAATTAACAGCTGGCGAAATAAGCTCTTGCTATCCCATCGGAAGTACGTTCGAATCCTTTCTTCGTTAAATCTAAATTACTCCGGCGCCGTGGCCGGTGTAAATCGAGGGAAGAGCCACGATTCTCATAAAAATCCCTCGTTTCCTCGTTCGTTCCTTTAATTAGATCGGTGAACGTTCGAATCCAATGAGGTATAAAGTCATTGCCGATTTCGTTCCTCTGTTTATTCGCTCGTAACGGCAAATCCAACGATATAACGATCCGTTAAAAAAATTGCTACTTATTGGAGAAAACAATGGAAAATTATTGTACATACATATTTATTAATACCAATCTCGATCTTCAAAGATCTTCGATCAACGAAGACGAACGATACGCAACGAGTTTGGATTCACACAGGTGAAACCGATCGAGGAAGAGGATGATGGCGCGGAACTGTTCCAACTGGTCGATAGTTGAAACTGATCAGAGCGCAACAACGCGAATTAAGACTGATCGAAATGGGAGCGGGCGAATTGGAACGCGATTGGACGGTGCCACGTGAATTGTAGTAGGGAATTGGCGCCGTTTCGAGCGGAAAAGCACGAGTTGGGTGTCGATTGAAACGCAACGTTGAACAAGAATCAATCGAAACACGGTGTTTGACAAAAATGGAATAATCGTGAATTGGAATTAATATATGTTTACTCGGGTATTCAGATACAAGTTTTGAATTAAAATTAAGTTATTTTTTTTTTTTTTTTTAGAACTTTTATAATTTTTGATCTAATCTAAAAAAAAATCTAAGCCAGAGATTAATATTTAAATGATAGACGATGATTTAACGATAATTATCGTAAATTTCTAATAGATGGATCTTTATTTAGGAGTTTTATTTATTAGAGACTATAGGACAATTGCAAATGAGAGTAAATAAGATGATAAAAGAATTTCCAGAAATCTTTATATTTCGGCAATAGATCGAGATATCAGGATGAAAGAAAAAAGAAAGAATATTTCAAGAACATGGTTTCTCTCATTTTCTGAAAGAAGGAGTTTTCATGAAAAGGTTATGTTTCATTTATTTATTTATTTTTACGTGATTGCAATTTAATGTAAAATCAGAGACTCAAATTTAATTTTGTCTCAGTGCGAGCAAATAATTAACGTTGCAATGTATTCGATGGATTGAATATTGAATTAGAGGTTATATACCATGTCCAAGAAATAATTAATACACTCTATTATATTTTTTACTTCGTCTAAATATCGTTGAAATACACGATATTGTTGAAATTCAATTAAGGTTGAATAACGAACTCTTATTCGATCAAAAAAAAAAAAAAAAAAGAACAAAGAGTGATTAATAACCTCTATTTCCGGCCACGCTCGAAAAGTTTCTAGAGGTAACGAAAGGAAAACGAGCTATGAAAATAACTATAAGAAAGACTTCAAAGGACGTCGTTATTTCCTTTTAATACGAGAAAGCTTTTCTGTCGACGATGTATAAAGTCGGTTATAGGGAATTACGACTATAATGCGCGAGATGCAATCTTGTACTTCGTCCTTCTTCTTTGCTCCCTTTTTGGAGCCAATACCATTTTATCGATCGTAGCAAGAAGTTATCGTTCACCAACCAGACATTTCTCGACCAAAAAACAAACAAATATTAAAAATACATAAAAGTTTTACGATATGGACGAATCAAATCTACCATCAGAGCTTTCACGAGAGGTCTCCAGAGGGCAGAGCAGAGTTGTCGCGCTTTACGCGCTATTCACGCTATATTGGTCCGCTGGCTAAACGATTTACGAATCTCTTTAACTAGTTAGATACTTTTTTGATATTTGTGATCATTCCAAGCCAGATCATCCATGTATATATATATATATGTATATACAGGATAACTTAAAAATGTGAAAACAACTAGTTAACTATTGCTTAAGCAATATACAGTTCAATGGATAGATCGAGTTTTGTACGTTCGAAGAGAACTGTTTAGAGGATAAAAAAAAAATCTGTATCGATCGTATAATTTCCCAATAATTAACGTTCACATCGAAAAAGGATAAAAATTAATTTCAACCGTGGATAAATTCAGAAACTTATCTCTCGTCCCTGGCCCATAAAAACAGAGTGATAATTCTTAGTTACACGCATGTACAATTCCATCGGCTATAAAATTATCCTTGGAAAAAATTTCAAAAATCGTAATAGCCACCATCCGACCAATTACAACTCTCGTCTTCGTATTTCCCTCTTTTATCCGCTCTACGAACGGAGATCGAGGAGGAAACTCGTTTGCACCACGAAACAAACGAACAACAAGAAGAATACCTCACGAACGTTTAAAAGAGATCTTACAATCTTATTACAACCATTTATAACTTCTTTTCTTTCTCATCGCGAAAAAACGATATGACAAACGCTTATATTTCCTATCGAAAACGAAAACATAGGATAAAAAAAAAAAAAAAAAAAAAAAAGGATACGAACGAGGCACGGTATTAAAACCACTCCCTAAAAAAGGTTCTACCCTTCTTATTGCCGATGGTTACGACGATAATACCGATAAATCGATACCCATCCATACGTTATATTCGATCGGGGCGAAGATAAATGGAAGGACTGGATGGAAAGCGTTGCAGGTTCACCTATCGACCGACCATTGATAGAGTTTTACTCGCGTACTCGGGAATAAAACGTCCGGTTGATCAATCCTTCCGTATAATAGGCGTCGAGGTAATTGAGGTGGAGCGATACTTAGGAGGATCGTCGAGGAGGAAAGGAAGAAATAAAGGTGTCGATAACAGGCAGCCAGGAGTTACGTTGAGAGGGACGGGACAGAGAGAAAATTGTCCGATTACGACAGCAAAAAAGGGCTTCTCCTCCTCCTCCTCCTCCTCTCTGTTAAAAGTTGAATAGCTATGCTCGGGTTCATCGAGCTACAATTACAACCTGTCGCCGAAATTTCCTTCTCAAGTCTTATGATCAAATATCCATTTCTCCCTAACCTTCTGCTTTTCTTCTTGTTTTTTGCGTTTTGAAAGAAGAAGTTGAAATTTTTACTTAAGAATCAATTTATCAGTTCTACACGGGGAAAATACTCTTCTGCTCTCCCGAGAGTTCGACGAGTCCAAAGGAAATTGAATTTCATCGAAATCGGATCGTCGTCGATTTTTGTAAATTTTTAGCGCTACGCTCGTTTAAAAGATATTATATATACTTTTGATTTACTCTTAAAATTATCTTACCTTGTCCACGCGTTTAATTAAAGAATAGAAAATTCACTGCTCGGAACACTGTTCAATAAAAATTCCTCGGTCATGCAAGACGAGAATAACGAACGAGAATCGAGTGGCGGGGATTATTTTCCGCGAAACGGCGAAGAGTTGCCGTTCCAGGCACGCGATATATTCATATCGTGGCTAGGAAAAAGAAGAGGGGGGGAGGGAGAAATCGGGGATGGGCGAGAAATCGTCGGATACGAGTACGTTTTACAAGTATTCAAGAGCGCCTCCTCCAGGTCCCGGGAGGAAAACTCGTTATGCATGCAATCACGTGACGGGGAGGAACGGCGGAGGTGTGGTTCCTTACGAAAGAGGGCGCGTTTTATCGCCCTGAATACGATAAAAATTACTGTCGGTGATCGAAGTCGCGGTGTCGTAAACGCGGTGGAAAAAGAAGAAAAAAAAAGAAAAAAGAAAAAGCGTTGTATGGAAAGCAGTGGCAGTTTTCAAAGGACAAAGGAACGAGAGAGAAGTTCCGAGAGAACAATGGAACCGATTTTATTTCCCCGTGATCCGGATCCTGTTTGGCTTTTACGTTTCGATCGACCCGTTTCCTGATCACGTTTTCCACCAGATCGTGAAACATTTTCGCGGGAAAACGTTCTTTTTTTCTAACCATTAACCGAATTTCGAAGAAATTTCCTCCTTTTTCCCGGGAATAACGGCGGGAGAAGGGATTCGGAAACGAGTCTCCTCGTATGGTGACGAGTATAGGAAAAGGTATAATTGGGAATCGTTGACGAGTTGTTTTTCGAAGAGATACAATTTTGAAGAAAGTTTTGGGCTTCGTTGTTTCGTAATTTAAAGGAAATTAGGTTAATAACGAAGGGGGGATAAGAGTCGAATGGCGAAGTCGAAGGATTTTGGAGGGGGATTTTTGAAGGAAGAGATCGAGAGTGATTTACCGGATCGAATCTTTAGGTTGATTATCTCGAAAGCTTAATCGTCTTTGTTTTTCTTCGTCTATTAATCAAGAGGTTATTAAGAAAGGATATATATAAAACGGAAATCTTTGTAAAGGTTCAATTAACGTTATTCGATAATTAATCCGAGTTTTTGAATATTAATAAAATGTCAAGTTTCAAGTAAATTCAAAAAAGGTGATTTTCGTTGAAAATTGAATAAAATAATAATAATAATAATAATACGATAATTGACGATACGATTAAATTACTTTCGAGTAAACAAAGGAAATTCGAAATCACTGAACAATTCGAATAGTGGCAAGTAAAATTTTACCCCATTTTAAAAGATATTAACCGGAGTTTTTCAAAGAAGAATTTTAATAAAGAGGAATGACTTCAATAAACCATCAACTTCCAGCCTTCTTTCTCTCTCTCTTAAAGCCACTTAATTCCTCCACATTTTAATGCTTGCAAATTGAAACGTGAAATATTCTCTGTACACTGAATCGAGCGAAAAAATTCCACGCGGTTATGATCTTTATGGCGGTTTAAGCAAGAGTCAAACGATTTCATGAGAGTAACAACAATTCATTCAGTTTCAAACGAAGAAGTTTTTCTTTTTTTCCTTTTTTTTTTTTTTTTCACCGACAAGTTGTTTCAACTTCGAGATTTCTTTGTCGATTATGATTTATGAAGAGCGTGAGAAAGAAATCCGAAGAATTTCAAGATTTGATATTGAATATTATTTGAATAAATTTAATAATGCAAATTCGATAGGTTTTCTTTAGAAGTTTTATGAAATTCAGAATTTTCATGAAGTTAGGTGCTAAATATAGAATTTTTTTATCAAACCGAGGTGCTTAATGTCCGCATTGTTTACACAGATTTTTATCTCGATTTCGACATCGGTTTATTCGTTTGAAAAGATGCAACGAATAACATTTCATGACATTCCTTTGAAAATACGTAACTTTGTTTAATCCTTGATGCAACATTTTCCAAGAAATAAATTATATTTCCATCTATGTTTCGATAGAAACCTTGATTACATAGTTGTTTTGATCGAGAAGATATGATGAAACCAACTTGACATTTAAATGTTTAAACAACGTTTAAATAAAAGACGTTATTACTACTAAAAAAAGAAGAATGGAATTTCTCGAGAGAAAACTAATATTTAAGAACAAAGTGTCTCGACGAGAAAAGAACAGATGTTACAAATCAACGAAAAAAATTTATTTCCATCATTCTATACTCTATCGTTCCATAATTATTGATATCAACATTTTATTGACGATATTCATCACTTATTTATTCTAATCCAACTTATATTAATAATAAATCTCAACTACTACTCGTTCATTTAATTGCATCAATAACTCGATTACAATTCATCATATTTCCACTTTCTTATTCTTAAGTCCAATATCGCATTTTCTACTTCACATTAACTTCCATTAACTTTATTGTCCGGCAATAAAACACTTTCTAGCATCCACTTATGTATACTTTTCTATAATATTTCCATTCCATCCTTCTTTAAAATTCCATATAATAATAATAATAATAATAATAATAATAATAATAATAATAATAATAATAATAATAATAATAATAATAATGCATTCTTCGACGCCATGCCAATACTTATACACACATATATCCTTAACCTCAAATAATCATCATGCATACCGTAATACCATAAAACCATAAAAACTGGCAATCGGCAATTTCTCCTCGATATCGCGTGCAAGCCAGCCAGTATGAAAAATTTCAAGCTTCTCGCGGTGGACACGAGAATGCGCCACAAGCTTCCGAGAAACACGTTTCTCGCGTGTGATTGATAGCGCACGTCTCACGTGACACGTGCTACACGGTACCGCCATCTTTCGCAGCCCCAGGAACCGGTCGAAACCGCGGTCGAGCCGCTCTCCGCGTGTAATTTCGCCGGACACGGCCAATTGTCTTCAGGGAGCCCTTGAAGAAGGTGGTCAAAAGGGCCGAGTGGAAGAGATGTGGTTACGACACGGCCGAGATCATATCGTGACACGACAGCGAGGAGACTGGTTCCGCAGTTGTCCGCGGAAAACTTATGTAATTGTACGGAGGAGTCGGTCCAACGTGCTTCAACCGAGACTCTCTCTTAACTTGCTCTCCGCGTTGCTTTTCGAGATACGAGGATGTAAACGTCCATGTGGAATTGTTGATTGTGATATTTTTTTTTTGAAGGGAAGGTTTTCGATCTTTCTTTTAGCTTTTTATTCTATTCGTTTCTATTTTGTTATAAAGTTTTTCTCTTCGTTTTTTTTTTATTCTCAGATCAATTGGTTTGTTTAATGGATATTTGCGCGTGTGTAGGAAAATTAGAAAGATATTAATATTCGAAGATCATTTAAGACAGAATTCTTTTTATTATTTCAATTAAATATATTCGACGTGATCGAGTATTGTTTTGTTGAAATTTTGAAACAATTGGAATCGATTAGTCTAAACAGATTGGGTAAACTAATATAAAATATTCGAACAATATTAAATTTTCCCTTAAAATTCAATCATATTTTTATAAACTGCTATAAATTAACATATAAAATCGCGGGACGTAAATTCTTTTGAAAATTAAAAAATTTACAGAAAAATTAAATTCAATTCTTCCAACGTAGTAAAAACGAACTCCTATTTTCCCGCGCCTCATAAATCTCGTAAAGAACGTTTAAACCAACAATGCCAAAAATCCGATCAATTGCCGGCTAAGGATAAACGATATCGGGAGAAGCTTATCGATCCTATGCGGCGATAAAACAACATCGTTTCGAAAGGCGATAACTCCTCCTCGAATCGCTTGTCTCTTCTTTTGCATTCCCGGATAATCGATTTTCTCCCGCCCGCGGATCGAAAAAAGAAGAAGAAGAAGAAGAAGAAAAAAAATAGGCGCAAATAGAGCTATTAACGGTTCGTGGGAGGGCAAACGAGAAGAAGGGGGAAACAGATCGAGTCGGAAAATCGAACGAGGTCCGCCTTCCAATTTTCCAGACATTCACTGTCTGTCCGTCCACTCGCTCGCTTCCCCCTTCCTTTCCAAGCGCGCATACTACAGTGATTGTTCGTTGAACGAGGAGGAAATTATGGAAGGAAGACGGAGAAAAGGATGGATCCCGCGTGCGAGACAAACGAGGAGAGACGTAGAAAAGGATCGCGTGTGAGAAGGATAAATATATATATATATAGAAAGAGAGAGAGAGAGAGTGTAAAAAATCGAGCAAGCTCCGCCTCGACAAAGCAATCATCGCGAGCAAAAGGCATCGAGGAGCGGAAATGTACCAACGTGAACGAAATAACAAATTTTTTTTTCTTCTTTTTCTTTTTTTTCCCCTCTTCCTTTGTAGAATTGTGCCCGTAAATTCTGTTATCAAAGGTTAATTTACACTTGTTCGGGAAATGTTGGATAAAAATAGGGTGGAGGAAAGGTTTAATCAAACGTATTGGATCGTGTATGAAAAATGTCACGTTTGATACGAGTCTAATTTTTTTTTTTTTTATATCTTTTTGTATTGTTGTTCAACTTGCAAATTATATTGGACACGTGATATGATATAATTTTGATAGCAATAGATCGAAAACGATCGATTCGTAGAATTCGTATTATTGATAAGATGAATCAATCATAATTCTCTTCTCGTAAAGGGGGGAATAAAATTCTGGATAAATTCTTTAAACGTTATTACACGATGAATTTCATGTTACACTGTTCGTAATCGATCATAATTCCTTTCTCGTAAGTAAATAGAATTTCGGTTAACAGTTCTTTCTGCTCTTTATTTATTATTATTATTATTATTTATTATTTATTATTATTATTATTATTTATTATTTATTATTATTAACTTTAACCCTTAAATCGTATCATCTATAAATCGTAAAAATTTGTGATTGATTCGAAACTCTAATTATTAAGATTAATCCATCGTATCTTTTACAAATTTTTCAATTTCAATATCGGATACAATAATAGTTAATTAATCGAAAAATAAAAAGAAAAAAAAAAGAAAAAATGAATTTTTAATTCGGAATTGATTGACTTTTGCCTATGCTCGACTCTTCGTCGTAAATCAAACGAGCAATTTTCAAATAATTTATATACATCTTTCACGAGTGCACTGTTACAAATCAATCGGTGGAAATGTTTCCGGAACGAGGCCATTTTCACCGAGCCGCTTGTTTCATTCGCTAATTAGGAAAAGTCGTTCTCTTCTGGCCGACTTCGACCCAATTAACCAGTGGAAAATGTAACCCGGTATATTTTTATGTTTCTCGTTATGTCCCGATTGAGACCGTTTTAAACGCGGAAATTTCACGCTCGTTAATTATGCATGCGAAATTAATTTCCATTCGAGAGATCCCGGCTCGCCCTGTTCAATGCATTGTTAAGGGTTAAATATTCGAATTCTCTTACAAAAGGTAATAAAGTGAAATAACAAATTTTCCAAATGAAAATTAAAGGCGTGTTTAAAATAAATGATAGATAGACTTTTGTTATAAATATTTAAAAAAATTTTCTAAACGATTGCACGAAAATTGGACTTCGATAAATGTCTCAGAATTTCAAAATTTTTGAAAGAAATAGGAAAAAAAAAATCTAGATCGAAAGAATTTTTTGCTACTAAATTTCTTAAATATTCAAACAATTATACTTATAAAATAAAAATTTCGAAACAAAATATTTCAAATTTTCTCGAAAGTTACACAAAATAACAATTTATACTTATAAAGTAAAAATTTCGAAACAAAATATTTCAAATTTTCTCGAAACTTACACAAGATAACAATCTAAACGTGAAAAAGAAATTTTTTTTAAATAAATAATCGTTGATTATTACAAAAGATCTAGATCACAAAAGATATATTTATTCACAAAGGAGTAAAAAATATCGTTCAAACTATCGCGCCTTTCCACGATTAAAAACCAGTCGACCAAAGAAATAGCCACGCTTTTGTCAGACACGTGTTTTTCCGAAGAAGTTTTTACGGAGAGATACGGCATCTTTTCGCCGTATAATTCGCTGATCTTAGCGGCGTGCACCGTTCACCGGCTACATTCAGCCCGGATGTATTACTTATAAGGAGATGAAACATGAAAGGTGGTTAAGCTGACAGATGAAGAGGATCGTGTTCGAGCTAAGAAGCTACTGTTAGGACCACTCCTATTCCTTGGGTGGCCCCTTTAAAGTGGCCCGTCCGATCTTTCAACGGTGCATCGCCCGTTTCTTTCGAAAAAGAATTTGCGCGAGAAAAGATTTGCACGATGCAGGTAAGGAGTTTCGTTGGAATGAAAGCTGTAAGAAAAGTAAGAGGAATTGTACGTGATGTGAATATCGTAATATCAAAAATATAGAGTTATCGGATATTTTTGTATTCTTTTTTTTAGAAAATAATCGAATATCTATTTGTTCGATTCCTCGAAATTAAATTTCGTCAAATTTCGAAAAAGATAAATCATAAATTGTGATATAACGTTACCGAATATTTGTTTATTTTTTGATCCTGATTAAAATTTTTTTTTTGAAAAGATAAATAAAATTGTTCGTTCGTCGAATTCTTCGAATATTTTTTGATTTTATTTATTTTTTGATTCGATTAAAATTTTTGTGAAAAGATAACAAAAATATTCACTCGAATATTCGTCGAATTCTTCGAAATTAAATTTCGTCAAATTCGCGTCAAAATGAAAATCAAAAAGATATGTAAATGTAATATAAATTGTAATATTACAAATATAATGTTAACGTTTGTTCAGATTTTTTTTTCTTTTTAAAAAGATAACAATAAAAATTATTCGTCGAAATTAAATTTTGATAAATTTCAATGTATAATTCATTTATCAAGATATCAAAGCGCAGGAGCTGGATAGTTGTCGTATTAAACAATTAACTACAAAATACGATGTTTCGATCGATTTCAATAAAAATTGCAGTAAAAAATTTGAAAATACGGTCATAGGTAATACTCATGCATAATTCCCATAGATTTTTAGCTCGCCACGAGCGGTTCATTGGAATGCATGCATAAAAATTCACACACGCGAAAGAGTTTTTTGAAAGCTTTATAGAGAGTCGTGCTTTATATCGCGTACGCTTGAAACTTTTACCTCCTTCGAGGGAGGATAATTCTTTCGGAAACTTTCAAAGTGAATGGCCCATTATTCCATGGAATGTCATTCTTAACCGAATGGCAGGAACAACTCGAGGACTCGAGGCCCATTAAAATAAATACTGTCCAGTTACCAACCAAAAAAAAAAAAGAAAAAAAAAACCGGAAAAAATTGGTCGATAAAAAAAAAATCACCTTCTTTTTTTCTCGATAGCTGAAAAATTCAAAACAAAACAATTTGAGAGCGGGTTTGGAAAGAGATAGGGGAAATAAAGTATATAACGAAGTGATTGGCGAATGGCCAACGAATTTGCGAACATCTGTCGCGTTCGAGCGGAGTTTTNTTTTTTTTTTTTTCACGTGCCGTTGAACATCACAGCCGTGATAAAATATATTCTCCAACTATGCTTCGCGGATATATAACGATACGTCGAATAGTTTGACCATCGATTAATTACGAGCGCGCCGTGGAAATTTGATTCGTGGACGAGATTCCACGTCAAAAGCGCCCGATGATTCTCGTGACCCGTGTGTAACCAAATGATCTCCATTTTCCATAGAAGTTTCGTGTTTGCTGTAAACGTTTGATTGATTTATTAAGTGTGTGTATGTGCGCGGAAATTGACTTTTAACTCCTATAAAGGAATTTCAATTTTTTAATGCGAATCATTATGATCTCGTTACCTTTATTTATGAGAATTATGAAAGTTGGTCTTTTTTTTTTTTTTAGAAATGATTTTTAGATATATTTATTAGAGAAGATTTATGTTTTAAGATTATTTATGAGAATTATAAAAGTTGGTCTTTTTTTTTTTTTTTTAGAAATGATTTTTAGATATATTTATTATAGAGAAGATTTTAATGGGAGTTTGTTATGAATTTGTTCAAGACAACAGAAATTTTTCGAACATGAGAAAGAACTTTCCCTCCTACTTTTTTTTTGTCAGAATCGTGTAAATGTAATATACAATTTTTTATTTTTCGTTCGATTTTTCCTCAGTACTTCACGGTTATTTTTTCGTGCTTATCAAGAAAATCAAGAAAAAAAACTCTTTCCTTCTCATGTACGTCAAATTCCAAATTTCGTGTCTATCCATTTTCTTTCAGAAGTATACTGCAAACATAACAGATTTTTTTTTGCCAAAATCTCCCTTCTTTTCCCCCCTTTTCATTTTCGATTCCAGAGATTAAACGACGAAGCGTTACCATCCCTCCCCTTCCCCTTCAAATTCGAACCGAAACATAGGGGAAAAATAAAAGGGATAGAATCGAATCTCCCTATCTAGTTGCTCGGATTTCGAAAGTCTGAGAGGGATTTATCCTGTGGAATAAGTCGCACGATGACACGTCCTTTGGATTTGCGTAAAGAGAAAAGATGGCGAGGGAGGGGGAGGGGGAGGGAGGCTTCTTTGTCCCTGCCTGTTCACCAGCCTCGCCGAAACTGTTTCTTTGGTCATCTTTCACTGCGAAGGATGACGAATAGCCCGGTTTTTTTTTTTTTTTAACCATGAAAAAACAGGAAGAGGGAATAAAATATAGGAGAAAATAGCAGGAGGGCTGCTTGTAGATTTTTTAATAAAAAAAAAAAAAAAAAATTGAACGAGAAATGATAAAGTCGGGGCTTTCGCTTGCTGGCCCCTTCTTTGTCTTCGACGACAATTTTAATTTCAAGATTATTAAACTGTAAGACAGTATCCTTATAAAAATATTGTGTTAATTATTAGATATCATCTATTCTGTACATTTTTAATAATTTTTCTTCGCGTTTATTTCATTCGTTTACGATAAATTGATTACTTTGAAAATTATACAAAATATAATCTTTTGATTTCTTCGATTCAATAAAATTCGGGAAAAAAGATTTGTTTTTTTTTTTCCAATTTTTCAAGAATTAATTACATCTCCATCTCGCTTTCTAAGTATATAGAAAATCAATATTCATCAATATTCTGGAAGAATGATTTTCGTTGTCGAAAAAATCACATACACAGAGATACATTCCTTTTTAATTTGTCTTTCTCATGGAAATTATTATATTTCGAGCCGGATATAGCGCGAGAAAAAAAAAATATCGAACTAAATGGTTCTTTCGGTAGAATTTCTTTCAAGAGTGTATCCTCGAGTGTAACGGCTTTTCCACGCTAGAATTTTCTAGAATTCCCTAGAA
This sequence comes from Apis laboriosa, assembly GCF_014066325.1. Taxonomy (NCBI): domain Eukaryota; kingdom Metazoa; phylum Arthropoda; class Insecta; order Hymenoptera; family Apidae; genus Apis; species Apis laboriosa. The sequence goes on from NW_025224135.1 coordinate 6,104,178, forward strand.
GTTGGTTGAAAAACTGTTCTGTACCGAAACCCATGCAATCCGGCATGCCAGCTACACACGCGTATGTATTTATCGTGCCATTCGAACTTTGGAGAATTTCTTTTCGAGGATTTTTCGCGATTTCTGGCATCGAATCGACGATCAAATAGTAAATCGAGCTTTTAAAAAAACGCGAATACATTGAAATATTCAAGGAGGAGTGTTACTTTTTATTTTTTTTTTTTCGCTATAACAATTACGAATGATTAAACGATATTCTCGATGTAATATTCATTAATTGCAGTTTACATTGACTTTTATTCAGAAATCGGTAAAAATTATTATTTTCGAATTCACCAATGAAAGATAAAAATTATTGAGAGCGAGAAAAATTTTACTCACACGAAAGAAATTTCAAATTTCGAATGAATTTTTTTTAGATCGTGACTCTTTGAATTTTCTCACAGAAAATTTGAAAAAAGGATTTACACGTTCGATGTAATAAATGTTGAGAGCGATTGAACATTTTGCAAAATTGCAATGGCTTTGCAATATTTTGTTATCGTTTAATATGATAAAGAAAATATAAAAAAAATTTAATATTGGATTGTTTCAATATTTCAATGTACCTTTTTCTATTTTTTTTTTTTTTTTTTTTTTTTTTTTTTCATTTGACGAGAAAATATTTTCTGGAATTTCTATCGAGGAATTTAATGAAAAAAAATTGATTTCTCATCAATTCTGTCCATTCTTTCATTCTAAATTTATGATATAAAATGTATATGAACAAGCATGTAGTAGCTTTGTATGAATCTATCATTCGTATGTAGCTTCAAACAGATGTTGACACATGACGCTGCTTCTGATGCATTATGCAATATGCAATATTCCCATTCCTATGTACATAGGAATTATCGAAACGTGAATTAACATCGTATATATATTTGTGTGTGTTTGTGTATGTCATATATTTAATAACATCTAAGAATAAATTGAGAGAGAATCTTGCGATATTTTTTGAAATATCTCGAATCAGAATCAAAAACATAAATTAGATTCAAAATTGAAATATCAAGTATATCAATCCCAAATCAATATCAGAAAAGAAAATTTAGTATATTTGAAAATAAAACCGCTTTAATTATTCATATGATCAATCCATTCGAATCCTAATCTGGACAAATTCTATCAAGTTAAAACATTTCAGAAAATAAAAGCAAGAAAAAGGAAAGAAAGAATACAGAGAAAAGTAAACGTTGACCAGAGACATTGAAAGAATATTAAATTAAATTATTGAGTTTCATGAGAATCAAATACTAGATTCAAAATTAAAATATAAGTATATCAATTCCAAATCAATATCAGAAAAGAAAATTTAATACATTTAATTATTCATTTGAATCCATAAAAAATAATACCGCTTTAATTAAAAATAAAACCGCTTTAATTATTCATTTGAATCCATTCGAATCCTAATCTGGACAAATTCCATCAAGTTAAAACATTTCAAAAAATAAAAGCGAGAAAATCAGTTGACCAATTGACACTGAAAGAATTAATTAAATTAAATTCATTCGATCAATCTGTTCAACTACACGTAAACCAAAAATTCTGCACGATATTAAAAAATCTCGATAATTCATCCTAATTTTCTACTAATAAAATCTACTCGTTTAACCAATCCATCCAAATCCAGTTTCACATCAAGTCGAATCGCAACTCCAAAAAGGAAAGGCGAGAGAAAGGAAGGAGAGAAAAGAGAGGAAGAAAACATAGAGGCAGTCACTCGATGGAGTGGAAATTTATTCATGCGAATCTGTTTCACGAGGACCAGTGTGTTTCCTTCCTTCCTTCCTTCCTTCCTCTCCAGCAAAGGGAAAAAAAGAAACTGGAATTTCTTCCGACTTCGTTGACACCCTCACGTCCATATGCCTCACGTACACGTTTGCCACGTTGCGTGTGCGTGCGACGAATAAATCTCTCGCCTCTCCCCTCCCCTCTTTTCCAAGTCCTCTCTCCACGAGCCGAGGATAAGATGGGATCACGCGACGACGTTGAAGTACTTATCTAAATATGATTTTCTTATTTGAAAGAAATTCAATATTGGCAAGGAGGAGGGCTCCGTGGACCGGCCCTTTACACACAGTAAGAATCCGAACGAGCGTGTGACGATATTGCGCCGAGCAAATTCGCCGATATGGAAATTTTTTTAATGCGAGAGCGAGGAAGATATGTAATAATAAAAGTTTTATTGTTTTTGGGATCGAGTTTGATTTTGATTTTTATTACGATCGGGATTATATCGATTGGATTGTTTTTTTTTTTATTTTTAATATTGTATTTTTTTATAATTAATTAATACGGAAAATTTATTTTAATTTTGTAAGAAATTTTATGGGGATATTGAGCAGTATTAAGATTTATAATTGAACTATTATCGATCGGATTGTGCGGAATTTTTTTATTTATTTCTAATATTTTTCTATAATTTATATATGGATTAGGATTATATCGATTGAATTGTTTTTTTTATTTCTAATATTGTATTTTTTTTATAATTAATTAATACGGAAAATTTATTTTAATTTTGTAAGAAATTTTATGGGGATATTGAGCAGTAGTAAGATTTATAATTGAACTACTATCAATCAGATTGGAATTTTTTTTATTTATTTCTAATATCGTATTTTTTTATAATTTTTATATAGATGTATTCGATCGGGATTATATCAATTCGATTGTTTTTTTATTTCTAATATTGTATTTTTTTTTTATAATTAATTAATACGGAAAATTTATTTTAATTTTGTAAGAAATTTTATAGGGATATTGAGCAGTAGTAAGATTTATAATTGAACTATTATCGATCAGATTGTGATGGAATTTTTTTATTTATTTCTAATATTTTTCTATAATTTATATATGGATCGGGATTATATCGATTCGATTGTTTTTTTTATTTCTAATATTGTATTTTTTTATAATTAATATAATATAATATAATATAATATAATATAATAATTTTTTATAATACGGAAAATTTATTTTAATTTTGTAAGAAATTTTATGGGGATATTGAGCAGTAGTATATAATAAAGATTTATAATTGAACTACTATTCAGATCAGATTGTGTGGAATTTTTTCATTTATTTCTAATATTTTTCTATGATTTATATATAGATGTAAATTTATTTTAATTTTGTAAGAAACTGTTGTATTTTGGGAATATTGAGTAGCAGATATATAGATGGTAAATATTTTTTTGGATTGGATGCAATGGATGCAATGGAGAGAAAATACATTTTGCTATTATTAATATAATTCTTACGAACAATTAACAAGAGAAATGCAAGATAGATTTGCCTGTTAAAAACTTTATCGTAAAAATTACGATAAAAAAGTAAAAAGTTTCAAACTTTTACAAATTACATTGAAACCGATAATAAATATAAAAGTCTCGAAGATAAACACTTTTTACAATATTTCATTGGTAAACAAGAATTTCCTGCGCCGTATTTCGACCTGGACGAGATCAAAGGGAGACGAAATTGAAAAAAAAAAAAAATAAAATTAATCGAAGGATCGATTCACCATAAAACCAACAAGCGGAACAACCGATTGCGTATCAAAACGCAGTTTNTTAATTTTGTAAGAAATTTTATAGGGATATTGAGCAGTAGTAAGATTTATAATTGAACTACTATTCAGATCAGACTGTATGGAATTTTTTCATTTATTTCTAATATTTTTCTATGATTTATATATAGATGTAACGGAAAATTTATTTTAATTTTGTAAGAAACTGTTGTATTTTGGAAATATTGAGTAGCAGATATATAGATGGTAAATATTTTTTAATTGGATGCAATGGAGAGAAAATACATTTTGCTATTATTAATATAATTCTTACGAACAATTAACAAGAGAAATACAAGATAGATTTGCCTGTTAAAAACTTTATCGTAAAAATTGCGATAAAAAAGTAAAAAGTTTCAAACTTTTACAAATTACATTGAAACCGATAATAAATATAAAAGTCTCGAAGATAAACACTTTTTACAATATTTCATTGGTAAACAAGAATTTCCTGCGCCGTATTTCGACCTGGACGAGATCAAAGGGAGACGAAATTGAAAAAAAAAAAAAATAAAATTAATCGAAGGATCGATTCACCATAAAACCAACAAGCGGAACAACCGATTGCGTATCAAAACGCAGTTTGAGCGGAAGGGCGTTCGACGAGATCCTTTGTTAAATGTTGGCCAAGTCTGGCGTATTTGTGACACGCAACGATGAAATTGGAAAACTTTACCGGTATTGCTTTCCCGCACCGGCCCATTAGTCATACTAGGCAAACCGGCGGCAAGCGGTATTTATTTTTGCACGGTTGCTTTCTCATTTTACGCGCGCCATTTTGTCCATCCCCCGCCATCGAAACACGAGAGTTAATTAAACGAAAATTCAACGAAAATTCGAGAGAGAAAAAAACCATCGTCCCGAAAGAACTGTGTAGGGTAGGTTAAATTGGATTAATCCAAGATTCCTTCGTCACTTTCGTTACTCCATCTAGCTAAACAGTGAAGAAGTAACACTAAAACTTCTTGTTAAAAAATTAACTAAATCGTAAAAAGTCGTCGATCAATCGTTGCATTCCTCTCAAAAGTAGAATCTCTCCAAAATTCCTGGCTCAACGTTGACTGGCCATTAAAAGGAAAATTATCGAAAGAGAAGAGAAATTAGAAATCTAGATTCAGTTTCGGTTTCTCGAAGGCTCTCGAAGGATTTTACTCCTCGCGAATCGATAAAGGGAAAATTAGCGGGCGCGCAACGAGAAAACTTTCTCCCTGAGAAACCTAAAATTGTAAATTTCCCGACTTGAACGAGTTACCCGCCAGCTTTTTTCCTCCCTTCACGCCTCCGTCCGGCTAAAGAGCATTAAAGTTAACAGATTGTTAGAAATCCTCCAACGGAGATCTCCCTCATGCTAAATGGAACTCGTCAAGAAAGAGAGATAGAGAGAGAAACTTTAAATTCCGATTTATAAAATTGTCCGAGGTTGACAGAAACCGATGATTCTGAGATTATTTTTCTTTTCGACATTGGTTTCTCTGAAATCTAAAATCTTTCTTATTTTTATATTTAATTGGAATTAAAAGGAAATGGAGAAATTTTAATAGTTATATTAGTTGTGTATAAAAGAAATTATCTATTGCACAACATTATCCTTATTAAATCAAATCGAAATTAAGTAAAGTTGTAAAATGATCGTATCTTTGTGACATTTAAAATCAAATTTGTAAAATTAGTGTAATAATAGAGAACGAAGATTGGTAGAACTCGATCGTGAATTCCTCTGAAAATCACTTTACAGGAATACACAATCCAGCTACGTATCGTAGGATTTCAAACACAACAAAGTAAACTGTAGTAAACTGACGAGCCTCGATTTGCATGGTTTACAGGAAGTTACAGGATTCGACGTATTATCTGTGCACAACAGAATCTCGACCATCATAATCTTGTACACAATCGAGGGAACGAAGTATGAGAGAGAGAGGATAAGGGGAGAAAAAGTAAATACCGTTGAATTTGTTGAAAATTTTGTTAAAAAATTAAAAAACCTTTCAGCGACAGAAAGATCGATCGTTGCGCTACTTTTCTAAAAGTTTGGCATGAAAAAGTTTTCGATTCGATTAAATTTTTTCTTTGAAATTTTGGAAAATTTGGAAAACAGGGTATTGGAATTTTTAAAAGTGAAAAAAAAAAAAGAAAAAAGGATTTTGAGAAACTTTGATTTTTCGAATTTTAAATTTCACAAATTTATCACCTATAAAACAATCTAAACTTTGGCTCAATGGATTTTCTTTCAAAAAAATGTAAAAATTACTTTCCATTTTGCAAATGTTCGCACGCAACAATTATATATGCATCCAAGATATACACCTTTTATTTTCAATTTCATTCTATTTCTCTTCACTTTTATCTTCCGATCGAAATTTTTGTATCGAAAAATCGGCCATTCCCGCGTTGAACATATTAAACTGAAATTACGAATTAAAGGAATTCAAAAAAAAAAAAAAAAATCTGATAAATTCATCGCGAAACACTCTTCTTCCCAGATCCTCCTGATCGAATCGGCCCGAAAATAGAAGAAACCAACACTCGTAACAAATCCTCATGAATAACTATCCGCAAAACGTGCACGTTATTTAATCGATATTCGAAGCCTTCTCTCTCTCTCTCTCTCTCTCTCTCCTTCCTCCAGGCAATTAATCGACGAAGAACAAGGGAGGAGGGAGGGATCGAGGAGAGGGATCGAAAGTTTTTCCTTTGAAACGTGGTGATGATATCGAAGTGCCGGTCACGTGCAACTGATGGCGGCTGCGTACTAAAAATGAAATTACTTCGCTGGCCTCGGGCTAGGGAGAGGAGAGGGGAGGGGAGGGGAAGGAAAATAGAAAAGTTGTCCTACGATTATCGGCCTGGGCAAAGGTGCGTCCCCTCGGCCAAGAGCTCATTTCCGATTTAACGATCGGAAGCGAAGAGGAGGAAGCGCGGATGTTTCGAGCGGATCAGCTTCCAACTTTATTATCGGGATCGGTAAAAACGGGGTGGAATCCGTGGATAAGGAAACTTTGCCGTGGAGAGTAAAATGTTATCCAATGATCTTTGCAAATATGTTGTAGGCTTGTGAAGTTTTTGGTTATAAAAATTTCGGCGTGAAAATTTTGAGGTGAGAATTATTAGAGTTTTGTTTACATTTGATCGAGCGAGGAGGATATCGATAAATTGTTGATTTTAGAATTTTTAGGAAGGGAATAATCTGGACTTGGAGTAAGATTTTCAAATATTATTAAAGTTTTGGCTCATTTTGATATTTAAGAAAAGAATTATATATATAGATCGTATACACAAAGTTTTATTTAAAAATAGAATTTTCGTTAGTTTTTTTAATCTATAACAAAAGTTATAGATTAAATAGATAAAAGATTTTTGCGATAATAGATAAAATATTTTTGACTATATATATATATATATGTATATACAAGTTTGCCGAGTCGTTTGAATGAATCGAATGTGGTCACGAACTGGATAAAATGGACTATAAAATGATAATGGGATTTCAAGTTTTAGTATGTATAAAGATTTTGATCTTGTCCCCAGATCTTCTAAGTTTGAAATGAAATCCGAGATGTGTGTGTGTGTGTGTGTACGCGTGTGAGTGAATTAAGCGAGTGAAATGGTAATAAAATTCTGGATCGTAAATTTTAGACAACGATTGGGAAGTTTATGCTGACACGGTGACTGCGTATTTAAAATTCTTTTAAAAGTCGACATTCCTTCCGATTTTTTTCCTTTTTTTCCCTTCTCAGAGGACGTATATTCAAAGTCGTATATTCCAAATGGATACCGATCAATTTTCTCCTTTTTTGAAATTTTTGCAACGTAAATTTTCCCAGAAAAAATTAAAAAAAAAAAAAAAAAAAGGAAACCTGACAGAATATATTTTTATTCCCTTCTCCAAAAATCTTCCAACGAATCGTATAAAATATACAATATTACAATATCTTCTTAAAATTTATACCCAAAAAATCTAAGAATTTTAATTCATCGGTCCTAAAAAAAAATCCAAAAAATACTCGACTCCATTTTAACATCCCATCGGAGGATTATAAAAAGAATTATAAAAAGAACTCGGAATTATAAAAAGAAAAACTTGTCGTAAAACGAACTCTTAACGATTCTTTCTAAAAAAAAAAAAAAAAAAGAAAAAGATAATTTCTTCTTCCCTTATCAAAGGATCTTTACAAATCGTAATTGAACTTTTGCAAGAGTCACAAACTCTTTATTACACTTTTCGCAATAGCTTATCACACGAGGCGAGGATCGATCATCGAGGTTGTTCGCCTTCGGCGTAATTATTTCTTTTCCCGCGTGATCTTTTCGCCGCGATCGAGAGAGGAGCGCTTGCGACTGATTTATCGCGCGAAATTGCACGGCTCCGTCCAAATTACAAACCGAAGCCGCGATAATCGCGCGCAGAATTTCCGGTTACGTAAGGAGCCCGACCAGGCGGTTTCCCTCCCTTCGAATCTCCCGCCCTCTCCTCTCCCTCACCCCTCCCCGCACCGCCAGCCGGCTTACATAACCTCGTCGTCTCTATGAATCGATAATGGCTTCGCCTTAACTAAGGCACGCCTTAAACGCGTGGACCTCTCCAAGATCTTTCCTTTAACAATGAAAAGTTACGTCGAGTATGGGTTGGAAGCAAGAGTAGGAAGCAAGGGAGGGGGGGAAATTGGGCGAGCTTGATCTCCGATTGAACGATTGACCAGTCTTTTGAGCGGATATAATATCGCATAACGGAGTAGTAGAGGAAGTAGAAGAGAAAAATAGAGTGATTTTTTTTTTTTAAAATATTGTGATAACTTTTTAGCAATGAATAGTGAATAATATCGCAAGAAAAAGAAATAAGATATATTGTATAATAAAATTCCGTCGATAGAAAAATTGTAATGATTCTATGATCTTTATAAAAATTGTTTTGATGACGATTTCACAAGGATTGAATGTTTCAAGAGATACAATTCTAGAAATAAAATATTCTTTTTTAAAGGATTTTTTAATTTATTATTTTAGCAATGTGTATAGCTTTTGATTGATATGAACTGTTTTCGTTTAGAGGGGATGCTCTTTTAACGGAACTTGTTCACTTTGATGAATGATGCGAAATATGCAATTATATGTTAACGTGGATAATATCTGACACGGTATATAGTTTAACGAGTAACAAATAGGAATGCATGCTTTTAGACATGCGAGTTTCTATTTACATTTCAATGGGATATAATATTGAAATATTATGTTAAAATATGATGATTTATAGGTATTCCAATGTTCCCCATCTGTCACGAACCTTTCAAATAATTAACCGGGCGAACGACAACAAAATATTATAATTAAAATGATCGATGGTGTAACGTCGTATTAATGGCTCGCTCTTAATATTAATGTGAGTTTTCTCTCTAATTAACCGTTCCGTGATATTGTGAACGAGCGCGGTTTTTACTCGTTTTTAAACGAGTGTCGGCGCGCGTTGGGCGTGTCCGATTTTTTACGTCCGAGTGAAAGTTCTACTTTCATCTCTAAATTATTCCCAGCTTCTTGAGAAACCAATTTTCGAAGCAACGAAGAGGAATTATGAATTCTTCAATCTGTGATAACCAATTTGATAAACCGTGTGACAAACCGTTCGATCATTTCGACGGCTTAAAAATTTAAATTTAAAATAAAATTTAAAAAAAGGGAACTTTGGAAAGAATTTTTTCTTTTCTTTTTCTTTTTTCTTCCCTCCTCTGCAATAGGAACGAATACTTGTCGATTTTAATTCCCGTTAAAAACGATTTACGATACAATCCATTTGGAAGAAGGAACATAACCTATACCCATAACCCTCGAACCGACGATATTCAAAAAATTATATTTCGGTCGATAAAACAGACACAGACAACAATAATGGAACCAATATTCGCAAAATGGCCCGCGGAGAATAAATAAAAGAAAATAGGCAAGTTTTTTTGGCAAAGGCGATCCAGAGACGAGTGAGCCTCTCACCTTGCACCAAGCATTATATTATATCCCATACGTACAACTTGGCAATGTCGAAAAAAAGGCTCGTTACAACGGAACGGCCGAGGCCCAACATCGTGTACGACGTTCGCAGACGCAATTTTCGACGATGATTTACGCTGGTGCGTTATGCTTGTCGACTTAATTGCTCGTGAAACATTGGTCAAGCGGCGAATAAACATCGGCGCGCAGAGCAAACAAGAATATAAAATAACGGATCCGGTCGCGCCTAATTGATCGAGAGAGGGTGAATCGCGTTTCTTTTACCGACACAGTCGATATTTTCCGCGGCCATGGTGTTAAATAAGGGAACCGTTTCCCCTATTTACGCGCAGTTTTTTTTTTTTTCTCGTTTCTGTGTATTTATGCGCGCGCAAATTCTTTGAATTCTTTGAATGAGAGAGTTGGATGATTGTAACAACCAGGTTGTTGGTGTGGTATTGTTGTGATTGAGAATCATTAGATAAAATGGAAATTATTTTGAGAAGTTGATTTATTTATTTATTTAAAGAGATTGTTGATGGGTTCTGGAAATATTTAGGTATCGTTGAGAAATTTAGTGGTAGTAGAAAATTGTTGAGAAAAAAAGTGTAAGAGGATGTCATTTTCATAACAAATTTGGAAAATGTTAATTATATATGGATATTATTAAACAAAAATATTTAATGTAGGTAATGGTTAGTATTTTTGTATTTTGTTTCGTATGGAGTAACGTTTCGTATGGTTGTGACACGTGCTTATCTCGACAGGAAACAAGAAGTTGTAAGAAAATACCATCCCATTTCTGCCACCTAATTTGCAAACCGCAATCTGTCATCAACATGTACCAATGTATGCATCTCGTTTAGCACGGATCTCCATTTCTCATGCTATTAGGTATATCTATCTCTGGAACGAATCTAAATAGACAAAACTCTGAAAATTATTGTACAAACAACTATTTTGTTAATAGAAAATAAATTTTAGAAAACTTATACTAATTAATTTCAAAATTCCTTCTATATGCAGACTTATCTTTTTGATTCTATGGGTCAAAATAAAAATTGTTGTACAATTCTGCAAATTATTGTACAAGCAAATATTTGATTGATAGAAAATTTTAAAAAATCTAATTAATTGAAAATTCCTTCCATATATAGACTATCTTTCTGATTCCATGGATCAAAATAAAAATTGTTATACAAGCAAATGTTTCATTAATAGAAAATAAATTTTAAAAAACCTATACTTAACTATTATTACCTATAATTATTACCTATAACTATTATTACCTATAATTAATTTCAAAATTCTTTCCATATATAGACTATCTTTCTGATTCTATAAGTCAAAATAAAAATTATTGTACCAGCAAATGTTTTATTATTATTTTATTAATAGAAAATAAATTTTAAAAAACTTATACTAATTAACTTCAAAATTCCTTCTATATGCAGACTATCTTTCTGATTCTATAGATCAAAATAAAAATTGCCTATGTACCTATACTAATTAAAATTCCATATGCTTTGGATATCTTTGGAAATCTGATTCCAGGGATGAAAATAAAAATTGTTGTACAAAAATATCGATTGATCACTTATTAAATTACACGCAATTTAAGTTAGTGTCTCTATATTGTATCTCTATATTATGTTCCACAAAAATCTACATTAAATCTTACCTACAGTGGAAAACGAAAAATTCCTACTACTGAATTCCTGCCAACAACAAGAAGAAGAATCTTTTGCTCTAAATTCCCAAAATCCAATCCATTCGTGCCAATCAATAATAAACTATCTTTTCCACTAATTCAAAACTTTCCATCCACGATCGATCGATTCCCCTTTCAGAGGGGAATCAGTTCAGAAAACAATCATCGTAGCTCACGGGACGATCTACCGCGGATCGATATCGTCCCGGAACGCAAGTCGCGTGCAAACGTACGCGTCGTCCATCAACACGAAATATCACCTCTAAAATCGACGTAATCCCGATAACCCGTGTCCCCGGCCGAACTCAATTTCCACCTTCGAGGAAATCCATTTTCCCGTTGAAAGATGAACATCCGGGGAGAGGGAGGGGGAGGGGGGGCATCCATCCGCCATCGACTTTGGTACAATACTTCTTCTGGACTTACGGAAGTGGAGAAAGAAGTGGAAAGAGGAGAGGAAGAAGAAAAGTGGATGCATTCTCGATTTCTATCGGCTAATTGGAACGACGGTGACAGAGGAGGCCGGAAGTGGTCCTCCTCGACCAACCTGCGAGCGCTCTTGGCTTGTTATCTCGCGGTTTTCGTTTATCTGGGATTACTTCTGGGGAAGAATTGGCGCGAGGCGAAACGAGATAAAATGGGGGAATAAGGGGGACAAGATGGCGTATATAGAAAGATAAGGGGTGGAAGAGAGGGAAAAAGAAAGGAAGTAGGGAAGAATGGAGGAGAGGCGCGGATGCGTTTTTCCTTTTTCTTTTTTTCAAATGTGGAAAAGAGAGAGACGAAAGGAAGGCAACAAACAGTTTTTAAGTTGTTGACAAATTAGGGAGTAAAGAAGTATCGTTCGATTGTACAGATGGAAAAATAATGGGAAGAGGGAAAGGAAGACGTAAAGAAAGCACATGGTGGTCTTTTAAAATGTAGGAAAGAAAGAAAGAAAGAAAGAAAGAAAGAAAGAAAGAAGGGAGAAAAAGGAGTTAAAGAGAAAACTATCTGTGGAGGAGGAACAAAGAGTTAAATTGTCGATGGAAGGGAAGAAAAGATGAGGGCTAAAAGGGTGAAACTACGTGATGAGAAAGAGGCAACAAAGGGTTAAATTGTTGAAAAGGAGGAATATAGAATACGTAGGGAAGAATGGAGGGGAAATTGTTAAGTTATCGTTCGTAAATCTTCTCAAAGGGTTTCCTTCTCTCTTTAATGGATACAATAAAAGGTATATATATATATAAGATAATTATTGTTAATCGCGTTTGGAAGAAATTCAAACCTTCTTCCTCCCCTTTGAAAGTAACTCGCGAGTTAACGCCTTTAATACGTCGATTCTTCCTCGTCCACGTTTAACCCGATTTCGTTGTTTCACGGCGATGTGTTTCACGGAGGACAGAGTGAGAAAGAGAGAGAGAGACAGGGAGAGAGAAAGAGAGATAAAAGGAGGAAGATTCCAGCGAAGGCAGCGAGTCTTATTCTTCGAATCTTTCGGTCCTGGCCCTGGAGCGAAAAAAAAAAACGGGTCGTAATTTAAAATGGCTTTAAGAAGAAATACGTTCGACGATAGTTAAGATCCTGGCCCGTAAGCCTTAGCATCAGAAACGAGGTTGCGCGTGGATGGGGGGAGGGGGAGGGGGAGGGGGGATCGATCTGTCAATTCGAGTCGAAGATTCTCTGGGAGCGTGGCTCACTTTTAGATCGTCTGAAATCAATGAACCCCTTAAAAGGCATTTGCCCTGGAGCGACCGTGAGGAGATAAAGAAGACGTACGGGGATCACGTAAAGGAAATCAATCAGTGCGATTTATCCGTTTGGAAGTTTTTATTTTTTCCCTGGAGCAAGTTTTTGTTTCTTTTATATATATATATTTTCTTTTCTCTTCTTCCGTGATAATTATTAAATCGTAATATTCATCTTGGATAATAGAAGGAATTTTATGATTTGACGAATAATGAAAATGAAAATTCGAAAAACGATGATTGTGTAATAATAAAAATTTGTTGGATAACACGTGATAAATATATTCGGCGATTAGAAAGTAATCAATATTTATCGATATAATGAAATATAATATAATATAAATACAATAAAAGAGTAGCAGCAAGAACAAATATAATTAAATTTTTCAAACTCAGGAAAATTTAGAAAATTCTTTTTTAACTTATACAATTATTCGTTCACAAAGAAAGAAAAAAAAAAGAGAAGCAAGGAAAAATAATTCGATTTACGAATTATCGACATCGAAAAGTTCATCATCAAGGCAGATTTCCCGTGGCAGCGATACGCGTCATCTCGTGCCACGATTCCGGTTCCATCGTTCGAAAAAAACTGCGGAAAGCAATCCAGAGTTATTTCGTAGCCGCGCGGCTTTTGATTATCGCGAGGTTTGCGGTGTTGCAGCCATCGGAAGCGCGTGGATAAATCATCGCGATCGAAAGCAAGAGCCGTCACAAACGGTTGCACATCAATATTAGAATGTTAGGTACAGCTTCTTTAACAATTTTTGGCAGTAGAATCTATCAATTCTCTATTGGTTTATTTATCAAAATTAGGCAGCAACAGAGTTGCTGAAAGGGATTCTAAATTTTAGAGAGGGAATTTATCAAGTTTAATTTTTCTTCTGGTAACTTTTAAAAGGTTAGGTAAGTTGAAAAAAAAATTGTGTATCGTTGATGATGGTGTGGAATGTGTACTTTAAACAATATATACAATGTGTTTAACGACTACACTGGTTAAATGACAAGTAGGGAATAATTTTCGCAATCGGAATTACACGTGACCCCCAATGGAGTCAGTGCGCCTTCTATTGTACGATCTAACCGCCATCTGGCGTTCCCTGTCCTATATTATACGTAGAGATTATGTGGGATTATTGTTCAGCAGGTGGCAAGCTTGTATCGTGCGATTGAATTCGAGAAATGTCCCTTGATTTCTAAAGCTGGATGATTTAGATTATGGGATTTGAAATAGGGGTTGGGAGGGGATAGATTATCTTTTTGAAAATAACGGTAAATTGAAATACTGACATAGAGAGAGTTTGCGTTTGTGATTGATGGTTGTGAAAATATGATTTGTACAGAATGGAATGGCAGAGAAATTGAAGTGTTTTCTTGATGATTGTTCATCTTGTGCAAGTATATTGCGTCATGCTTCGCGTAAATTCTTTTTCTTTTTGTGAAATTAAATAAACTCGGAGTTTTATTCGCTTGAATTATTGGTTTCGATTAATTATTGTTATTGATCGATCTTTTGGAAAAATTATAATACAGGAAACGAAGAATGTTAGTAATAACGATAAGAAAATAATGATTATACAATAATTCATCAATTAAATTTATATCTATTCGCACGATGTTTGTTCAATAAAATAATTAGTAAAATTATTCATCGATAACAAGGTCTTAAATTAATCATCTTTGAACATATTAACTGCACGCGGATAATAAATTTACAATTACTTAACACCTGCGTGCCTTGCACAACCCCTACAGCCCATAAACCCTGTCTAGTGGCCATCGTGACAACCACTCGAATAAAAGTCTTTCACCATCTGGACGCGCATCATAAATTTCCCTTGCGGTAGTAAAAACGTAATAAACCATTCTTCGCACTTAACTAGCAACCACTGAAAAATTTTCGAACTTCGTTCCACCGTGGCAAATCGTTGAAAAAAAAAAAAACGTGCCGTTTGAGAAACCACAATGAAGTCAGATCATCGAACCCACCATGAACTCGGGTTTCAGTACACTTGCGCGTAAATTTAACTCATTTTAATTATCCTGCAAAATTATACAATTATACATCATAAATTTAAATTCTGCTTTAAAAATTTCAGATTAAAACAATCGAAACATTTTACATATTAAAAAATTTCATTTTCGCCAAAGTTCAAAATCATTGTATATTTTTCTCACGATCCCTTTGTCCCGATTACTTTCACTGCCAAAGTTTTACGATTCCACGCACTAATTCCATCCAACGATCGTTTTAATTAATTCGCGAGTGAAAAACTGTTCAAGCTTTCTTCACGAATAATTCGAATTTTTCGTACGAACGTGAAAAATCATATATCGCCAATACGATGAATAATTTCTTCAGATTCAAAGAGGAAAAAATTCTCCCGATCCGCCGCCATCTTCGAAACGGAAGAAATCGAAACGGAAGAAATCGAAACGGCCACGGCGCTCCACGGTCTTTTACGGCTGTTTTGTAACGCGACTCGGCAGTGTAATTCGGTATATACCGGCGAGCTCGATAAGGCAATTAAGCGGGGAACAATCGGGAGAACCAACGTGGGGGATTACACGGCCGTATTTCCATCGGCCTCTAATGAACCGAGCGTGCATAAGTGTTTCTGAGCGCCGTGGCCGCGGCCGAACACGCCCACGTGAACGCAGCCCAGGTGTTTTAGGAGATGGTGGAATGTTGGCCGCACGTGTTTCGTGATCCATACGCGCGTGGACCGCGACCCAATGGACAATCTGACCATCCCCCTCCCCCGCAAAACTACGTAGGTTCGTCGTGCCTCCGCGTGGATATCGGCCGGATGGGAGATTACACGGTGCTTGGCTTTCATCTGCCAAGATATTGTTCCTTCGCGGTTTCGATTTGATGCATTGGTTGGAAAGTGGAAATATACGATTCTAGAAATAACTGTATATATATATATATATATATATATATATAGAGAGAGAGAGAGAGAGAGAGAGAAAAAGAGAGAGATCTATCTGTTTGAAGGGCTGCTTGGTTAGGTTAGGTTGCACCGATGCCGAGTTTATTTGTGAGAAGGGAATTGGTATTAAATCGTCGGCTCTGTTGTGGATCGGTGGTAGTAGTAGTTCTGCTCGTGATTAGACAAGAGTGTAACGTGTGCTCGAATGGATGGAACGATATTTCGAGAGAGTATATATTAAAGTATCGGATCAGTATTAATCAAGTTCCATTATTAAAGAAGACACTGTTCTATCTACATTGAGAAGTGCAAGGGAGGAGGAGGAGGGTTTGAAACAACGCCATTGAAAAATTCACCACAAACTCCACTTATCCACTCCATCACTCGACACGAAACTCTTCAAATATAAACCATCGACTAATTCCCCGAGCAACGAAAGTACACAAGTTACTTTCGTTGCTTGCCAATCGACTCGATTTTTCCTTTCCTTTCCTTTCCTTTCCTTTCCTGAACGGCCGTTTTACGTTCATCTCCATTAACCATCCACGCTCCCCTAACTATTTCTATCGAGATCGAGGTTTAAATCAGCCTCGCCTTCTACCCACGTCTATAATTAATAAACGATCTCGAATGTCGAGGGCGGTTGCCAGTTGATTAGGGGATTCGTTGAAACGAAGATGGCGGAGGAAGAGGAGGGCGCCACTGAGGAGACGACTCGCGGTTTGCACGCGATCCACTGCGCTTATCGGCTTTCCTCGCAAGCCAAGGAGGAGTCGAGAGAAAGGAAGTTTCTACTCGCGACGTAATGAACGTAATGGCTTAACGCAATGGGGTCGGTTGCGAAGAATTCCTGGGAATCTCTCTCTCTCTCTCTCTCTCTCTCTCTCTCTCTCTATTTCTCTATCTATCTCTATTTCTCTATATGGATCGCAAATGGCCGGCTATTAGTTTCACCTTTGCCGTCTTCCAAGAATCACGAATCAATTTCATGCTCGTACAATTGCGAGGAAGGATATTGCCTTCGTTCGGGAGCTTTCCTTCGTTTCGCCGCGAGGAATCGCTGACCTTTGTGTCCAACTGATGGAATGCCGATGAATTTGGTCGCGTGTCGATGCATTTAGAGAATAGGAGAAAGAGTTATTGTTGGGTTGATAAAATTTTATTAAATCGTCTATTTCGAAGAGATAGCGTTCGATGAAAGTGGAAGAAAAACAAATGAAAACGAACGAAAGATCAAACGATATTGGGAGAACAACGTTTATTTCAATTAAACCGATAATTTATTATTGAGAGAACACATGTTGAGGCTATCATTAACAATCGTAATAAATAAAGATAATGGAAGTAAAATCGAAGATATCGATGTTAAGCGAGGGATACGCTAACTCGTGAAACGAATATACACAGATTTATCGATATTTGATTAACCTTGGAAACCTTCGTCAGAATAAATCTTAATAATATTTATAAATAAGAAGGCATTTTAATATATAAGAAGGAAAAGATATTCTCTTACGAGATTCGTTAATTCGTCGAGTTAAAAAATAATTAAAAAAGAGTGTATTATTCCACAAATTACATAGTCATTTTGAAGGTTGAAAATTACATGAGACATTTCAAAAAATGTGGAAATACGCTGCTGACGCCTCCGTGGCGCACCGGAATTTCCTCGCACCAACTTATTTACCACGTTCCATCAGCCTTCTTAATTGGTCGCTGCTAGATAGCTCGCGTTTCCTTTACGGGGCACATATTCCATCCCTATAATCATGCCGAGGTATATACGTGCCTGCGTCGACGTTGCGAGCGAAAAGGAACGTGTTAGAAAGCCTTGGAAAAATTTATCTGTTGCACTCAGGATGTTTCTTGTTCAAAGAAGGAACTCAAGATTTTTTTTATTCGCTCCACGATCCACTTTTTTCCACACAATTTTATAGGCAACAATAATTTATTTAATTGCAAATTATTTTTGGTTATAGTTTATCATTTTATTTTCTTTTAGATAATAGTGAAAATGAACAGTGTTGAATGAATAGTGTTGATCTATAGATATGGCGCGCAATTCAAATATGCTCAACGTTCTTTGAATTTGCATCATTGTAAATTTATTAAAAAAAAATTTTAAAAATTAAAATCGCTAATGAAAAAACGACAGGGAAATCAGGATACGATATAATTATATTTTCATTTTGTTACACGAGACAGATATAATTTAGTTTAATTGCAAAAAATTTATATATAGCGGATTTTTATATCATGTTTAAAATTCTCTCTGTCATGTGCAAAATATGAATTCATATATCTCAAATGAATTTTATTTTGTTTTCTCTAATATATAAAAATATCATGAAAAAATTGGAAAATGCATGAAAATTTATTGCGAAAAAAAATGTATTAAAATAAATCGAATCGCCAATATGAAACGTCAACTCTGATCACGAATGTATCTTTATTTATCCGATTGCAAACTTTAATCAAAATAATACAATGAGGAAATCTCGATTGTTTTTCCTTTTCCGTTTCCAAATCGGATTTTACTTTGAAAACTCCACGCATTGAAACTATCGGACTTCTTTCGTTTTACTTTTTCCTTGTATACACACGTATTTCGATTTCGAGTTCGAGTTAATGCGCGCAATAATTCAAATAGTGAACAAGAACAATCAATTCGACGATAGTTCAACGAATAACAGATTAATTATTCGGTTAATATTTTCATCAATACATTATTAGAAATATCATTTGAAAGAATTTCGATAAAAATTTTAGAACAAAAGTAAGAAAGATTTATTAACTAAATAATTATTAATTGACCTTTAGACTGAATACTATTGCCATCTACAAATACTCAGCAATACTCATCACGAAATAACATCACAGTGTTATTTTAATGCTAGTCTAACCACTTTAACTATTACTATCACCTATCATGGCAATACTACCCTAACCACAATACTCCAATATTATAACAATGCTAACCTAACCACTTAACAACACAAGCTACATTAGAAATACTTTAAAGTATGTACAATTTCAACATTCCATGACAATTCTATCTCTGGATCTTTTTACTATAATCTATTTTTTTATTACTGTATGATAATATTGATAATAATAATATTATCTTAATTATTGCTTTTACTATAGATACTCCATAAAATTCTTTCAAATTACATCAAACAATGTTATCATAATATCCAATTTCTAAAAATAATTTCTAAAAAAATAATTAGAATTCTATAATCTAATTCATTATATGAAGTAAAATTTCAAAATTCTAAACAATATTTACATAATTTTAATACAATAAAATTCCTTAATGTCTCTAATATAATACAAATATACAAATTATACACGTGGGACGTATAATAATGATTCGATCTTCGAGAAAGACAATAGATCTTGGTTAGAAATTCACAGTCAAGATTGTCATACGCTAGATCTATGATTCTCACGGCCGGTCGAGAGATTGATGACGCGTAATCGATTGGTATGCATCTACCACGACAATTGCGACATATTCCGGAGACGCAGATGACCTCGTGACAATTGTTCAAATCAATGAGATACGAAAAGTGACGTCGTTTGAATTAATTATAGAATCTGATGAGTACAATATTTACATGGAAAAATGAATTATATTGTTCGTATTAATATTCGTTAAACATTTTTGAATCGATGATTTAAGATGAGATTTAGTAAAAATTAAACGCGTTCACAAGGGATGCATTATTCATTGGAGGAGGCTTATCGCAACTATGAAGACTCATCGCATATTCAACATCGAATATATATGCTGGATTAATATGAATTATCCTGTGAAATGTGAAATATCGTGAATGGAATGTGGGAAGGCAACGTGCAGAAAATTTGGCCGGAAATTGGACAGAAATATATGTGCATATCTTCACAAAATCAAATAGAATATTTTCTTGTTACGATAAATATCCATCATTATAATGAACAAATCAAAAAATTCAACATTTTGACAAAGTTTCAGTCACAAAGAGAATAATAAACCAATTATCCCAACAATCTAAAACTAATCTAAAACCCCCGTCCAAAGAATAATTAACCGTCTCCAAACTCCCCCTCCAAAACCACCTAAGTAATCAATCCAATCCCCTTTGCAACCCAATCAGCGCACCGGCCAATCAATCCGCCGCAACTCTAAGAAATTCATCGAGCAAAAGCCACGTTTCTCTCTCCCTTTCCAAAGTTCGCCAATTCTCCGATAAACCAGCACAGTGTTGCAATCTATATACCTCCCCCTCTATTTCGTGAAAGCCACGTGGTTTCACGATACACTCGAGGGGTGTCTCGAGGGGGTTCCAGGCACGCGAATTAACCCGATAACGCGGGATTGTATCCGTGACTCGTAACGTTGGACGAGATATGAAAGGCTGCCGAATTCCATGGGTCACCATATCGTTCGAATGACTCGGGCGGATGCGGAAACGAGGCGAGTTCGGTCTCCCGGGCGCAGTAAACATCAAACGTCGTAATGAAATTAGGTAGGCCCTTTGCTGCCGGTTGTTCGTGCGCGAACGCGTAATATCGTTTTCCTTGGCCCAAGAACTGTGCAGCGGCTTCGTTTTCGCGAGCATCCAGTGCTTCGAGGAATTCGGGTTTCTTTTTTCCTCCTTCACTCGGTTGGAAAGAATGCGGGAATTGGCCGAGGCTGGCTGTGAGCTGTAAGTGGAATTCGAGAGTCTTTTTTAGTGGAAGGGTTCTTTAAGCGATTACCTTGTTATCGGTGGATTCTATTGTCTTAATGGATCATAAGGGTTGTTGTGCAGTTTTGTTGGTTCATAAGGATGAATTGAAATCTAGAATTGGTATATTGGTATGTTTTTGATAGATATCTAGTCTAGTAATTAAAAAAAGTTATTCTTCTCATTTCGCAGAACCAGAAATTATTTTATAATCATAAAATATATATAATTTATGATAATATTTATAAGAAGTTTTATAGTCTTAAAATTCTCATAAAGGTAAAAGGTTTATTTTATTTTTGAAAATAATTAGACCATTATACCAAAAGGAATCATCTATTCATCCTCCTCACCCATCATTAAAATCTCCCGTCATTCAGAATTTCCCAAATCAAAATGGTTGCCACTTACGTTTACTCACAGAAGTAAGAAATGATGGAAACGTCATTGGCAGTCAAGTGCAGGAAGGGGAGAACAACGTTATAAGCCACAAGCAAATTCTTTTCTTTGCAATTGCATTACGTGACGACGAAAGCCAGGACCCTCTAATATTAACGATAAAAAGCCCGGAGTGAATAGGGGAGGGAAGAAGCTTTTGTACTCGCAACCCCTATGGTTTCGTTACAAAGTACGATTCGTACAGGGAATCGAGGTAAATATGGGCTTTTCCCTCTCGTGTGTATGTACCTGCAATTGAAAAAGAGAATTGTTCCGTGGTAGTGAATTTGAATGTCTCTGTTAAATGTCGAGAATAATGTACCTTCGTTTCTCCTCTATTTTTATTAATGTTTCTTGTGAATAAACGCTGACACGAAAGATTGTTTGCATTACAGTACGAATGAAATCGAAGTCTTCCTGTGTTAAAGAAGCCATATAGATTAAGAGAAATCATGAAAAAATACTTAAATTTGAAATTTAATTATAAAAGTTAATTAAATTCTTCGTGATATATAATTGTATCGTGTTACTCATAATTATTATATTACTACTTATACTTTGAATGTAAGGTTAAAACGAAATCATAACACGAATCAAATAATATCAAAGTTTCAATTGTTATTTCGAAATGATATTTTGAAAAATGAGAGAATTATCAATAATATTTCCATTTCAAAAATGTTTTATACGCATCTGTAATTTTACACACAAATTCTATCACATCCACAAGATCGAGAAACTGTTCTGGTTCGAATCACATAACCTCGCACAAAAGGCCTAACAAATCGGTGTTCACGCGTCGCGAGGCACTATCAAACGGGATAAAGTGAAAGATCCTTCATCGACCTATCAAAGGATAACGGTAATCAAGCGATCTAGTCGAGCCATGGACGTCTACTTCGATCACGAGGTCAAATGTCGTCGAACGAGAGACACAGATAATATCGTCTTATCGATCATTTAACAAACAGAGCCACTCACGGCAATCCCATGAGGTTTGATTATTCCGATTCTGACGTACACGATCAATGGTGGCGCTCGATTCGCGATCGAAGCGCCTCCATTCCAAAAGCGGAAGTTTTCTGCGCTTCAATTACGCGATACGTTTCGTCTTGATTCTGTTGCGGATTCGCGTGCAAACGCTTCATCCCCTTGCCAACGGAGTTCCACACGATCGGATATTCCAACGATTATTTACTGTCCGTATAGTCCGTTGCGTGCTTCCACGTGAACGGGGCAATTTTTCTTCATTAGGAACGATAAGAACCGCTGACCGAACTTGATCTCGTTTGCATTATCGACTTCCGCTGCGTGACTGGCTTTCGCGGTATCGTTCTTCGATCAATTACGACATCTCGATGTATCTTGTGAAAAGACGAATCGAAAAATATCGAAAGAAAAAAAAACTGGATTCCGGTTCGAGTTCTTGCGAAGAAGTTTTGGAATTTTTCAGATTTTGTTGAATCACGGTGTAATGGAGTTTTTAAGGTATGATTTATTGAGGTTTTTTTGAGGTTATACATTGAATAAAATTATATTTTAATGATTAGAAGTAAGAGAATGGGAAGGAATTTTTATATTTTAAAAAATGCATTTTCGTTAGATATATATGGCAATTAAAAATGAATGATACGAAAAAAGATAATTATACACGTAAGAGTATCGAATCAATAGGTTATGTGTTATTTCTTTGTGCATGTTAAAAAATGAGATTACATGAGATTACTTTTAGGAAGATGGAATTAAACATTTACTATTATAACATCAAAAGAGAAACACAAATAAAGTGATATAAAATCGTTTAAATTGACTTTTGGCGAAACGAGAATCGTATCGCGGAATATGGAATGAATTATAAGAAAAATTTTCCGATAGAAGAATTTTTTGTGTCATCCATCAATACAAGAAAAGTAGTATATTCGCATACGGATATTCGGTTGATTACAATTGATCGCAACTGAGTTTTCTTGAAAATACGATCCCATTCTTTCTATGCGTCTTTGCGATACGGCTATCCATTTCCATTATACTCTCGACATTTCCTGAAAAATTGTGAGTCAAAACTACTCAATGAATTTATAGCTAATAAAAATCTAAAGCCTTAAATATCACACATTGCTTGCTCTAAGAATGAGAAAATATGAGGAAAGCAAATCTATGAAAAATAAAAGATATAAGAAAGAAAAGGAAAAAATTGAGGAATTAGTTAGAAATACACGTATAAAATGTAATGTATTAGGTTATGAATCTTCACAATTCTCTATTTAATTAACGTAGAAAATCTTGTAGTAAACAAATTGAAAACAAGAAATTTTATTTGCATCACGTGAAGATTCACCATGATGAATTTTTGATGAAAGAACCTTGCGGAACGATGATGGCTTGCGTTTAATTAAATTGTTTTAATTAATTCGACGTTTAATTAAAAACGTATTACGGTGAAATTGCACGATGTACTTTTAAGAAAACGCGTTAAATAGAGACTTATAGTTCATAAATAATATAGTGTAAGCTTTTCTACATTAAGTTGTTAGAATGTTTATAATATATTTTGCTATTTCTCATTTTAATTAACATTTAAGTCTATTTCTTATTATATTGCGTTATTTAAAATTCCATCTCTAATATAAGTAATACCGTGTACGTCGCTAAATATTTTTAATTTTATCTCTTTCATATTTGAAATATAAAAATGTTATATTCAATTATACGTTATTATAAATGTAAATTGTATTTCATTATTAATACAAAGATAGAAATTTTTTTAAAAAATAATATATTAATTTACAAATATATAAAATTAATTATAAAACAACAGGATGCTGAAATTATATCGATAATTTCATGATCGCTTTAATTCGCAAGTCCAACACACGTTATTAATTTCAATGACGATCTCACTTTAAAATTTTCTCATCGAGAATCGTATTTACACGGATGATAAAATTTAACGATTGGCGAATATTAAATTATATCCTCGAAAAGAAGTGATAACTGATGCACAGGATACACGAAATTTTATTCACGTAGAGAAAAAGAATAATTCCGTTAAAGCCTCGCCATTTCGCTTAAATCGTGATTATAATATAAAAGCCTGCGATGTAAGCTACAATCCGCGATTATTTCAATTTCCGGATTAAATGAAATTTTATCTCGGTGTGTATGGAATCACATTCACGAAATATCGCGAATACACGGGATATATATACTCTCTAATGGACACGAAAAAAAAAAAAAAAAAAATAATAAAACTGAGATGAAAAAAATATCTTTCATCCACGGTATCGTGTTAACGTTTCCGGTTTCACGAAACGAGATCTCTCGATAGTTTATCTTCCCTCACAAACGAAAAATTTCATTGAAAACTGACGGATGGTGGTTCGACATTGGAGGAATATTTTACACACTCGATAAAGATGAATTTAATTTTATTACAGAAATATTTCGTTCGGATGTACATTTTATATATTTTCTTTTTTTTTTTTTTCTTGTTGTTGTCGTTTTCTTTCTTTTTCGACCGAAGAAAATTGTGAAAGGGACGGGATAAAGAGGATTAGATGAATTAGAGAAATTGCAAACATTCTCCGAGTAAGTTTTAATATCGTCATGGAGATGCTTAATCTTTATTTTCGCGACTGTGTCTAATCTTAAATCTTAAGTAGAATTCACCGCTCTTCTCTAAGAGTGTACAAGCTTAGCTGATTCAGTAGTTAGAATCCTTGGAGGACTGAACTCGTTCCTGAAATGGTACCAACTAAGATTAATATTTAAGAAATGATGCTTTGAATTTACTCGAGATAGAATTACACGTAAGCTTCTTAGTTTTCGTTATAAAATTTTAATCCCACGTTTAAATAAATAATATATTTTTTCTCAATCTTCGATAATCCCTTTCGTTTCATTAATAATTTATACGCATCATCATCATCCTAAATATTGAAATAATATTCCATGTTGTTTGTAACATTTAATAAATTGAATGAACCGATAACGGATAAAATTCGCTCGTAGAATCAAAATAATATAATTCACGTCACAACATACATATCTCTTATATTATAAATCAAATTCGAAAAATTTATACGTGTGTACGTGATGCATAAAATTACTAGAAATATCGTACGGAAGTAGTTTAGTAGTTGGATCCCTAGTAATTTTCCTATAAGAGATGTTCCTAGTAACTTTTTTATCGCGCGCACCATCAAACCTGATTGAAATCTCCCGCGAGAGGGGTCGCATTGGTCTCCTTCAACGCCGTTCATTTTATCGTCCAAGATCACTTTCACTACCTATTACCAAGAAAATACCACTCGATAATGCACGATTCTCGATCCAAGCCAGAAAACTATCCCCTATTTCCCCCCCCCCTCCCTCCTCTTCCATCTCGTCTCCGCGTATCGGGTTTCGAGGATCGGCCAAAGTGTATAAGTAGTTTCGGAAGTAGTTATACGAGATACCCGAGAAAATTATAGATATGAAGGCAGTTGCGAGCCCCTATTGGGACCCGTGGCTCCGATACACGCCCCGTCGTGTCGTACTTTCGAAACATCGTGCCTCGCATACGAATACGCGCGCGCGCGCTCTTTTCTTCGATTTTTCGTTTTCGAATTATTGGATATTTAGAAAAGCGTTTTGCTCGACAACGACCAGGTCGCCGTGTCGGCCTATCATTTTTGCCAACCACCACGTGCGCCACGAGCGGCGCCACTAGCGTTGCGCTTTTTTTAGAATGAATTTTCTTTTTTCTTCCCGGCCCGTATCGCCGCGAATTAACCAGGCTTTCGAATGCAAAGCAGTTTCGAAGGAAAGCAGGTGAATTTCTCTCTTCGGAACCAGAGATTTTGTTCCTTTTTCCTGGCCATGTAATGGGTTTGCTTCACGAAATTGAGGAATTGGGTCTAACGATGATGAGGTGGTTCAGTTTTGAGGTGGCAGGTGGCACTTTAAACCTGTTTTGGATTTATTTTTCCTGGTTTTGTATAATAAATTAATTACACGTTTCAAGAAAAGAAAGAGAGAGAGAGAGAGAGAGAGAGAGTTATTTTACAACAGTGTGAGGAATTTTTAATTTTAAGTGTAGCATAGTAACAGTTTCATTCTTTTAAATCATTAGATCATATCGTATGCTTTTAAATTGTAAATTGGAGAATGATCTTGCATCAAGTTAGAAACTAAGAGCTGTAATAAAATGGATAGGACGTTTCATACGTCATGTTCATAATCTAATACTAACATCGCATTTACTATTAATAGAATGGTATATTTATACAATGTATATATGTATTGAAATTAATGCCGTGCGGAAATGATAAAAAGATGAAATGACCAGGTACATTAATGCGATAAAAACACGAATAGCGGTACCATTATCCATTTCCTTCAATTTCTCGTAATTAGATTTTAAAATCTGATAATTTCTGTTAATAGAATCTCGATCACTCATTAATCTAATTTTTTGATTGACAAAGATTAAATTAAAGGTTATTCGATGTGTATACCGCTAAAATTATTTAATCTAGTTATTTAAGCTTAAGTTTCTCTCAACGTGTAAAAATTTTCAAACGAATGTAATCCTCCAATTACCAAAATTTTACTACTGTAAAGGATATTTTCAAAATATTACTCTACACAATTCCTACACTTTTCCTTCAAAGCTTCCAATTAAAATCGTAATAAAACAATTATAACATCCACCAACATTTTTTTCTAAATTCACAAAATATTATTTCCTACAATCCTTCCTTCGCATAGCTTCCTTAATAAACAATCGTTTCACATCGATTATATTCTCCCAATAGAGAAGAGTTTAAAAACATCGATTGTCGAGGAAGAGGCGCGAGTGAAGGATGACGAAATTAAAAAAAAAAAATTCTGGGAACGTTGGAAGATCTGGGTCTGGAAAATTGGCCTACAATTCTTTCCGAGGGGTCATTTCCACGAGGAGGCATAATCGATGGCTCGCAGTCGTTCGCGTGCAACTTCTGTCCACGAGATACACGTGTGATTAAATTCACGAGAAAAAGAAAAAAAAAAAAAAAAAAAAAGAAAAAGAAAAATGGAGGGGAAAAAAGGAAGAGGAATACGAAACATGAAAATTCTGATTTAATTATGAGCGAGCGACACGTGAATCAACGAGATACGTTTAATTAAATTTAATTAAATTAATAAACAGACGACAGGAATCTTTTGCGACTTGTATCACGCGATACTTATCCACGGACAATTATCCATAAAAGGAAAAAGGAATAAAGGGATATCTCGATTAACGATATTTTACGTTTGCTCGTTTCTTGTCATTAGCAATTGCGGTAAGATGATCGAAACAAAAGGAAAAGCATCAACGATTCTCGAGATGGAAATATGTAATTAACGGATCGTAGTTTACGATCTATTCATTGTCAATTCGATCGTTGATCAATTTGAGCGCAACACGTTGCCACGGATGTATTTTTCGACGAGTGAATCAATCAACTTGGTTTGCTTTTGTTGGCTAGTGATATTTATTTTGTAATCGAATATACATCTCGATAAAATGGATTAAAATAAGATAAAAACTAGTGGTGAAATGTTGTAGGCAAACTTTGCAAGTGAAACGAAAAAAAAAAAGAAAAAAATTATATAAAGTTTATATTTATTCGGAAAAATATTACAACTAAAATATTTGCGTTTGATAGTGGATATCGATCTTCTAATTGGGAATACGTTTATCCGAGTGAAATTTGTTGAAATAATAGACAGAATCGGGGGACTGAAATGGCAAAAATTGGCCAACTTTGTTGAATTTTGAAACACCGAGGAATTTATACAAGAAGATTATTTATTTGAAAGGATATTGAATTTGCATTCGTATTTATTTTACAATTTATCTTCGATATAAAATCGATCGAAGTATAAAAATCGATCATCGATGATTGAAACTTTGAAAGCAATAATAAAAAAAAAAAAAAAAAAAATTTTTTGCAAAGAGATTGTGTCATACGATTATTTATCCGAGAAGATATTGGATATTTGTATTGGATACGAGTGATATTTATTTTGTAATTCTATCCTGATAAAATTTATCCAAAAAAAAAAAAAAAAAATATATATATAGAATCGAGAGATTAAATGATAAAAGTCGACCAATCTTAAACTTTGCACGGAGAAGGAAAAGTTTGTACGAAAGAAAGATTTGTTATGTAATTATTTATACGGAAAAGTATTTATTCAACTGATATCAACATTTGTCTTTATCCGAGGATAAACTCGAGGCAGACCACCAGCCATCATGTTGACAAGGATAATGAATCGTCTTCCCAGAGTTGCTAAATAAACGTTTACCAACGTACTACCAACGGTTAATCCGCGAAACGAGAGCACAGGAAGACGCAAAACGAAATAAATATAATATATAAACGAAATAAATGTATGCAGGGAATCGTGGAAACATCCGGATGATTGGACACATTGGTAATTATGGATCAAAACGATTATAAATATCAGGAATTGAATTCGTTATTAGAGCATGGAAGAGATGAATATTTTATATCGAGGAATAAATTACCGCAAGATTAATTTTTAATTTTAACGATGATTATCGATGAAGAAATAAACGGGACGTTCAAATATCAAATTCGATTTTTTAGTTAAATTAATTTTGTCAGTGTCGACTGGAACATATAATTACATGCCAATATATCTGATCTTATCTTTTATCGTACAAATTGAAAATCCAAGGGGAAAATCCAAGGATTCAAAGCGTTACGAGAGAACAATGAGACAGATCTCTTTTGTGCAAATGCATCTCCAAGAACGTGCTCTAGAAACGAAGTGCTCTTAGAGAATCTATCTTATCCATATTATAAAGTCTTTATAAAGTCGTTTTCAAATCTGAGTAAAAAAAAAAAAAAATACACGCTGAACAATGGATTCTTTCGAGTTAATTCTACCATCACATCTCAATTGATGTAAAAATTATCTTGAACAATTAACGTTCATTCCCAATTCATCTCATTGAAATATTGTTATCCTATCATCTACGTTTTATTATTATTCTTTTGTATTCTGTATACAAAAGCAAAATCCAAGATCGAAATTTTAAAATTACCTCACAAATTAATTAATTTGCAATTGTATAAAATTACAAATTTTACAAAATTTTCTACGTTTCGAAGGATTACATCCAGTTTCCAAATCAAACTTTTCGCCAAATTTTATTCCAATAATTAAGAATGAAATAATTCGACGCATAGAATCATCGGACGACAGAAAATTTTCCAAACGCGAGAATATCCGTTCCGCTCCAGCTATCAAAAATTCAGCCCAATAATCTCAACGACGTTCCACCTCGTGCGGGACACGCGCGTATCCATCAATCCCCGCCGACCCCCGCCAAGCACGCGTCCCGAATCCGGCTTCCATCGATCAAACGACATCCGGCGCCAGGTGGAAATCTGTGAAAAAAACCCTTGTTTCGCCCGAGCGGATCTGGAAGCCAAGAGAGCACAGAGGCGTTTCCAGCCCATTTGATCGACGCCGGGTGTTCGACGATGCGCGGGAGGGGAAAAAAAAGAAGAAGGAGGAGGAGGAGGAGGAGGAGGAGGGGGCACGCAGCGCCGCCACGAGATTAAAAGTCGAGGGACGAGGCCATTGTCCACCAACCTTTCACCCCTTTCCCCTTTTCCAAGTCGCGACAATATCGATAAACGATACCTCTCCGCCAGCCAACCTGCCGGACAAACTGTCAACGTCCTTCTTCCGTCGACCATGCTCCTCTCCATCCGCGGGGAAACCTCCAATTCCTCTCTTTTGTGGCCGTGTTCACCTTGGCCAACGCCAAGGAACGTGTTTGACGGCCGATCGATAACAGGCCACGTCGATCCCCGTGTTATCTCGTCTTGGGATCGATCTCGAGCGGATTAGAAAGCGGCGACCGTTGGTTGGAACCGAGAGAGAGAGAGAGAGAGAGGGAGAGGGAGAGGGAGAGATCGAGGCTTGATAATGGGATAGTGATAAATCTCACTGGGAGAGAGGAGGAGACGTAATTTCTGTGATTTTCGCACTGGATTCGAGAGCTGGGTCTTCCATCCAAGAACCGTCGTGATCAACGTGTATTAAAAAAAATCGGCTGCACGAATTTCGAATTTATAGAAAGAACGTAAGCAATACACGAATACGAGTATAGACGAACGAGATTCTTAACTGGTTCGAGTTAATCGGCTTGGAATTTTTCTTTTGAAAGTTTCTTTCAACAAGACGCAACATTTAATGCAACAGAAGAGAGAAATAAAGAGAGATCAAAAGCTCAGGGATGATTAAAGAGGCGTGGAAAATAAAAGGAGGAGACAACTCTGTACAACATCTGCCGCAAAAATCCATCCATTGAAAATCTATTACCGCTAATACCCGTCCACCCATCAACCTTTCCAACTGCTCCATCCCTACCTAATACCGTGGACCGAATTAATAATAACCGCTCGATAATAACCGATCCCCGTGATCGGCCATTGGGCGGTGTGCACACGCCGTGGTCCACTTAATTAACAGGTTTTTTATCCCGCTTTTTTATCCCAGGCGGGAATAAAAGGAGGGACAGAGAGAGAGAGAGAGAAAGAGAGGAAAAAAAAAAGAAGAGGAGGAGAGAAGGAAAGGTGGCGCGGCTCGGCCGATCGAACAACGAGCGATCGAGTTAATTGCGGGGAAAGCAGTTGTGGACCGGTTTAATTGATTCGTCGGCGCACGGTCCCGGCCGAATTTACAACGCCGTACAAGGAGGAGACACGAGAGCCGTACGATAGTCGAGACGGCTACCTGTATTTCACTGTCGGTTACGACACGTGACAGGCCACCGGGGCGAATTATTCCGCGGGATTAAGGCGGGCCAACCGAGCGACATGCGAGAGACACCGTAATTGGATATACCGGGATCGCTTGGGAGCTAATCAGAATTAGTCGCTTTGACTGTGCCTAAACTCTCTCTCTCTCTCTCTCTCTCACGCGACGGATAGACTCTCTCGAGACGTGTTTTTGACGAGGCCATCTTCCACGAGTTGGCAAATACCCGCCCCAATGTGTCGCCCACACGATTCGTCAACGTTTTGATCAAGTTGTAATGGGGATTTTTTTCTAAAGGGTTGAAGGAAGAAGGATTTGTACATGCCATCCACGAAATTGTGGAGTTGAAAGAATAATTTTTTAGATCTTGTGTAAATGTAACGATGATTCTTTTCCTCTGTTGAGCTTATGTATATATATCGATGCTTATGTGTTTAGCCCATTTGTAAAAGCACAGTAAAAGATATTGCGTTTAACGTGTTTTTAAACTTCACTTTCGTTATACTTCACATGGATCCAAAATCAATAAAATATAAATATCTACGCTAAAAATTACAAGAATGGTAATAGTAAAAATTTATACAATTTTAAATCACCAATCATCAAATTCTCGTTTGTCATTAAACAATCGTACCTCATACGTACCTATTTACCGGCGAACGAACTAGAAAACGAGCGTGAAACGCGGGCAATTTTCACGCCCACGTACTGGCTACCCGTATAAACGCGCGTGGCATATCCAATAGGAGATCGATTTACGGGGGATCTGTTATATTTACATCCTTTTTCCACGTTCATTATTCAGTGATCGACGCAGTTCCAAAGTAGTTTTGGAAAACTCGCGCTTAAAATTAAAGCCGCCGTCCCACGTAAACGGCAATTTCAAATTTCCTGGGATCGTAAATCCCGCTTAACGTCGACGATGAATCGTGATTCAAACTCATGTGAAATTAATTGCAGCGAAACTTGGTTGGAAAATGGATTCGAGAGTAACTTTTTTTTTATTTCGAAGGATGAACGAATTCTCGTGTTTTATGCAGTATACGAAATTGTTGATTAATAAATTT
Source organism: Apis laboriosa (assembly GCF_014066325.1). NCBI lineage: Eukaryota > Metazoa > Arthropoda > Insecta > Hymenoptera > Apidae > Apis > Apis laboriosa. Next base: position 6,136,174 of record NW_025224135.1, read on the forward strand.
TCTAAAATTGTACAAGAAAAGAGTATTCCTTTTAACGTATTCTTGATATTACGTTATTATTAAAAATTGTATTACGAATTAAATTATAATAAGAAACTCCATTATACATGATGAACGTATAAATAGAAAACTTCTTCTATCCAATTTAATTTCTAATTTAATTCTTCTATCGTACGTTTCATTTCTGTAGCACTAAATTATACGTATTCAAGATACAAAAACTATTTTCATCAAAAGTAAATATAAAACGACAACAATATAATTATAAATCTCAACTACGCCATCATCGTACGAATTCAATATCAAAACGCGACAATCTACTAATTTACTCTCTAAACTATCCGATTACCATCACCTTCTATCTATCTCACCGATCAAACAATCGCATACGTGAATCACGACGATTCTCCTCTTCCCCCTTAATCTCATCCCATCGAAAGGACGAAGAGGAAACACATCGAGAGAAGAAAGAAATCGAGTCGGGTATAAAGATGTCTTTATCTGATGAACCGATCATCGGAATCGTTATTACCGATCGATGGTATCCTTACACGAGCGCGAGCATTGAACACCGTATATATACATATATACATATATATATATATATACGTTCAATTGGGAATCGCGATAACAAAGACCACCTTACGAACAGGCGTGATTCAATAAGGCTCAATCTGTCGTCCGTTAATCGAATTTGCTTTCTCGATAAAAGGTCGAAGGCTTTTAAACGGCGATCCCGAAAGAAGATGGCTGCTTCTCGGAGGATCAAAAGGAGGGAGATCTTCCATCCCTCCTTCGAAGACGTCGAAATTAAAGTTGCGCGACAGTTCTTTCGCGTTTTAAATTTGATTTCCGCTATCGGTTTGCCCTCTGTCTGCCGCGAGGATACGGAAGCAGCACGGTATCGATGCTTCCATCGGGCGAACATCAAACGGATGATGCAAAGAAACGGGGGAAGAAAAGAAGGAGGAAATTCTTTCTTGTAAAAATAGAGGAAAGAAAGAAGGAGCTACGATTATGAAATGTTGGTTGCGATTCAAATAGATGCACAGAGGTGGATGGATTTCAATGGAAAAATATCTATTAAATGGTTGAACAATTTTTATAATAAAATTGGGGGAAAAGAAAGATTCGAAAGATTCTATTGCATTTAAAAGTTAATATAATTTAATTTATAGATAGCTTAACATTCGATATTAACGTATTATTATTAAAATTATCGAACGAATTAAGAAACAATACGCAGATATTTTTCTGGCAATATTAATCGTTTTTATCCAACAAAAAACATATATAATTCCAGGAATTAAGAATAACGAAAATTAACGAGCATTTTCGTATATTTACCTCAAAGAAAAAAATATTCATCAACACAGAAATACCAAATCTTAACTCGATTCCCCTTCAAAAATAAAAATGCTCGAGGATCCATCTCCGTTTCCATTTTCCATTCAACTCCAATCGAATCAGCCTTCCATCAAACCCCCCTCCTCTACTTCTTTCTTTCCGAAGGAGCTCGCATCCTCCCCTCCTCGTATCTATTTCCAAACTTTCAACTGGATGAAAGAACGGATAAAAAAAGAGAGAGAGAGAGAGAAAATTCTGGGCCGCATATCAAACAATCTGACAGAGAAAGAGAGAGAAGGAGGTCGCGGTATAACGAGCTTGTCGCACACTGTTGCTTAAGAGTTTCGCGTGGACATATATCGGGATGGAAAGAAGCGTGAAAAATGATGAGCGCGCATAAAGGATATCGCTGAGCTCGCAAAACGCATGATCGATGATCGTTGGACGGAGAGAAGGTCCCTTTGGAAACCTACGAATAAGAGCTTGAGCGTCCTTGCGCCCTGGCTTGCCCTTTGACTCGTAACTTTCTCTCTTTCTCTCTCTCTCTCTCTCCCTCCCTGCTATCTCGTCGAAATCTCGATTCGAGCCAGCCTGGGCCGCACGCGAGAAGTCGTTCAACTTCTTCCTTGGCTATCTTACATACCGGATAAAGAGGAGGAGGAAAATAAGAAAGAAGAAGATCCTCTTTGAGAATGTTTACGAGTCACCACGCACAATCGGATGATAAATCGTGAATGCGTTAACGGGAGAGGGTAACGAAGGAGGATTTTATTTCGCCATTTTATTTCTAGCGGGAAAAAGTAGAAAGTTCGACGATTCTTTTGTTATTCTCGAACGATTGTTTCTGATTGTAAGTTCCATTGAAATGAATCTTAGAAGATTAAGAATAATTGTATAAATAAAATATAAAAAAAATATAATATATAAAAATATATTATATTTTTAAAATATAAAGTATAAAAAAAATAATAATAGATAATATGTTTGGAAAATATAGGTAATAGGTTCGTTTTTTAATTCATTTTTGCGAAGCTTAAAATTTCTGTGTCGCAAAAAATCGCGAATTTTGCGTTGTAATCTAAGTTTCATTGTGAATATTTATTCATTGATTCATGTCAGGGGGAGATTCGACGAGCCTCGTATTCGAAAGATTTCGCGATTTTGATATCTTTATTTTTTAAATCGATAGAAAAATGTTTACTCAAATGTTCTCTATAATCATGTATTCTGTTAGTATGTAAGGAATATAAAAGTGAAGAGATCGTAGATATCTAGAGAAGAAATGAGGAAAATAACGAAAGGTTTATACTTTTAGTAATAATGGATGCACTCGTTACAGTTAAAATCACAATGCGATCTTGGTACAGGTTTTTAATAGAAATGTTGTTTATAAAGGATAAAACTGACTGATGTTTTGCCCATCGGTGGAACGATTACGTGCCACGTCAAAGCACGTAATGAAATATGGTAATTTTATGCTGCTCTTTGTACTCGCTCCGTTTAAAATGCCCCTCTTCTTGTTGATAGCACGGTTCCAGCGAATGTAATCCATAATGTTTTCGCAAAATGAGATTCTCCATTCTCATTTACGAACTAATTAATAATAGTTGCTGTTTTTAAGATGCTGTCTTTTTTTTTTCTTTTTTTTTTTTTTTTTTACATACCGTTTCAAGTTATCACACACATAAAATTTCTGAATGTAATTTATAAAGTTTTTAAAAATATTTTTAATTTCCCTTCATCGATTTCTAATTTAACTAAGTATAGAGATTTTTACATCGTCACTTTTGAAAATAATTAACAATTGTTAATGATAAATTACTCGTTTAAAAAAAGTATTTTAGAAGAAAAATATACGTAATTTTTCCTTTTTTAAGAAAATTAATTAAATGTTTCATATACAATAATAGTCAAGATTCTTCTTTTTTTTTTAATTTCACTTCTTCAAAACTTTTTCAAATTCTAAAAAATCTTACCTTCATTTATTCTCATTTAGAAATATCTACGACTCAATTCATTCTAACGCTCCAATTTTCCAATATTCCAAAAAATATCCACCCATATGTCATATACTCCTAAATATCGACAATTGTCTTTCTTCCAAAAATTCCTGCTTCATCGTTAAAAATATTCATTTATATCATCTAAAATCGCTATATATCGATTTCAAAATTCGAAAAATACTTCAATCTTATCCAAAACTCAAAAAATATATCTTCGTCGTTATTCCTAAAAATATTAATAAATCTGACAAATATCGACACGATTCGAATTGCCGCAATCTATGCCGTTAATAAAACAAATTGGAAAGAGGGCCGAAGTTTTCTCGTTCCTAGTCTGAGTGAAAGAGGGAGGGAAGACGTAACGAGGAAGAGACGTGCAACTTCTCAAAGGCCTTATTCCACCGAGCATTCTCGAACGAAAACATCGTGCGACAGGCCAACGGAATAATTAATTGGCCCATTTGAAGCGGCCTGCTGCAAATTTCATCCCTTCTTCTTCTTCTTCTTCTTCTTCTTCGAGGAAGCGAGGGAGGTTAAAAGACAGAGAGAAAGAGGGAGGAAGAAAGGGAGAGAAGTTGCGGATAAGAGTTGTAATGAAAAACGGCGAATTCGAGGCATTTGATTGAAACGGACGCCTGCCCTCCAATGAAAACTTTCCTTCCGCCTTTTTATTTGCATTCGCACAGCCAGGACGCGTGATCAGCCTTGATTCGAAAGGATGTCGCTAATTTGTTTGACGAGGCGAATTGGAAGGGTGGAATCGAACCAGATTCCAATCGTGAATGTAGATTTTTTCCCCTCCCCTTTGTTCGAAGATCACTTCATTATTTCAAAGATGGAAAGGAAATTTGAAGACAATCGAAGCAGCCCGGAATATTGGATCAAATATCGTGAATAATAACTCCTATGATTGATCGATGAAGAGATCAAAAACAAGAAGAAGAACTTAAAATATTCAATACAAAGTACAGATATTTATTTCATTTCTATCATCCTATTCATACAAATTTTAACTCGTGCAACAATCGTTCATAGATTTAATTAATCGTCACTCCTACTAGTATTTCTCCTATTATTTTCTTCTGAACGAAAGAAAATCACTCTATATATGTGTACATCGTTCGAGTAGACAGAGAAGTTGTTCTTTCTTTCGAAGGCAAAGATTAAAGGAAAGAAGGGGGGTGGCCGCGTCGTGTGAAACGGTTGGAAAGTTCGTTTGACTAATGCCAACGGGGGATCCCCGCGATTTCCCAGGGAACTGGCCATCCCCCCTCCCCCATTCACGCGAAATAAATGAAGTTTCTTGGTGAAGAGATAGCGGCGGAAGAGGCTGGAGAAGAGAGGACGAGGAGGAGACTTCGCTCGTTTGAACTTTAGTCGATTCGGTAAATACGATGGAGGGTGGAAACCTTCTCTCCATTCATCTTTTTTTAAAAGGAATAGCGTTGCAACCCCCGAGAGAAAGAAGTCGAGGTAATCGAAGCGACATTATTCAACGTCTAATCGATAGAAGCTTCGTTCCACACAGCTTCTGGAACGAAATTGTTTCCTCCTCCGGTTCTCTCTCTCTCTCTCTCTCTCTCTCTCTCTCTCTCTCTCTGCTTTTGTTTTTTGCTGGATGGCCAACGTGGCAAAGGGGAGAGGATGTTTCAGAGGGGTTGTCTACGCCAGATGGCGTGGGTGGTTGATCCACGTAGGTGGAATCGGAATTTGCAAAGGGGAGGAGGAGAGGGGGAGGGTGATGTGATGAGAGAATGGTCAGTCTGGAGAATCTTGTTTACTTGGACGGCAATGACGGGGCGATTGGCGGGTGTGCAGGGATCGGTCCAATTCCTAAAGCGGCGACTCGCTCGATCCTGACATCGTTGCTTGGACCAATGCTTGGGTCCAAGATTTGATTAACGGTGGAATACTACGGCCAGTTCGCCAGTAATGCGAGTAAACGTTTCGTGATTAAATTTTACCTCGTGAGAAGCTGTGACGCGTGCCTCGATTTGCATCGATTGAAATATTATTGCTCATTTCTCTCGCGGTGATACTTGTTGATTCTTATATTTTTGTAGGTAAATTTTGCTTTAAATTTTACTAAATATTATTATATTATTATATTTTTATTATTGAAATTTTTGAAAATATAAATTTGATTTTAGGAACAGAGTAAAAGAATATTTGCAGGTTCAAGAATTATATTTCCACTTTTGAAATTCTGAAAATATTATAATTTTGATTTTCAATTCGAATGTTTTTCTCACTTCTTTTTTATTGATCTTTATCAAAAATAATAATTTATTTCTGATTAATTTTAAAAATACATATAATACTCTTTCCTATTTAAATTCTCATCGCTGTATATTTATTTACCGTTAAAGTTTAGCATTAATCACCATAGAGATGAAGAAAAATTTCGACTCACTGAAACAAAAAAGAGAAAAAAAATAGATACAAATTAAGTAAAAATTCAAGCTTCATTACCCCCGGAAATTACTTTGGCAAAACGATTGCAATAATATTGCACGATCTGAAAGACCTCCCTCTCTCTCTCTCTCTCTCTCTCTCTCTCTCTCTCTCTCTCTCTCTCTCACTTTCTCGAGCCAAAGATGAAAGAAAAATCGAATAAAAAAGAAAAGATCGTTCGAAGAGATCGAATAAACGCGAGAATGGGCGGAAGATCTAGAGAAGATCTGTTCCGATAACGCGAATGAAAGACGCAATGAGTGTGATTAATGAGGTACGTAAAGAGGGAAGTAGGAGAGCCGGAAGGGAAGGAAAGAAAAATCTCCCCCACCCCTTGTGAACGCTCAACTAAGGAACTCGAATGAAAGGAGTTCTGGCTGGTTTAATAAATGTAAAAAGAGGGGGAAAAAAAAAAAAAAGAAAGAAACGCATACTTCTTGCCACGTAAAAATCATTGGCGGACTATAAATATTTCTAAGCGGGGAAATATCAGGTTTCAATTATCTTCGGAATAATCGACGCGTTTATTCCATCTCGCGATTCGCAGGCTGGAAACGATCATTGCGAGTCGTATCGTTGGCGGCGATCGAAGGGAACCCATTACCGTAACGGTGTTCCAGAAACAAAGATATGTAAATTCGAAGAGGGAGGCCGATTTTCTCGAGTTCCTTCGAACCACGAGATAAGATCTCGATAGAAACCTGTACAAATTGAATTTTAATTTTCGGCGCTGGCCGACGTTTCCGGTATATAATAACGCTCCACTGCATCGGTCGAAACGTTATATTGAACTTAATGTACGTTCCACGTACATTGTATAGATAATTTTTATAATCTTTTTGCTCGATGGTTTCTATATAACGCGCAATTGGAATAATTAAGAAAAAATTGCACGTTTAATTTTAAATGATAATCATCGAACGATGAAATTAAATTGGAGGGAATTTCGATACCAGGGAATATTAATATTAATATCTATTCTTTGAGTAACGATAGAGTCGGATGTTTTTGAAAATTTTAAAAATCGATGTAACATGTTTACAATTACAAGTTTTTTCTTTTTTTACATTTTGATAATAAAACAGTATTGGCAATCGAATCATCGTGCCTACAACGTTTACTCTTACGTTTATTGCGACGCGAAGCACGCCAATAAATATCCTTTCTTTCTTTCATTCCTTATTGCCCGTTTTCTACGATCGAACAGAGCTCCATGGGAGAGGAGAGGAGGGGGGTGAAAGTCTGGGTCCGCGAATTTACGAATGTGCGCGTTGCGAATCCGCATCGTCATAACCATAAGTCAAAGATTATTAGATCGTTTGCTTTGTGCCCACCATTTCGGGGACGTCGATTCGAACGTTTACAGGCCCCTGTAATGGATTTCGAGGAGGGGAGAAGTTGGCTGCTTTCATTGTACACGGTCGAGGTAAAGATTTGTTGGAGAACGGATCGTCCCCAATTAAAAAATTCCTAGCGATTTTTCGTCCTCGTCACTTTATCCTCTTTTATCCATGAAAATAAATTTGACAACAGAATTTTAGAATTAGACGTGTTTAAATTTTAAGAAGGCGAAACCAGTCGTGTTATCCATATACATTATAAATGATCCATAAATTAACAAACTAACTTACTTATTTAATTATTCTATCACAATAATAAGATTAATAATTAACCAATTCCAAAAATTATATCTTCCATTCGAAACGAAGCATCCTTCCAAAAAACCAATAACTCAGTCGCGCCATCTGCACCTCTACCTCATATTTTCCACTAAACAAAATTAACTTAAAAATCCTATTGTCCCCTTGCAAGGAAACCAAAAGAAACCACGAGAGAGAAAGAAAAGGAACAATAAGAACGAACGAGGACACCCAGTGCACGCCAAAAAAAAAAAAAAAAGAAAGAGCAAACGCAAACCAAACGGCTCGAACAAAGTTTTTTGTCGTTAGTTCCACGACGAAAGGAGGCCGGTCCAAGGCGCATAACCATCCGCGGGTAGGTATCCGCGACGGAGTAACGTCAGCTGGCGAAAAAAGAAAACGTTTAATGGCCGCGTCGTGGACAGAAAGCGGAAGAAGAGAGGGGTGGTACGTGCCGCCGCCACTCTTTAATTACGCCGTGGACTGTCGTATGCTGCCAACATTATTACCGAGGCGACCGAGCGGGGTTAAGCTGGCCGGCCGGCCTGCGACGCGTCCACGTGGCCCCCGGCCCCAACTCCCCGCCAAGAACCCTCGATAAAACTTTCGCGAAATTACACGCTCGGTAACAAGCTCTTTCCATGCAAATAATCTCGCCGGGGAGACGCCTACCGATACATCGAGAGAGAGAGAGAGAGAGAGAGAGAGAGAGAGAGAGAGAGAGAGAGAGAGAGAGAGAGNAGAGAGAGAGAGAGGGGTTCACCGTTAAGACGAATGTTATCGTGATCCCTTCACGATGGATCGTTCTCGGTTGTGCGCGACAAAACGTTGCGTGGTAATAAATAAGATTGGCCACTATGGATCCCCCCTCTTCCTCTTCGTCGTTTCTCTATTATCTCGCGAAGATGCAATAGAAATTTTCGTCGATTACTTCCTCTTCGAATTATCGGGAGTTGGTTGGTACGAAGAGGGAGTAGATCGAAGAGATTGGAGAGAGGTGAAAGTTTGTATTTTGTAATTGTATTTATGGAAGAAATTATATTGGAATATACATTTTTCTCTGATTTCGAGCCAAGTCGGATCGGATTCTTTGAGAAATGGAGGAAGATATGATAATATCGTCACGTTGAATAGCGGATCGACATAGCGGATTGAAACGAATGTAAATAAATTGAAAATAAATTCACTTCGAATAAATTATTCTGGAAATAATTTTAATTAAAATAAAAATCGAGCAAAGCCAATTTCAACGAAAGAGAGAAAAATATCCGAATATTTTTCCGAAATAACATTTAACATTCCCAAACTAATATATTTCACCGAGCATCGGGATATATCGTATGTTAAAACATCTATAAATACGTTTCAAAACTACCAATGCACGACCTCGTTTTCAACTTCCATCGATTCCCCGAACGCGCTCGTGATATTTATTATTCGAGCACGCTCCTACATTAAAGAATACGTATACGCAAAATGGCCGGCCCGTGAAACTAGATTTTCCATCGTGCCTCGATTTCAAACGTGATTCATGATTGCAACACGGCCAAACACCGACTCGTTACAGAATTACACCGGTTCGGTGACACGATAAATATATATATATATATATGCACACACGTGAGAGATGGATGGGAGGAGGATCGAGGGGGGAGGGAGAGAGAGTTGTTGATCGTTTTCACACCGCGTTTCGGAGGTTTTTCAAGCGATTCACGACACGTTCCCTCGTTTAATGGAGGCTCGTGTATCGGTTTAATCGCGAAATTATGCGACGAGACGTGGGGGCCTCTCTTTCTCCGTTCAACGTGCGGCGTTGACACGGGCCGGCCGGTTACCGTTCACGCAACGTTGATAATTTTGGCGAGGATCGAAATAATAAATCGTCGCACGCGCTAAAAGGAGAGCATTTTCAGGCAAGGGAAGGCAAGGGTGTTGGGAATGGCTGATTTGAAAGTATTATGAGCCCGTTCCTTGCGCTGCACACCGGTGTGCAAACGCGTATAGCTGCTGCAATTACGGGGCAAATAAAGGCGAACGAAAGTGGAAAAATTATTCTAAACGCGATTTAAAGCGTCGTATTTCTCTCCTGATGGGCCGGGTCTTCCCCTTCGTGGCAGGAAATGAAAAAGAGAAAGGTGGTTTGGAGGGGAGAGGGGGGGATAGAGGGAACTCGAGTTTGAAAGGACGGAGGATCGTGTTTTGCAGTTAAGTGTTTCTTGCGCAAGGTGCTTCGAAACCCTCATTTACATTACGCCGATATTTTTCAGATTTGTTATTAACCTACGTTTCCACGATATTTTTCATCGTCAATTGAATTTTTGAAATCATCGAATCACTTGTTTCATTTTTATATAAATGATAATTTTGCAGATACGTTTGTAATATAATTTATCTTGATCAGTATTTAAAAATTAATTCTCTTTGGTCAACTTACATTTATTCGTCACTAATAACAGGTAAAAGTAGACATTTTTGTTTCATATCATCATAATCCACAGTGATGAATGTACGTATAGATGATGAATGTAGTACAGAATTCATGAAAGCTTGTAATTCTCATATATTTTATAAAATGTTAAATATATGTATTTCTCACGAGTGCTTGTGATTTAACAACAAGAAAATTTGAAGAAATTTTTAAACATACGGGAAATTTTACGGGTATCAAATTGAAAGACGGTATAAAAATTAAAGTGTTAAAGAACAAAATGATATACGTTATATCGAATATAAAACTTTTTCCCACATTTCATTCGAAATTTTTAAGAAGCACAAGATGATGATTAACGTTATATATAATACGGAATATCGAAAAAAGGATTCTTTCAAATTTTCATTTTTTTTTTTTTTTTTTTTTTTTCACCTCAAAACCATCACACGCATTCCACTTCAAACTCCGTATTTTTATTCGGCAGATGGTTGTCTAATAACTATCAACTCTTTATCTACCGCCCTCGAGGGGCTGTGCAACGCATAAAACCCGATTCTCGGCCTCTCGATGCGCGTCGCGGCTGCCCCTCTTCTCCCCCTCTTCCTCCCTTCAACGGACAATTGAATGCGCTGTAAATCTCGCCACACCGATAAAACTGGAACGAGCGCGCCGCGAAAACGGATTAATGGACAGAAGTGACCCGTTTATCCTACTCCAGGGGGTTGGGGGAAAAGGGAGAGAGAAAAAAAAAAAAAGAAAAAAAAGAAAAAAGGGAGGGAGGGGGAGGGAAGGGAGAGAAAAATTTGATCGCTCGCCGCGCCATAAATTTCCAACACTGTCGGTGACTCAGCTACGCGATCGAAGACTCGCGCAAAGCGAGTAGAGGCGAGTGTGTGCGTGTATATGTGTATACATGTGTGTATGTGTGTGTGTGTGTGTCACGAGAAAGGGCTGTTACAGAACAACGGTGTCGTAAAACTAGCCACCGCGAAATTAGATGGTACACATGACCAGACGGTGCATTGCTCGTTTGCGTAATTCTTTATATTCTCCTTTTTTGTTGTTTTTTTTTTTTTTTTTTTTTGTTTTTTCTTTGTCGCGCAGCCCTTGAATTCTCCACTATCCTTTTATTAGGTTCGCTCGAGCTCCACTTTTATTCGCCGTAGGGATTAAAATGTTTCCCAGTTTCACGGGAGGGTTTCGAAGGGTGGCGCCACTGTACGATGGTTTTAATCGAAATAATAAAAATACAAGCGCGATGCGTATTTATGGATTATCGAAAATTCGTGATTTGGACGGGAACGTTTTCGTTTAGGGGGGAATTTTAAAATGGGTGCCTCGTGAACGGTTTACTTTTGATGAGTTGAAATTTTTGCCTTTTATCTCTTTCTGTATATTTGATAAACGAACTTTTAAATGCACTTGTATTATTTGTGAAACACTTTTTGCAATAATATTACGTCAATCAATTGTAATTTTTGTACAACAATTTTTCTGGAAAAACAGAAAATTCCAAGAAAGGTAAATAAAGTCACTCTTGACGAAACCATTAAAAATTAATCCACGCAAACAAAAAAGAAGAGGGTAAAGAATATGAAATCTTGCTTAATCCTACAATTTCTTTTCTCACTTATTTACGACGAAGTGAATTCTCTCTCTGCGATAAATATCTATACACACCAGTCACCGCGTTAATCCTCGTGGAACTTCTTTCTCTCGGAGAAAGAGTTAAGACAACGGTTTGCAAGTTACCGAAATTAATTTGGTAATCTCGGTGGCTGGGCTCAAATTTTGCGCCTTCCTCGCCGCGGTATTCGGCGATTTCATCCCGGAAATACCCGAAAGCGAAAGGCAAGGCACGAGCGAGGCGAGGCACACGTTCAATATGACGCAGCGGATACGCGACACATCTGTCGGCGTTGACAGGTTTCTTGGCTCTGACATTTCGCCGGAACCAACCGACGAAGAGAGCCAACAACCACACGCGCGACACGCGGTTTAAAGTAATACGCGCTGTGGAAGAAACTGCCAAACAAGTCGTCGCTTTGCTTCGAAGTTTTGCGACAAGAAGTGAGAAACGTCGGAATCGCGCAATCCTTTTGATAAATGTTTTTTGCTTCCTTAGAATTTCCTTTCTTTTTTTCTTAGAGTTGTATAGATACGCTGTCTCTTCGAATTTGAAGTTGACAAATGTTCATTTTTTTTTTTTTTCGAAAATAAAGGCGAAGAGATAAAAATAGAAATTCACATGGAGAGCAGAAAATAAGTTGATCCTTTTTTTTTTTTTTTTTTGATAATAATTGCACATGTTAGTATTAACGTCGATTGCCGCGAAGCCGTAACAAGAGGATGCACGCGACTTCGCACGCTCGATCGGTAACGAGTTATCCGGTAAGCTCGTTAACCTAAGCGTCCGACCGCCATGAACGATTCCCGAGTGTCTGATCCCCCCTCCTCTCCTCCAAGTCTAACGACCGTTTCTATTTACTCTCCTGGCCGAGGTCACCGTGCATCAGGATATCTCGCGATCTATCGATCCTCGCCGGTGTATCGCGCCCTTTCGATCGATCGAATTCGTCGACTTCCGCCTCTGCTCTCTCTCTCTCTCTCTCTCTCTCTTTTTCTCCCTCGGTCTATAAAATCCGAACGAATCGAACATTGATGAATATTCATCGAAACAAAGGGAGCCGAGCAATCCGGATTTCCTGTCCGATATTATATCGCGCTTCACTTCTTGCGGGAGAAGTAATTTATTCTAATTGGCGGTGGAGGAAAAAAGACGGGGAGGGACGAATGGAATTTCTAAAACTTAATCCCTCTTTGTTCTTGTTCTTCTTTATCGACAGGTACACACGATTGATATTTCGTTTCCTTTGTATTTCCAAGGGAGGAGAATGAAATTTTTTCGAGAGAAAGTTTTAATATTTTCCAAAGTTTTGAGGATTTTGGAAGATGGACGGTCGCCAATTTATAACGTATCCTACGCACGTGGAGAGTTTTTTTCTTTTTAAGAAACTCTCCTACATCCTAATTACTCTTTATAACTCGTTAACAGGCGTCGCGACTGTCGCATAGATTTTCCCTTAACGATCCTCCGGCCGAGTTGAAATATATATTACGGGTACGTGGTTCTATAAATTTTTCTCGAAGTTTATTAACCGCGTCCCGTTGATTAAAGTATAATTTTACACGTTCTAGTCGAGTTTCCCCGCGCAGGAGAGACACGACTCGTTAATTATGGCAATCGAGTGATCAACACCAAATGCAAATGTATACATTCGAATTGAATTAATATTTAGAATGGTTGGAAGATATTTTATTACGACGTGATTAGTTTCTAATTTGACGTTATTTTATGGATTATATCGTTATGAAGTGTGTATTAATAAATTTGATCTAATAATATCTATACATAACGATTATTGATTCGTGGCAAAGCTCGTTTATAGTTTCGGTCACAGGAGCGTGTTTATTGTTATTCGTTGACCGCAGGCGAAAAATTTGCTTTTTTTTTTTTTTTTTTTTTTTTTAAAATCCGCCGAAATATTGCGGCGCAACACGAACCTTCCGTAACTTCCTCACTCTCGACCGCCTAAGCGTTTGCCCAAGTAGTTTATTAGGCAGTTTATTATCCAAGGTAGTTGGTTAAGCACTTTTAACGTAGTTTGAAACAAATTATATGCACGTCAGGAATATAAAACGGAAAAATTATTACCATAAATGCACGGTGCATAGATAGCGCGGAGGAGACTATAGGGGTTAATGATATTTAATAATAAAGAAAGGAACTACTGATTTCAACCTCTTGCATACCAAAGTGGATCGATAAAACGGGTTCTTGAGGGATATAACACAGTTTCTCATAAGGAATTTTATCAAGAATTTGTCATACAAATTCTTAATACATATATAACTTATAATCATTTATAAGGAATTTCCATATATATTCAAAGTTCCCTGGAAGTTTTCAATTTTTTGGCACCAATTCCTTCTCTCCAATTTCCTCTTTCAGGAGACACGTCTCTTCTTATCATTTAAAACAAAATATACTTTCCAATCTCTCCTCTCTTTTTCTAATTAAAAATACAATAATCTTCGCTCGAATTCCAAAATCAGAAATCAATGCTCACCAATCCCCAAAGAAAAATCCCAATATATCCTCTTTCATTCGAAAGTTGATCGAACACGTACGTCGGGCCACCTAGGATTTTCGCAATACCCAATTTTCCCAATCGAGAGTCGGTTGGTACACGCGGACTATGGAACATGGAAATGGCCGCCGTTCCTGGTTTTGAAGGGGGGCCGCCAGCAATTGTTGTGCCGGTCCGGCGCGCGAATTATGTCGTCGAATTTTGATGAAGAAATTATTGCCCTCGACATCGTGCTGCCCTGCCAATTTTCACCCTCGACTTTTTTCCGATCGTGCAATCCTCGATCGTGCGTTCGATCGATCCTCCCCCCTTTTTTCTTTTCTTTTCTTTTCTTTTTTTCCACCAAATGTAAATAGACGCGCATCGAACTCGACCGATGTTAAAGCGGCCGATTTCACGCTTCGTGCTTTTGCATTGCGGATCTCGTCTTCGATTTATATCGATTTTTAACCCGTTAATTGACGACGTGGCGCGGTAATTAAAGACATGTCCGCGTGTGCGAGATCGAGTTGGTGTTCGGTAGGGTACAATATGTGTGTTTATTATCGCGTGAATATTTTGAAACGTTTGAATATTTTGAATATTTTGAAAAGTTTTATTATTATTTTATTCAATTCTGTTTGAGAATCATTGATACTTGTTGGATTCGTTTGGTGGAATTTTTTGAAATCGAAACTGCGGTTATTATGGGTAGTTGGATCCAGTCACGGCAGATGGCGTAGTGTAGATAATGGCAGATAAGTAAGTTGTTCAAGCCTAGTGAGTGAATTATACATTAATCCAATAGAATTACGCGCAATGAACCGATACAAAGAGAGAGGAATCGTCGAAGTTTCGAAAAGTCTAATTTCGAAAGTTTAATTCTCCCTTCTCCCCTTCTTAAGGTAGATTTTACGTAGCGTCATTCGAAAAGCATCAATTCGCCCCCGTTAAATTTTCTTTACTACCGTCGAGTTTCGAGGTGGTACTACAGAAACGGCGATGATCGTGGAGGGAGAAACGGGTCGTTTTTCAATGAAAGGCCCATTTACTCGTTCAAAACGAAACGTCGTGAATCGGTTTAGTGCGTGCGATCGTAGCGAGCCGGCAGTAAAATTAAAGAGAGGCATAAAAGAGATTCCGTGGCGAGTGAATGAACGTGTCCCTTTTACGGCCGCCCGTAAAAGAGGAAGAGAGGGGGGAGAGGAGGAGGAGGAGGAGATGACGTCCCGTCCAACGAAGGCGGAAACAGAAGAAACGGAAGAAGAGGAACGAGCGAAACGAGCAACCGCGCTCGTCAAACATAATTATTTTTCCTCGACGCGCGCGAGGACCGTCTCTCCCCGTCCTCTAATTGGCTTGTATCGCGCGTGCAAAAACGGAAAAACCAAAAAAAAAAAACCAAAAAAAAAAAAAGAAGAAAGTGTAAAACGAAAATAAAGATAGAAAAATAAAAAGAAAAAGGAAAGAAAGAAATACCGCTGCAAACAATTTTCCGCATCGGTGAAGGTTCCACGACGATTCCCTGCGATTCGATTGTTCGGTTATTTCATTCGAGTTGGGTTGTTCCCTCTCTCATTTTTTTCCTCCCCCTCCTTCCTTTCTTCCTTCCTTCCTTCTCTCTCTTTCTCTCGTTGCATTTTTTCTTTTTTTCTCTTTTTTTCTTTCTTTTTTTTTTTCCTCTCCCCCTTTTTTTCATCGGTGATTGTCAGACACCGATGAGCGTATTCTGCTCCGTGCGCCCGCATTTAAACTGGCCGCCTGTGTCCTGGCGAGCCAACTGTCCGTAAAACGTTACGTTGTAACCCGTACTCGTACCCTTTCGGGAGCAATCATTGGACGAATGTTATTACGAAAATGAATGGGAAATTCGATATTTTATTTGGAACTGTCCGATTCCATCGGATTTTACAATAGTTTTCTCTCTCTCTCTTTCTCTCTCTCTCCTTCCTCGTTCCGGATTGTTAGACAACGGCGCGTCACACTGCAATTTGTTTCGATCCTTCTCATCCTTACTCACCAGAGATAGTTAGATTAGAAGAATTCCGACTTCTTGTAATAATAAGATTAATTTTATCACAATATCGTAAGATTTCGCAATTCCAATCTTTTAAGAAAATAAAGAATCGAAAAAATTGTGGACGAATCATTGATCATCGTCGTTGTATCAAATCTTATAATTCTTCTAAATCGAAACAGTTAGAATAATTTCCTCTCCTTCGAGCAATAATAATAAAATCCACGAACAATCGAGAAAAGGAATGGGAAATTCGATATTTTATTTTGAACCGTTCGATTCCATCGGATTTTACAATAGCTTCCCACCCCCCCCCCCCTTACTCTCCACTTACTTAGATTAAAATTCCAATTCCTTGTAACAAGATTAATTTTAATTCTGCCAAATAAAATCGTACCACAAGATTATAAAATCTTGTAAATAAAGTAAAGAATTTAAGAGAAAAATTCTAGACCAATTTTGATCAGGCGAATATACCTATCAAATCTTATAATTCTTCTTATAAATCGAAACACGAATAATTCCCTTCGTGCAATAATAATAAAATCCACGAACAATCGAATCGAATCGAATCGAATCGAATCGAATCGAACGTTGGAGTCCACCATTCCAACCCATTCAACGCCATTCCAAACCACTTAGAAGGCCACCTTCTCCCCACCTGTCTCCCCCATCTTCTAACTTCCTAACAACCTACTCTTCGACCTGCACACGTTTCGCAAGGGATCCTCCTCCCTCCCCCTCCTCCCTTCCCCCGATCCATAAGGCCGTGTTTTACACGGGTACCCCTTCCGCCCGTGGATTCCGCGGCCGGTGTTAAGTTTCGCGGTCGTCCCGTTCCGCCTTTGTTTCAGAGCCGAGGCAAAACTCGCGCCGCGACCGTTCCCACGAGCCTTCTCGAAACCCTCTCGCCGCACCTCTCTCTCTCTCTCTCTCTCTCTCTCTCTC